>NC_142881.1:19670555-19977777 GCF_051225735.1 Oryctolagus cuniculus | reverse complement strand
TTCTCTGGCTGTGGGCCCCCGGCACACATTTCTGAATTGACAAATTGCATGTACAGCTCAGTCTTTGAATTCTTCAGACACTCCCCTCCATCCACTACCTGTCCCCAAGTCAAAGACTGCACATAAGCTTCACCAGCATAAAACAAAACTAAATCAGCCAACAAGCAAATAAGAAAACGCTTTCTTCGACGCCATCTTCCTTCTCTGTTCTGCACCAGACTTCTAGAAAGCACATCCTCGGGGTCTCCACGTCTTCTCCCCATTCGGCTTGTCCCTCCATCTCTCGATCCACCTGCTCTCTTGAGACCCTCCTTCCCAGTCCTGGGCAGTTGTGTCAGCCTCCTCAGACAAGTCTGTAGCTCCTCCTGACTCAGCTGGTACCCCCACAGTATACACAGGTCCCCAGGTTACACACTGGTCACTGTCCTCTCTGCTGTGGGGTGACCAGCAGAAGGAACCTCACGTGGGCTGTTATCTGCTCCCTTAAATCTCAGTCCCCTGGCAAACTTCCTGAGGATGGAAGAAAGAAGAAAGGAGGTAGATGGGGATGGGCTGTGTTTACTTATTTATTTTTAAATATTTATTTACTTATTTGAAAGGCAGAGTTACAGAGAGGCAGAGGTCGGGGCGGTGGGGAGGGAGTCTTCTGTCTGCTGGTTTACTCCCCAGATGGCCACAATGGCCAGAGCTGTGCTGATCTGAAGCCAGGATCTAGGAGCTTCCTCTGGGTCACCCACGTGGATGCAGGGGCCCGAGCACTTAGGCCATCTTCTACTGCTATCCCAGGCCATAGCAGAGAGCTGGATCAGAAGTGGAACAACCAGGACTCAAACATCCCATATGGGATGCTGGCACTGCAGGCAGTGGCTTTACCCGCTATGCCACAGTACCAACCCCGGGCTGTATTTAAATCATAGACAGTCCCCATGGATACGCATGTGTGTGCACAGAAGATCTCTGGAAAGGCACACAGGAAAGCAGGCGGCCACGTGGTGGGACTCCAGCAGCAGGAGGGTGCTGTCCTTTGCTTATTGAGTCACTGTTGGTCAGTGACAGTCACTGTTTTAGACACCGGAAATGCATCACTAGACAACACAGACACACTAACCCCCCACACTCCAGATTTTTTCATGTGTGTATGTGCCCTTTTCCAAGGCAAAATAATCATTTTAATAAATAAAACAAGAGGGGGCAAAGCATATGATTCTGTTGAATGCCCTGTACCTGCTCAAAAGAATGGAAGGAGCGTAAAGGTCTATTTTTATGTAGAAAAAAAGCCAAACAACTACATACATACATATGTGTGTGTATATATATATAGTATTTTGTGTGTATGTGTAAGAAAAGTATACATTACAAAATTCCATATGTCTGTGTTTGCACTAATGAATGCAAACACATGAAGAAAAATCTGGAAGGATTGTAGTAACTAGTGGAAGTGTGTGATACAATGAATAAAAATTATACTTTTTACTCTATTTCTAAATCATTGCAAGTATTTTTACCAAAAAAAATGTAGGTTTTTTTTTCTTTTAGATTAAAAGAGGACCCTGTGACCCCAAGGCCACTGCTGGTCCTGAAAGTCTGTCCTGGGGAAGGTGACGTTTGTGCCAGCCCCTGGCTTGGCCCTGGCAGCCCAAAGCTAGCCAGGGCCTAACAGCTTCCCTTCTCTGCAAATAAAGAAAGTCTGATGGCTTTGAAAACTGAGAATGCTGTACCTGAAGATAAGGCCGAAGCCCTCAGAAGGCTGGAGAGGGTGGGAGAGCCAGGGGCGCTGCGACAGACCACATTGTTGATGGTGTCATCCAGGCCTCTGCTCCAGGAAACAACAATGAAAAGATATTGGCAAGTTTGACATGGAGGAAATTGCTTTCTTCTGTAGGAAAGAGGAGTTCTGTTTTTGAGGACAAAAACCCACTTGCCCTGGCAAAATGCTTCATTAGGAGATAAGCCAGGCAGTGCAGGGAGGGGCGTTGCTGGCCGGGGGTCCTGTGCGCAGCTGCTGAGTCGGGCGTCAGGGCCGTGGCCGGCTGCTGGACGAGCAGTGAGCCATTATGGTCAGGGCTCTCTGGACTTTGGTTTGCTCATCTGTGAACTAGGGACTGCAGTCTCCACCCCACTAGTGGGAGAGCAGGAGGTGGGACTCAGCCTCTCAAAGTCTCTGTGCAATGCCCAGCACCAGCTCCCTGCCTGGTGACTGCTGGCTGCAGTCGTCACTGGGTAAGTGGCTCAGGACAGGGGCTGGAGGGTGTGACCACAGGCCACGATTCCCAGCTCCCCCAGGCAGCCGCCGTGGGACTTGAGCAATCTCATGACTTTTATGTGCCTTAATCTACATCAGTAAGATGGGGATGCTACTAAAATCCCTGTGCAGATTAACTGAGGTACTGCCCACTAAGTGACCAGTGCCCAGCCCAGAGTGGCTGGCACTTGGCACACGGGAGCAGTGATGACCAATGCGAGACAAGCATGGCCAAGGACTCAAAGCTGTCTCTCTCATCAGCCAATCTCTCAATCCTGTTACGTTGGAAGAGATACGGAACAGACTTCCCTTCTTCCTGCTGCCCAAACAGATAAACAGAGAAGAAAGAGGTGCTGCTCCCTGTCCTCTGCTGCTCCCGTAGGAGCGCTGGGCTCCAAGGCCCTCAGCTGTCTGGCTTTGGGACCAGTGCCTTTCCTCCAGACGTGGCTCCAAGGCAGTCTACCCAGAGACCCCGTGATGTGGATTGAGAGCCCCCTTGCTGTATGGCCCAGGAAGGCCCCGTTAGATGGGAGATGGTGAGGTGAGGCCTCTTCCGCGGAGGAGTAGACTGGAAATTGTCCAGGGGATGCTGGGTGGGCTGGTACCACTCAGGGTTACTCCTTGCCCAGTGCCACCGGCGGTGGAGGGCTCCCTGCACACTGCCTTCCACTATGGTGGTGGTAATTAGGGGCACCCAATATCTGAGTCCCTGATATCTGAGTGGAGTGGCCCATTAAAGGGGTCACCACACCCACCTTCTTAGGCACCCATGTCTAAAGTACAGACTGCCATGGGACACGTAAGCTTAAGGTTAAGCCTAAACCTTAAGCGGTAACTACAAGCTCTTCAGGAACCAATTGTCAGCTCCTTGAAAATTCAAACATCATCCAAACAGTGGAAACCCTGTGTGTGTGCTGGTGGCTGGGGAGGGAAAGGGGCATTTTCATTCATGGCCAAGGGGACCAAATGAACTGAGGACCGTCTGACAAAACCTTTCTATGACTTTAAGATGTGCTAGCATATACCCAGCTATCCCCTTCTGGGAATGTATCCTCAGGAAATAATTAAGGATGTGGGCAAAGATTTTGTGACAGGATGTTTATTGGAACATTGTTTACGGTGGGGGGGGGTTTGGAATATTTGAAAACGATCTAAATGTCTATTGGGAGACTGGTAAAATAAGTGATGGTGCAACCATACAATTGGCAGTCATTGAAATATTATAAAAGTTTATTTGTTGACGTGGAAAGATATTCAGGATTGCTTGTTGAGTGAAAAAAGAAAAAGGTTAGAAAATAACCTATTTTCAGGACCAGCACTGTGGCATAGCGGGTAAAGCCACTGCCTGCAGTGCCGGCGTCCCATATGGGCTCTGGTTTGAGTCCCGGCTGCTCTATTTCCGATCCAGCTCTCTGTTGTGGCCTGGGAAAGCAGTAGAAGATGGCCAACGTCCTTGGGCCCTGTACCCATGTGGGAGACCAGGAAGAAGCTCCTGGCTCCTGGCTTCGGATCAGTGCAGCTCCGGTTGTTGTAGCCAATTGGGGAGTGAACCAGAGGATGGAAGACCTGTCTCTCTCTGCCTCTCCCTTTCTCTCTCTCTGTAACTCTGACTTTCAAATAAATAAATTAATTTTAAAAAGAAAATAACTTTTATTAAAAATATTTAGATTGATAAAATAACTTGTATGTATATATGTATCACATACATATATGTATGTGTGCGTGTAATTGTATATATGTATATATATATATAAAATGCTAAGGAAAGCATTCCTTCTGGAAGGTCTTTGTTAGAGGGAAAGGCAATGCAAGCTCTTATGCAGAAAGTTTCTGCAGGCTTTTGTTGTTTGTTTTTGTTTTATTTTTACTTAATGTGTTTTTAGGTGTGTCTGTGTATATATATCAACCCAAAGTGTTGTCAGTAGCAACTGAGGTTTGGATAATTTTTATTATCTTATTTTGCCCTTATGTTTCTGTAATGAGTACTTATTTGGAAAATTTTAGTTTTTTTTTTTTTAAGATTTATTTATTTGAAAGAGCAACACAGAGAGAGGGAAAAAAGGAGAGCTACACAGAGAGAGAGAGAGAGAGAGAATCTTCCATCTGCTGGTTCACTCCTTAAATGGCTGCAACAGCCACATTTGGGCCAGGCCAAAGCTGGAAGCCAGAAATTCATCCTGGTCTCTCACATGAGTGGCAGGGGCCCAAGTACTTGGGGCGTCATCTGCTGCTTTCCTGGATGCACTGGCGGGTATCTGGACTGGAAGCACAGCAGGCTGGACTCGAACACTCCCGTTTGGGATGGATACAGGATACTGGCATTTCAAGCAGTGACTTAACCAGCTGCACCTCAGTGCTAGCCATTAGTTTTTTATTGTTATTTTTGTTTTTTCTTTTCTTTTTTTCTTTCTTTCTTTTTAAAGACAGATAGAAATCCAAGTTAGATAACCAAAGGACAACATGAGCTGGAAGGGAGAAGGTGGAGTTGAGAGAGCTCCTAATCCCAGTTGGTTCAGAATTTTGCCTGCACGCTCTCAGGAGCCAAAGGCCATGACCTTTCCAGGGACTTTCTTGGACATTCTCCACCAACTGCCAGGCCCTGTTTTCTGTGAACGGATCTCCGTAGCATGACGGGGTAGACGTGGGCTAGACTCTTTCTGGGCAGACTAGCTCTCTGCTACATGGTCACCCTTTTTTGGTGAGCCCCAGGAAAGAGAATAAAACAAGGAAACCAAAACCACTGCTGTGCAGGAGAATTGTGAATGGGGATGAGGTGGTGCCACAGGTCCCGGGACCCACAGACGAGAGTGCCAACCCGAGATACCACGCAGGAAAAAGAACTCCTGCTTGGGCTTTTGGATTTTTGTTTTTGTTTGTGTTTTCATTGCAACCATTATTTTATGAGAATTCCATTAAAGTAAATATAAAAAGTAATAAATATTTATATTTATAATATATAATATAAAGAATATATTAATATGTGTTTTATAAAGTGATGACTATTAGAATGTAGCACAGTTTTTTTATACCAAATATTTATGTTAGAGGAGCTCTATGAAACACTAATCCAAGCTACATCACAGGAGGATAATTGTAGAGACAGTGCTGCGGCATAGCGAGCTAAGCTGCTACCTGCAATACCAGCATCCCATATTGGAGTATCAGTTTGAGTCTCAGCTGCTCCACTTCCAACCGTGCTCCCTACTCATCTACCTGGGAAGGCAGCAGAAGATGGCCCAAGTCCTTGTGCCCCCCTACCCATGTGGGAGACTGGGTGGAGTTCCAGGCTCCTGGTTTCAGTCTGGCCAAGCCCTGGCCATTATAGCCACGTGGGGAGTGATCCAGTGGATGGAAGATATCTCTCTGTCACTCTCCCTTTCAAATAAGTCTATATATATATGTATATGTATATGTATGCATATGCACACATTAGCAGCACATATATCTATTAGTAGCACATATATATGTATATAAATATACATATATGTATATATAATTCTAACTCTTTTTGAGTCAGAGTCTACCCATGTTGAAGTAGAATGTTGTATACTTTTGCATACATATGCAGGACTTAAGAATGGGAGACAGTTTCCAAGGATAATTATGATTTCCATTTTCTTTCTATTTTCCCTTGACTTATTCTTTGTAATTACATAATTAAACTTCTTTTTTATATAATTGTAAATTCTTTATATATATTTATATATATTATATAATTGTGAATTCTTTAATAGTTTTTTTAAGATTTATTTATTTATTTGAAAGACAGAGTTACACAGAGAGAGAAGGAGAGGCAGAGAGACAGAGAGAGAGGTCTTCCATCTGCTGGTTCACTCCCTAACTGGCCGCAACGGCTGGAGCTGCGCCAATCCGAAGCCAGGAGCCAGGAGCCAGGAGCCAGGAGCTTCTTCCCACACTGGTGCAGGGGCCCAAGGACTTGGGTCATCTTCTACTGCTTTCCCAGGCCATAGCAGAGAGCTGGATGGGAAGTGGAGTAGCCGGGACTTGAACCATAACCCATATGGGAGACCAGCACTGCAGGTGGCGGTCTTACCACAGCGCTGATCCCTATGCCTCTCATTTATTTAAGTTTTATTTCTTGCAGAGGCATATGTGTAGTATTCAGCATACTAATCCTATACACATTTGTTGTGTTTAGACATATTTCATTTTTTAATATATTTTTGTTTTTAAAAATGTATTCATTTGAAAGGCTGAGAGAAGAGAGAGAGACAGAGACAGATAGACAAGAGAGAGATCTTTCATCTCCTCAAATGCCTGTAAATCCAGAGCTGAGCTAGGCTGAAGCTAAGCACCCAGAACTCCAGCTGGGTCTCCCACATGGCTGGCGGGAACCCAAGCACTTCCTCTGTCACTTGCTGTCTCCCAGGATGCGTTAGCAGGAAGATGGATCAGAAACAGAAGAGCCAGGCACTCCAGTGTGGGTGTGGGCAGCCCAAGCAGCAGCCTGACCCACTGTGCCACGTCTGTCCCACTCCTGGTTCTGATCACTTGTGTATTTCTTTTTTCCTTTGTCATCCTTAGTAGAAATTTGTCAGTTTTGTTGATCTTTTTAAAGAAAAAACTCTACCTCGTTGATTTTCTTTATTGTTTTTAAATTTTGGTTGATTTCTGCCCTTTATTCTTCCTTTGCTTTGGGCTTCTTTTGTCTTCTACTACGTTCTTTTTTTTTTTTTTTTAATTTAGTTAGTTATTTGAATAAGTCACAGAGAGAGAGAGGGAGAGACAGAGATCTTCGATTTGCTGCTTTACTCCCCAGCTGGCCTCAACAGCCAGAACTGGACTGGTCTGAAGCCAGGAACCAGGAGCTTCTTCCAGGTCTCCCACCTGGGTACAGAGGCCCAAGGGCTTAGACCATCCTCCACTGCTTTCCCAGGCACATTAGCAGGGATCTGGATTGGAAGTGGAGCAGCTGGGACTCAAACTGATGCCCATATGGGATTCCAGTGCTGCAGGAGGCAGCTTTACACACTATGCCACAGTGCTAGTCCCTCTACTAGGTTCTTAAGGTAGATTAAGTTATTGATTTTGGGACTTTATATCTTTTCCAACATGTTCATTTAGCGCTATAAACTTCTTGCAGTTCTGCTTTAGCCTTCCCCACAATTTTTGATGTGTTATATGTTAATTTTCATTGCATTAAATGTCAGTCTATTTCCCTCGTGTCATCCTCTTTGATCCAGGGATTATAAAGAACTATGTTGTTTAGTTTGCAAATGTCTGAAGATTTTAGCATTACTTTACTTGAGAGGCAGAGAGAGACGGAGAAAGACAGAGAGCTTTTATTTACTTGGTTGCTCCTTAGATGCCCACAATGGCCAAGGCTAGGCTGGAGGCCTAAGCCAGGAGCCCAAAACTCAATCCGGGTCTAATTATTTAAGCCATAATTGCTTCCTCCTAAAGTCTACAGTGGCAGGAAGCTGGAATCCGAAGCCAGAGCAGGGATTGCTCCCCAGGTACTCTGATGTGTGATGTGGGCCTCTTATCTGGTTGGCTAAATAATCATCCCTGTCTTTGCACTGTTGATTTCTAGTTTGAGTCTGTGATAGTTGAAGAACACAGTCTAGGATTTCAATTATTTTTGTACTTGTTGAAGTTTTGTTTTGCAGTCCAGTGTAAGGTCCATCCTGGTGCTTTTCATGGTCATGTAAAAAATGTATATTTGCTATGGTTGTGTAGAATGTTGGATAAATGTTAATTAGATCAATTCTTCTGTGTCCTTGCTGATTTTCTGTGTAGTTATTCTGTCACCTATTGAGATCAAGTTGTTGAAGTCTCCACCTGTAACTGTGGACTTAGCAATTTCTCTTTTCAGTTTTAACTTTGCATATTTTACAGCATTTGTTGTTCAGCGAATATACATTAGAGTTACTACATCTTTATGTATTGACCCTTTTGTCATATTGTTTTCCTCTCTGTCTCTTGTGTTTTTTGCTTTGAGTTTACTCTGTCTGGTATCTCTATAGCTCTCTCAGTGTCTCTTTAATTAAAGTTTGCATAATTCATCTTTTTATCTTTCTTTTGCCAATTTGACTATATAAGTATATTTGAACCAAATTTCTTGTAGATAGTGAGTATGGTCATGTTTTTTAAGCCATTCTGTCAATCTCTATGTTGGTATGTTAGAACATTTACACTTAATTATTAATAGGTTAGGATTGAGTCTGCCATTTTATTTTTTGTTTTCTGTTTGTCTGTTTTCCTTTTCCTGACTACCTGTGGGTCATGTATGAGTTACATCTTTTTAGAATTCTATTTTGACTTCTCTGTTGTCTTTCCAATATCTCTTTTTTTTTTTTTTTTGACAGGCAGAGTGGAGAGTGAGAGAGAGACAGAGAGAAAGGTCTTCCTTTGCCGTTGGTTCACCCCCCAGTGGCCGCCACAGCCGTGTGCTGTGGCCGGAGCACCGTGCTGATCCGAAGCCAGGAGCCAGGTGCTTCTCCTGGTCTCCCATGCGGGTGCAGGACCCAAGGACTTGGGCCATCCTCCACTGCCTTCCCGGGCCACAGCAGAGAGCTGGCCTGGAAGAGGGGCAACCGGGACAGAATCCGGCGCCACAACCAGGACTAGAACCCGGGGTGCCGGCACCACAGGTGGAGGATTAGCCTAGTGAGCCGCGGCGCTGGCCTCCAATATCTCTTTATATAACTTTTTAAGAAGTTGCCCTAGGCATTCTACTACATGTACATAACTTCTTATTATCTACTCATATCATCATTTTACAAATTTGTATGAAGTGGGATATCTTTACCTCTCTTTACTTCTTACCTTCCCCCATTCAGAATATACTTAACAATTTTTCCTGTATGCATCTAGAAAAGGAAAACCTAATTTATTTTATCCATGCTTTTGCTTACTGTGGTCTTTCTTCCTTCCTGATATTCCAAGGTTCCTTTTAAAAAAAAATCCTTTCTGGGGGCCAGCACTTAGTGCAATGGTTAAGCCACTGCTTGGGACACTCATGTCCCATGTTGGAGTGTCTGGGTTCAAGTCCTGATTTGCTTCTGATTCCTGGTTCTGCTTGCGCACATTCTGAGTGGTGGCAGGTGATGACTCAAGTACTTGGGTCACTGCCACCATGTGGAAGAGTTGGATTGAGTTCAAAGTTCCTGGCTTCATCATGGCCCAGACCTGCCCTGGGCTATTGCAGGCATTTGGGAAATGAACCAGCAGATAGAATAACAGAAGATCGCTCTCTCTCTCTCTCTCTCTCCCCCCCCCCTTTTCAAATGAAAAAGATAAATATTTAATTTTAAAAATTCTCTTTCTTGTTTAGAGAATTTTTAAGTTATTCTTTTAGGGTGTGTCTACTGGTAATAAATTCTCTTAGTTTTTTGCTTCTCTAAGAATGCCTTGATAGTCCCTTCATCCTTGAAGGATATTTTCACTGGGTATAGGATTTTCAGGCAAGTTCTTTAGGCACTTGAAGAAGATCATACCCCTTATTTATGGCCTTCACTGTTTATTTTTTTTTAAGATTCATTTTATTTATTTGAAAGGCAGAGTTACAGAGAGAAAGAGGTAGAGAGAGAGAGAGAGAGATCTTCCACCTGCTAGTTTATTCTCCAGACAGCTTCAATGGCCAGAGCTGGGCTGATCCGGAACCAGGAACCAGGAGCTTCTTCCAGGTCTCCCACCTGGGTGCAGGGGCCCAAGGACTTGGGCCATCCTCTACTGCTTCTTAGGTCATAGTAGAGAAATGGATCAGAAGTGGAACAGCCAGGACTTGAACTAGCACCCATATTGGATACTGGCACTGCAGGCAGCAGCTTTACCTGCTATGCCATAGAGCCGGCCCCCTTCATTGTTTTTGGTAAGAAACATGCTGTGGCCGGTGCTTTGGTGCAGTGGGTTAACACCCTGGCCTGAGGCGCCGGCATCCTATGTGGGCACCAGTTCGAGGCCTGGCTGCTCCACTTCCTGCCCAGCTCTCTGCCGTGGCCTGGGAGGGCAGTAAGGGATGGCCCAAATCCTTGGGCCCCTGCACCCGCATGCAAGACCGGGAAGAGGCTCCTGGCTTCAGATCGGCATAGCTCCGGCCATTGTGGCCATCTGGGGAGTGAACCAGCGGATGGAAGACCTCTCTCTCTCTGCCTCTGCCTTTCCTCTGTGTAACTCTGACTTTCAAATAAATAAATAAATCTAAAAAAAAAAAAGATAGAAACATGCAGCCATTCATATATCTTCTTTTGAAGATAAAGCCCCATTTTTCTCTGACTACTTCCAAGACTTTGTTTTAATTTTCAGAAGTTATTTATGGTGTTTTTTGGCATGGATTTCTTTGGATTAATTTTTTGGGGGGGCTCACCATCTTCTTGCATCTGTAGGATACATCTCAGAATTTGGGAAGTTCTCAAGCCTTACTTCTCCAAGCACTTTTTTGGCCCATCCCTCTTGTTCCTCTCTTTCCAAAACTCCAATGTCATGAATGTTAGATCATTTATTATAGTTCTGTGGTCTGGAAAGCTCTGCTCATTTTTTTCAAACAGCTTTCTCCTGGGTGCTGAGATTTGTTAATTTCTATTGTCTTCCAGTTCACTTACTCTTTTTTGTCTTTTCCATTCTGCTGTTAAACCCATCCACTGGGATTTTTATTTTGGTTGATGTGCTTTTCAGTACTAAAATTTCCATTTGATTCTTCTTTATATCTGCTATTTCTTTGCTGAGGTGTTTTAAAAATGTATTTCCAGCTTGTTTGTAATTGTGCATTGAAACATCTGTGTCATTTAGATTTTGACATCTATTTTTTAAAAAGATTTATTTGAAAAAGTTATAGGGAGAAGTAGAGACAGAGAGAGAGGTCTTCTATCTGCTGGTTCCCTCCCCAAATGGCCACAATGGCTGGAGCTGTGCCAATCTGAAGCCAGGAGCCAGGAGCTTCTTCCAGGTCTCCCATGCTAGTACAGGGGTCCAAGGACTTGGGCCACCTTCTACTGCTTTCCCGGGCACACTAGCAGGGAGCTGGATCAAAAGAGGAGCAGCCCGCACTCAAACCGGCGCCCATATCCAGTGCTACAGTCTGGGGCGTCAACCTGCCGTGCCACAGCACTAGTCCCAACATCTATTTTTGAATCAATGCTTTAATTGACAAATAAAGCCTTATATGTGAATGATGCACAACATGATGTCTTTAAATATATATAATTATGTATCATATATTTATCTTTTGTGGGTAGAACACAGTTTTCAAGTATAGTACATTGTTATTCACAATGGTCACCATGCTGTACAATATTCTTCCCAGCTAACTGCAATTTTGAAATTAAAAAGTCTATTTGAAACATAGAGACAGACAGACACACACACACAGAGGCAGATATAGAGCTCCCGTTTCGTTTACTCCTCAAATGCACACAATAGCTGGGCCTGGGCCTAGGCCAGGAGCCAGGAACTCAAACTGGATCTCTCACCAGGGTGGTGGGGAGCCAACTACTTGAGCCAATCCCAGCTACCTCTGAGCGTAAGCATTAGCAGGAAGCTGGAGTGAGAAGTGGAGCCAGGACTCAAACTAAGTCACTCCCATGAGTGATGCAGATGTCCCAAGAAACAGCTTAGCCGCTGTGTCAGATGCTTGCCTCTGCATGTTTGTTCCCTGTGACTTTCTCTGCCACCATTATGGCAGGGGACGTGGAGAGGGGGAGGGTGCTGCCTTTTTCTTGCTGGCTGTCCAAGTTCCTCTATCAGCCTCTGTTGACAACTGAGGAGAGCGCTTTGTTAAATGTGCAGAGATGGGGCTGGCACTGTGGTTTAGTTGGTAAAGCCACTACCTGTGACACCAGCAACCCATACAGGTGCCAGTTTGTGTCCCAGCCGCTTCATTTCCAATCCAGCTCCCTGCTAATGGCCTGGGAAAAGCAGTGGAAGATGGTTCAAGTGTCTGGGTCCCTGTCACCCACAAAGAGGGCCTGGATGAAATTCCTGGCTCCTGGCTTCAGCCTGGCCAGTGCTGGCCATTGTGGACATCTGGGGAGTGACCCAGCATGGAAAGTTCTCTCTCTTTCTCTCTCTGACTTTCAAGTAAATAAATAAATATTTAAGAAAATATATCAGTAAATCTTTGAAAAGAAATGTGCAGAGATGAGAATTCCCCCTGTGGGCTCCACTGACTCATGGGGGAGGACTCTGGTGACCAGCTGGTAGAGTGGACGGCCAGCTCCCTGTCTGGCTCTCTGACATCACAAGCTAGAGGTGTGGGGAGCCTTGTCAGAGCCTGGCCGGGGTGGAGGTCTAAGCTCCCCACTTAGCTTTTCTGGTGAGAGTGTGGGTGAGGTCACAGTTTGTCTGTGGTGCTTGGCTGGAGTAGAGTGGTTATTATCTAAACATTTTTGTCATGCTGGGCTGTTCCTTTCCTGGTCCTTTGACTTGTGAAAACAGGCTTTTGTTGGCCTTTTTTGTCTGTTTCTTGGTGTGTCCAGGTTGCTGGATTCTTCAGCTCCAAGTCTGGAACTTATGAGGTAAAAATAAAACCCAGAGAATTCACACTGTGTTGTTCCTTGGGTCTGAGATCCCCAGCCAATCTGTCTTCCTCTCTTTGCCTTTCACCCTTCTGATGTTTGTTTTACACATAATGTCCAAAGTTTTGTGTTGTGTTTAGGAGGAACAGAGAAAAGTATGTCAACTCCCATCTTCCTGGAAGTAGAAGTTCTTTCCTCTCTGTTTTTATTTATACCTCTTCACCATAGCAAAAAAAAAAAAAAAAAAAAAAAAAACAAACAAACCACACACACACTGGAATTTCAGTGCCATTCCAATGCTTAGCATAACTCACCAACGTTTTCAAGTACTCAAAGTCCTTTGCTAAGAGAATGTCCTCGTGAGATATTTTGGGCCCATCTTTCCAGAAAGAACATCAAACCTGAAATAGTCAAGGTGCCTCTTCTTTGGGTAAGTCTGCTCCCACAGTTAAATGAGCCCCATCAGATCTTGAGGGTTCTGTACTCAGAAGGGCTGTCCTAGACAACACCAACAGGACCAGCTGTGGGGTCCTGCTGTCCAATCCTCGACTGCTGGCTGATGATGTGCCCCAAATGAACTCTGCAGCATCCACCCCCACCTTTGGTCCCCTGGAGGTGCTGCCTAAATTCTAGCCTGGCTTCTTTACGCAAGGCAAGTTACCAAGACCAAATCAGAAACAAGTCTCTGAATATTATAAATAAAGGAGGAGTTTCCTTTGAACCGCACTCTTTTAAACTATGTTTTCCAGAGGTTTCCTGTGCAGCTTCAAAAGGAGTTCGTGACCACTTTGATTAGACTTTATCTCACGTCCTAATGAAGACGGCATTTTCTCAGAACACCCATCAGCGTGAACACCAGCCAGTTCTGTCTCCTTGAGAATGAAGCGACACAACTCCTCCTTGGTATCCCTGTAAACACCATGGCTTTCCCCACCAGGGGTGAGAGGCAGCTGTTTCTCCAGCTCTGGGCCCTGTTGGCAGAAAAATTTGTACAAACCCAAAGAGGACTTTTCTGTAGGTTCCTAGTTTGCTTTTAGGTCCACCCTGATACTGAACACACACAGTCAAAATGCTGTCTGTCGCAACCAGACAAAATGTTGTCTTTTAGTGCACAATTGTTTTGGTTGTTCAGGGATCTGGAGAAAGATGATGGTGGTGGGGTGCATGTCTGTGTGTGGAAGGAGGATGGATAATGGAGACAGATGGCCAATGCAATTATCACTAGAAAAACAGGTTTGTCCTTCAAAAATGACAACAGCAGTAGACTTTCAATGGCAGGTGAAATTTGAAAAAGGATTAGGAAAGGATTACCTAAAAGAGAACAGGTGCATCTATGGTGCTCCACTTGGGGGGGGGGAGTGGCTCCAGCTTTTGAATGACACCCTCAGAATAGCTCTTTTGCATGTCAGTTCCATTTTCCCCATGGATCTTGATAATGGTCAGTGTTAATTAGGTTTGGGTCATCTAAAAGATGATCAAGAAGTGGAATGGACACCAAGATTTTCCTGCATTCCTTGGAGGGAAAGCATAACTTAAAGAAAAGGGGTCTGGCAATGTGGCACACTGCTTGTGATGCCGGTATCCCATATTGGAGTGTCAACCCCAGTCTTGCTTCTGCTTCCTGCTAATGTGCCTGGAAAGGCAGTAGATGATGGCCCACGTTCTTGAGCCCCTGCCACCTATGAAGGAGACCAGGATGTAATTCCTGGCTTCTGGCTTTGCCCTGGCCCAGCCCTGGCTGTTGCAGCCATTTGGGGATAAACCAGCAGATGGAAGAGCTCACTCGTTCTCTCTTCCTCCCTCCCTCCCTCCCTCCCTTTCTGATGCTCTGCTTTGGAAATAAATACACACTCACACACACAAAAAAACCGGTAGTATGCATTTTAGCAAAGCAGATGAACATCTGTTCCTGAAGACAAATCAGGAGACCCACAACTTCCAAAGCTCTGCCACCTGGGTAAGCTCCAGTGCTCCACTCAGAACCCCGGGGATAGGCAAGAAAAGAATCTTAATTCACTAGGCAGGGTGGCTGTGCAGTCAAGGCCAGCCTTTCAACGAGGGAACTGACCACAACACATTACTGGTGGAGGCAATCATCTGGCTTATACCCATTTTACAGAGGAAGAAACTGAATCCTGAGAGGTGCAATGACCTGCCTAAGGTCATGACTAGTTACTGGCAGTCACAACTGGAATTCAGGGAGTCAGGTTCCTTTTGTCTGTCTTAGCCCCTTCCATTATGCTAATTATGCTATTAGTAATCCAATTTTAATAGGCTTGGCCTATATATTCTCCCTCAAAGCCTAAATGTGAGAACAGGGGGGTCTGCAGCCCTACCCCTTAGGGTCAGCAGCCTCAGCTCTCCTTTTACTGCCAAGTCTTGGGAGAGGAAGGTCTGCAGGGGGCTTCTAGGGAAACGCAGTTGTGCTGAAATAATTAACAGCTACTTATTAATGCTTCATCCAGACCAGGTACCATGCTAAGTGTTTTATGAGCATTATCCCATTTGATCCTCACAATAACTGTGTGAGGTCAGGATCATTATCATCCCCATTTTGCAGATAAAAACTGAGGTTTGGAGAGGTTATATGACTTGCCCGAGCTTATGTACCAAAGTAAATCACAGAACTAGAATTTTAACCCGTCTTGACATAGCTCCAAATCCCAAGTTCTTGACCCCTGGGTTGTATCACTTCTCAAAGGTAGACTATTCACCCTGAGCTCCCCAGGAGAAATCTGGATAGGCTTCATTCAGGTCCAGAAGGGAATTAAATGTGACATGTGCCAGTTTGGCTGTTCCAGGATGGAAGTGGAGGGGGGTGGCCGGGGTCCCCAGAGGGCACTGAGTTCCCTAGAGATGGCGCTGGGTAGCCCACTGCGGCCCTGAGGGACAGTGCTTGGAACACAGCCTGGCCCTGCCAGGATTCTAACCAGCTAGAGCTCTGTGATGTGCCCCACAGAGCTCTGGGAGGTAGAACCTGGGGTCAGCGAGGTTTGTCGTGGCCTCCAGCCCTTTCCCACCAGGCCTTCCGTGTTCTTCTGTCCCCATTCTGTCCACCAGACTGTGAGGTCCCCTCTGTTGGTGGTTCCCAAGCACACAGCCCCACCAGAAGTGTACAGTTACTAGGATTTGGGTCCCATTTCCAGATCTTCTGAGTCTGTGTTAGGCTCCTCAACTAAGGTGCCAGATAATATACCCCATACTCAATTAAATTTGAATTCCAGATGATAACAAATAATTTTTAGCATGAACATGTCCCAAATATTGCATGGGTCATACTCATACTACAATATGATTTGTTGCTCATCTGAAAATCACACTAAGTGGCCATCTGGTATTTTCATTTGACAAATCCATGATCCCAGCTGCCGGGAACTCAAGTGCCTGATCCCCGGCTGAGCGCCTACCCTTCCCCATACATTGATGCACTGCTCTCAGCCTCCCAGCCTTGGTCCCAGTCCCCAGCTGGCACCTGCAGGTGCCTTCCTAGAACTCTCTGTGGCGCCTGTCCTCTCTGTCAGCCGCGGTGCTAATCGTGTAAAGGGGAGGGCAGGCACCCTGGGAGGTCACTGTGGGTGCTGATGGGAGGTTGGTAATGCCTGACAAATGACACCGGAGATGCTGCCTACTCTTGAGCTGGTCCTGGGTTTGGCAGGCCTGCGGGGAGAATGTGAAGCTCTGGAAGAACTCACACCTGGGAAGGGAGAATCCAGGGGGTTTTTGACCATAAAAAATGTCAGTCTACAAACTAGTGAGAATTTGGAACAAGCACCCTTATTATGTACATAAACCCAATTAGCAAGACTGCATACACTAACAGCCAACCTAGGAGTGGCTGGAGAGAACGGAGAGAAGGTCAGTGGACATGAACAAGAAAAGAGATGTCCTGCCGTGCCAGGCTGGAGCCCCTGCTCTGCCATTTACCAGCTGTGCCTTCTGGGTTAAGGTACTTATATTTCCTCAGTCTTCCTCATCTGTAGAATGGGAGATGATGGTAACACATAGTTCATGGAGTGATTATGAGGAGATGGATTTGGGCCTGGAATATCTGAAGCATTGTATTAATATTAGCTCTTGGGATTATGATATGTCTAAGCCAACATGGGGCTGTTATATGTATTTGTAATGCACTCGAAAATGTTCATGTCACAAGAGTGTAGGATGAAAATTAACAAGAAGACATTTTCTTAACATCAGTTCAATATGAGATTTATAGAGCCCAGCTCTTGCAAGATTGAAATGTGAACCATGGGGGCCAGCACTGTGGATTAGCGGGTAAAGCCACTGCCTGCAGTGCCAGCATCCCATATGGGCGCTGGTTCAAGTCCCAGCTGCTCCACTTCTAATCCAGCTCTCTGCTGTGGCTTGGGGAAGCAATAGAGGATGGCCCAAGCCCTTGGACCCCTGCACCTACATGGGAGACCAAGAAGAAGCTCCTGGCTCCTGGCTTCAGATCAGCCCAGCTCAGGCCAGGCCACTGTGGTCATTAGGGAAGTGAACCAGCGGATGAAAGACCTCTTTCTCTCTCTCTCTGCCTCTCCTCTCTTTATGTAACTCCGACTTTCAAATGAATAAATAAATCTTAAAAAAAAAAAAAAGAAATGTGAACCAGGAAATGGAGAATTTCCCAATTCCAGCCTCTGAATTTACAATTTTCTATTCAATTCTAGTCTAACAATGATACAATTAAGTACCAAAAGTCTAAAGCGAATCCTTGTGACTGTTTGCCAACGTGTTACTCTCATGTGCCTGCCTGTCTGGGATGGGTGTTTTTAGGGTGTAGTTATATGGAAACAGCCTCTGATTAAGTTTCTGACTTTTCCAGGTAGGTTATAATTTCAGACAGTTGTTTTGACGTGACTCCTTGGCAAGGCACATGTATAACTGTGAAATCTTTTGACTTTTGTTAATTAGAATGACATCTGAAACTTAAAAGTTGGAACTCCTAGGGCCAGCACTGTGGCATAGTGGGCTAAGCCTCTGCCTGTGGCACTGGAATACCATTTGGGCACTGGTTCAAGTCCCAGCTGCTCCTCTTCTGATCCAACTCTTTGTTGTGGCCTGGGAAAGCAGCGGGAAATGGCCCAGTTGCTTGGGGCCTTGCACCCACATGGGAAACCCAAAGAAGCTCCTGGCCCCTGACTTCAGATCGGCCCAGCTCTGGCCATTGTAGCCATCTGGGGAGTGAACCATTGGATGGAAGACCTTTCTCTCTGTAACTACCTCTCAAATAAATAAAATAAAATCTTTGAAAAAAAATGTTGGAACTCCTCTGACACGTAAGGTAGTGTGCCTTGCTGCTTCACAGCACTCTAGTGGTCAGTTGTATGCAGGCAAGCATTAATTTCCTCCGTAAACAACAGCAGAGAAAAGAGAGGAGACAGAGGCTTCCTCACTCTTTTATGACTGCTCCCATAATGCACCAGACAGGGCTGGGGAGCCCTGTTTCTGCCAAGGGCTAAGTGGATGTTTATAACTCTGTTCACAGGGCACACAAAATGATCAACTTAGAAATTAGCCTGCTCTAGGTTTGTTGAATTTCAAGTTCCACCTGAGGTCAACTTGGCAGGGCCAGAGCAATTGATTGCGCTAGGCATTCCCCACCCTTTCCTTCTGTATGGGTCCCTGGACCCTGGCCCTGGCTTGGAGTTTACATTTGATTGTCGGAAGCCACAGGAGTTCTTGTCTTTGGGGGCCTGTGCCTGTATCTGCATGGATATACTTGGGTAAGAAATCAACCTCGCGTGGATGGCAGCCCTGGGTGTGTCACTGCTGCGGTCCCTGCACCTAGAGCAAGCCTGGCACATGGAGGATTTTCTGTGTCTTCTGATGGAACAAATGGGAGCGGATGTTGGGGATGTGCTCGCACGTCTGCTGGCCCTCACGTATCTGCTGCCGCTTGTGTGCTCAGCAGCTTCACCTGGGAGAACTGCTCGTTCCACAGGAAAGCGAAAGGGACAACTTGCAGGCCGCTGGCATGAGAGAGAGGGAAACAAAGAAAGAGAAAATAAGCTCCACTGCTGAGGAGAGAGAGGGTGGTGGGCAGGTGTCCAGGCAGGGGTCAGGAACTAGAAGCAGCAGATTTTGCATCTGAGGGGGTCTTCAAAAAGTTCGCAGAAAATGTGTTACTATAAAACTATGCACGGATTTCAATTTTTAAAAAGACTTATTTATTAATTTGAAAGTCAGAGTTATACAGAGAGAGATGAAGAGAGAGAGAGAGAGAGAGAGAGAGGTCGGTCTTCCATCCGTTGGTTCACTCCCCAGTTGGCTGCAACAGCCAGAGTTGTGCCTATTTTAAGTCAGGAGCCAGGGGCTTCTTCCAGTTCTCCCATGCAGCTGCAGCAGCCCAAGGACTTGGGCCATCTTATGCTTTCCCAGGCCATAGCAGAGAGCTGGATCGGAAGTGGAGCAGCCAAGACTCGAATTGGCGCCCATATGGGATGCTGGCACTGCAGGTGGTATCTTTACCTGATATGCCACAGTGCTGGCCCCATGGATTTCAATTTTTGTTTTGCACCAAATGGAATTTTTTTTGAGAGAGAGAAATGTGAGAACTTCACACCCACTGGTTCACTCCCCAGTGCTTGCAATAACTGAAGCCAGGAGCCTCCAGCCAGGTCTGCCATGTGGGTGGCAGGAACCCAATGTTTTGAGCCATCACCACTGCCTTCTGTATTGGCAGGAAGCTGGAGTCAGGAGCTGGAGCCAGGAGCTGGAGCCAGGTACTATAATGTGGGACACAGGCATCATAATCAGGGTCTTAACCCCTAGGCCAAACACCTGCCCTGACTTGCCTTGTAAATTCTCTTTTCCAGGAACTTTCAAAATTACCCTCATACCCTCCAATGCGGGGAAGAGAGACTGTTTAGTCAGTCCAGTGGTTCATTAACTGGGGTCCCAGACCCCCAGGCCTTCTTAAATACAAAATTTTTCTTGTTTTCAAGAAAGAACCAATGGGATGTGGACTTTTCACAGAGATAATGCAGATCCAATGACTTAATAAATCTGGTAAAAATATATGTTTTTGGCTAGAATTCTACCAGCCCAGCGTGGCTATGCTGGTTCCCCCATGTTGACCCAAAAGCCCCAGCGGGCAGGGACACCCTGATCTGAGATGAATTATGGGGAATGACAATGTCTCTGTGCCAATGGAACCCTACCTTCACAGGTGAGGACCCTGTCACCCCAGGTAGTAACATCATTTATCCCAAAATCACACAGGAGTTCAGTGGAAGAGTTGACCCAAAACTAGTCTTCTAACTCTTGTCCCCATCTTTTGGTCATTTCTGTTTTTCCTGAAAATCTTCCAGGACTCTTGGCATAATATTACATGACACAACACAGTTTCCCAAGGCCTTTTTATATACCCACTTTGCAGATGAGAGCACTGAGGCTCTGAGAGGTTAAGTGGTTTATAGAAATTCAGCCAGGTGCCAGTGCTGTGGCATAGCTGGTAAAGCCACCGCCTGCAGTGCTGGCATCCCATATGGACACTGGTTTGAGTCCCGGCTGCTCCGCTTCTGATCCAGCTCTCTGCTATGGCCTGGGAAAGCAGTGGAAGATGGCCCAAGTGCTTAGGCCCCTGCACTCTCATGAGAGACCTGGAAGAAACTCTTGGCTCCTGGTTTCAGATTGGTACAGCTCCGGCCATTGTGGCCTTTGGGGAGTGAACCAGTGGATGAAAGACTCTCTCTCTCTCTCTCTCTCTCTCTCTCTCTCTCTCTCTCTTTCTCTCTCTCTCTCTGCCTCTGCCTCTCTGTAACTGCTTTTCAAATAAATGAATACATCTTAAAAAAAAAAAAAAGTCCAGGGGGCCGGCGCCGTGGCTCACTAGACTAATCCTCCGCCTAGCGGCGCCGGCACACCGGGTTCTAGTCCCCGTCAGGGCGCCAGATTCTGTCCCGCTCGCTCCTCTTCCAGTCCAGCTCTCTGCTATGGCCCAGGAAGGCAGTGGAGGATGGCCCAAGTGCTTGGGCCCTGCACCTGCATGGGAAGACCAGGAGAAGCACCTGGATACTGCCTTTGGATCAGCGCAGTGCACTGGAAGCAGCCCGCTGGACGCAGCCCGCTGGACGCAGTGGCCATTGTGGGGTGAACCAACGGAAAAGGAAGACCTTTCTCTCTGTCTCTCTCTCTCACTGTCCACTCTGCCTGTCAAAAAAAAAAAAAAAAAAAAAAGTCCAGCCAGCTACTAATCAGGAAGCAGACCCTTTGTCACTTGCAAACTACCTTTCGCTTTGACCTCCTGATGCCTGATGTCCCCTCCTTGGGAATGGGTTCCTTTAGCTTAAGGCAGCAAGGCAGCTCCCATCTTTAACTCCAGATGTCTGGGAAGAATCGTATTTAAGCTAGTGTCAGTCACTGATACCTCAGTGTGCTTCCATTTAGACTCTTTTGCTGAATTCATTTTTAAAATACGGAGATGCTAAAGAAACTGGGGCCTGGGGAACTGAGACAGCACCCTAGAATAGGGAGGTGTGGTCTCAGGTCCCTGCCTTCAGCGCCTGGGGATTTCTGAAAATTCTCCATCAAAGGCATCCTGTTACAGAGGAGTCTGTATTGGCAGGATTTTGTCACCAGCAGTCAGGGCAGGGGAAGGGCGGCCGAGTCGCGGTACTTTTTGGTAAGGGGACCTCAGCCATCTGGCTCAGTGGGTTTCTGGCTTTTCCACAGAGACAGCATTTAGATAGTTAACCTTTAATGTGAGTGATGCAGGAATCGTTCTCTCTCTCTTTCTCTCTCTCTCTCTCTCTCTTTTTTTTTTTTTTACAGGCAGAGTGGACAGTGAGAGAGGAGAGAGAGAGAGAGAGAGAGAGAGAGACAGGTCTTCCTTTGCCGTTGGTTCACCCTCCAATGGCCGCCGCGGCCAGTGCGCTGCAGCCGGCGCACCGCACTGATCTGATGGCAGGAGCCAGGTACTTCTCCTGGTCTCCCATGGGGTGCAGGGCCCAAGCACTTGGGCCATCCTCCACTGCACTCCCGGGCCACAGCAGAGAGCTGGCCTGGAAGAGGGGCAACCGGGACAGAATCCGGCGCCCCGACCGGGACTAGAACCCGGTGTGCCGGCGCCGCAAGGCGGAGGATTAGCCTAGTGAGCCGCGGCGCCGGCCAGGAATCGTTCTTATAGATCATGTCAAATGCTTCTTGCCACAGCAAAGCAGAATAGCCATGAAGGGTCAGCTCCGAAGCTCCAGCTGGGTGCTTTGTGTCATACATGTTCTATGCTAGGTGCCAGGAGTGGAGATGCAAGGGAGAAGGAGGTGTGCCCCTGTCCTTGATGAGCTCGTAGTCTAATGAACCCAGAGTTTGGAAAACCTAGGAATTGGCTCAGCCAGGAGGGGCTTGCCAGACTCAGCGGTCCAGGAGACAGGAGGGTCTAACCCAGGACAGCAGAGATAACGCCCCAGGAGCAGGTGACTCCAGCGAGTTCCACCATGGGTGTGTGTGTGTGTGTGTGTGTGTATCCTCTGCCCATGGCTACAGCCACCAGTGAGTGTGTGGGTGGGAGTGAGAGTGTGGGGAGTGATGGAAGCAGGCCTGGTCAGCACGTTCAAGCCAATAGAACAAGCAGAATCTTACAGTTCTTGTAGCAGCCATTCTGCTTCTATCCTGCAGTCCCTGGCCCAGTGTTCCTCCTTTCTAACAGATGAAGGCCAGATTAGGGCCCCCCAAAGAGAAGGGGCTGGGAGTCAGCTCTTCAGCTCCTAGATGAGGGCTGCCTTTCCAAAGAGAAGGGTACCTGGGGAGAGCATGGCTAGGAAAGCCCTGGGGGTCAGGATCCGATGACAAGCCAGGGACGGGTCTCCATACAGTGTTTACCACATCTGAGTACAAAGACGACAGGGCAGAGTAGGGAAGACTGTCTGGGACACTCTGGCAAGATGCAAGGGAAAGCTAGTGATGGTGAGGGAAGAATGGATGAGGCAGGAAGGGCAGGGCTCGGGAGCCAGAAAGCCCAAATGATCCATGACGGCCAGAAGAGCATCCCATCCGAGAGGGAAGATGGGGAGGTCTCCATGGCAGCCTTGCTGTTGCCTTCTCAGTAATTAACCAGCCTCTGTGTACATAAAGACTTAATTATAGGCAAAACAACTCCTTTGATGTAAGAGTATAGAATGTCTGGGGGGAAAGCGAGGTAAATAAAAGAGAGAACAATCTTGCTTTAATATGCAAACAAGGTCAATGGAAAAATATTACCAAACAAGCACGTGGGACACTCAGATGGTTGGGAAACCTGAATGGCGTGCAAAGGCATTGGGGGCCGACCGACCAGGAGCATCCCGGCTGACACCACTGGGCATCTCTGCTTTTCCCTTGGCGAGTTCACGGCTTCTCATCAGAGTAGCTGTGTTCTCATCCCCTACCTGTTCTCTGCAGAAATTCTCAGCAAGTTTCCAAAGAGGCCCGTTTACTTCTGGAATCAAAGCCCCAGAGAAAGGAGGGGTTGCAAAGGGTTTGAATGGCTCCTCCTGGGAAGCAAAGCGAATCGGGAATGGAGCTGAGCTTGTAATCCAGCATCCTGGATGCCTGTCCTGTGATATAAGCCCCCAAACCCCACTCTTTCTGTTGGGGCCAACTTTATTTGAGAAATCTGTTAATTGGGGGTGGAGAGGGAGGAGGGAGAGAGCAAGGCGATGCTAATGTGATTTAACACTGGATGGGCTCTGAAAAGGAAATAAGGAAGAGGCTTTGGGCTTCAGCTCGGCACATTTGTAGCTCCACATACGTGGTACCAACATGAAGGAGTGCAACTAAGCTATACGCACGACTCCCGGGCACAATGGCACAGACTTCGTGGAACAAAAAGGCATTTCTCCTGCCTCCACTGTGTCTCTTGTGGTGCCATTGTCTGATGCTAAGAACTCACATAATAACAAAAAACAATGCCCCTACGATGGGGGGAAAACTTGATTTGGCACCAGCCGGGGTGTTTTCCATGGGAATGGTGGTGGGGGCTCTGGCCGACTGTGGGAATAGTGCAAATCAGCACTTTTTTGTAGATTTTTCTTCAAGCCATTGTTTATTTTGGCTTTGGTAGGATCCGTGGCCCAGCTTGAGGATTCCCACTGGGCTCTCTGAAGCTTACAGACCTAGGAGAGATGGAACAGGGATTAAATAAATAATTACCAAACACCCTTTCTCTGCCCTGGCACCGTGTATAGGGTGTGCCTCTCTTGGCGGGTGTATATCCATACGTATGGGTTCCAGTATCTTATACTTGATCCATCCCACCCATCACTGAGGAATTAGAGAAGCCAGAGTTCTCTCTGGGTTCATCGTCTCACTATCATCTTTCATTTAGGGCAGGGAGCGATAGTTTTTGCAAAATGACATCGGATAAAGCTTGTTTGAAGCTGCATAAGCTAGGGCCTTCCCAAAGTCTGTGGACATCTGGACGCAAGTGGCTTAGGTTGTGGTTCTGACAGAAGCAAAGGAGTCAGTAATTGTTTTGATAATGGAGGATGAACTCATATCTCATGGCTTCTAGAAGCTTCTACTTTACTCTGGCCAAAGGGCATGGAGCTCAACCATGCCAAATTTGTCACAAGTTGGGAAGTGAGCAAGGAGTATGTGTAGTATTATGTTGTAGCCCCAAATGTGAATACACTGGCTTTAAAATGCCAAGTATCGATTCTTTCACTTGTACCAATCGCAGGCGATTATGGCTTTTAAATTGCACAGGGGCTTAAAGGCTCTGTGTATGTGTGTGTGTGTGTTGGGGGGGCATGTTTAAACTTACTCTGTATGTTTTATACAGAAAGCATTTTACAAAGAAATGCACTTTCTGGGGCCAGCGCTGTAGCACAGCAGGTTGGCACCCTGGCCTAAAGCACCAACATCCCAAATGGGTGCCAGTTCTAGTCTTGGCTGCTCCACTTCCGATCCAGCTCTCTGCTATGGCCTGGGAAAGCAGTGGAGGATGGCCCAAGTGCTTGGGCCCCTTAACCTGCATGGGAGATCCAGAAGAAGCACCTGGCTCCTGGCTTCGGATGGGCACAGCTCCAGCCTTGTGGCCATCTGGGGAGTAAACCAGCGTATAGGAGACCTTTCTCTCTGCCTCTACCTCTCTCTCTAACTCTTTCAAATAAATAAAATAAATCTTAAAAAAAAAAAAAAGAAATGCACTTTCTCTGGTTTTGTCAGAGTTCCCAGGGTGAGCACAGCACAACTCCAGGGGGCAGCACTCTCTGAGTCTGCTCTGTAAATGGGTCCCCTGGAGGAAGCCTCCAGTAGATGGGCTTGTGCAGAGAGGTTTCCCAGTGAAGTGCAGACACTGTATCCTGTTCCCCCCTTAGATGTGAGCTGCATCAGAGCAGGGGGCTGGACTGGAGGAGGCAACATTCCTATAGGCCAGAGTGTGCTAAGTGCAAATGCGGTTTAATCCGCACAAGCCTTTTATCAGAAGTTTCAGGGATGTGAAAACTTGGGTTGAGACAGGTTAAGGAGCTTGCCCAAGCTCAAAGTCTGTGTGCGGCAGAGCTGGGATCTGAACCCTTAGCTGTGGAGCTCCAGTACAGCCCTCACCTGTCCGCTGGACCCCCACTGCACGTCCCAGGGCTGGCAAACATCCCTGCTGGGGACTGCCTCGGCAGGGAAGCAATGTCCTCTGGGGTAGGGGCTTTGGAGCCAGAAGGAGGAACTCAGCTGGGGGGAGGGGAGGTGGCTCCCGGGCTGCCGCTCCCCCTCTCCGCCTCCCGCAAATCAAAGGGAGCCAGGTGTGGAGCACCCTGGTGTGAGCTTTGCACAGCTGGACCAGGGCTGGGGAGGAGTGTGGAGAGAGATGCTTACATCTCCTCCCCCTTCCTGGAAAATAACTGCATGAGAAGATCAAGGGAGCGAGTCAGTCTGTAACTGTGGGCGGCCTGAGGGTTTCGCTAGGCCATGTGGAGACACACACAGGTGTGCATGTCCAAGTGTGTCCTCAGGAGCCTGTGTGTACAGAAGGGTGTATGTATGTAGAATTGTCTGTGTGTGTGTGTGTTTAGGAGTGTGGGGGGAGTGCATGTGTATAGATGTGTGTGGAGTCTGTGTGTGGTGTAGGAATGTGTGTGCTGTGTGTGGTGTGTGTAGGTGTGTGTGCAGTATTATGGAGTGTGTTGGGGTGTGTGTGTGTTATGTGTGGTGTGTGTGTGTGTAGGTGTGTGTGCAGTATTGTGTGTGTTGGGGTGTGTGTGTGTTATGTGTGGTGTGTGTGTGTGCGCAGTATTATGGAGTGTGTTGGGGTGTGTGTATGTGTAGGAATGGGTGTGTTGTGTGTAGGTGTGTGTGCAGTATTATGGAGTGTGTTGGGGTGTGTGTGTGTTATGTGGTGTGTGTGTGTGTGCGCAGTATTATGGAGTGTGTTGGGGTGTGTGTATGTGTAGGAATGGGTGTGTTGTGTGTAGGTGTGTGTGCAGTATTATGGAGTATATGTTGGAATGTGTGTAAAATGTGTGGGGGGTGTGTGTAGGTATGTGTGGAGTGTGTATGGTGCATGTGGAGTGTATGTGTGTGGGAGTGTGTGTGGTGTGTGGAGTGTGTGGAGTGTGTGGGAGTGTGTGAAGTGTGTGTGTAGGTATGTGGAGAGTGTGGTGTGTGGAGTGTTATGTGTGTGAGGGGAATGGTATGTGTGCAGCGTATAAGAGTGTGTCTGATGTGTGATGTGTGTGTGTAGGAGTGTGTATGCAGTGTGGAGTGTGTAGGAGTGTGTGTGTGGTGTGTGCGCAGTATGTGTGGGGGAGTGTGTGTAGGAATGTGTGTGTTGGGGACAACCAGTGTCAGGTTACGTGTGATGGTTCAATTCTTCCTATTCGGATTGAGCTTTTATTTAAAAATAAAAATAATTTTAAAAAATAATAAGTGGTGGCCACCATTATCAGGGAAAACTATGTGCCAGGCGTGTGCTGGGCGATTTTTTTTTTTTTTTTCTGGGAAGCAAAAACCCAGCCGTCGCAGGAGTTTGCTCCTCTGCAGGTGCACTCCGAGCCGAGCGGCGGTGCGATCTGGGCAGAGGCGGGGGCGGGCAGGCTGCGCCGGTCTCCGCCTTCTGCTGTGGCCGCTCCGCCGGCGTCCGCCTCGCGCTAGGACCCAGCGCCGGAGCGCCTCCGTCCGTCCTGTAGGTTCATTCAATCTCCCATACACACAGACCCACAGCGAGACCGACACACACGCACACCCGCGCGCACACACAACTGCACGCCGCCAGCCTCCTCGGGAAGTCGGGCCGGCTCCTCGCCCCGGCGCCTCCTCCGCTCCAGCCCGCCGGGTCTCCCTGGGGGCCCCGAGCTCGGCCGGGCCGCGAAGCCCCCAGAAGAGCAGGAGCTCGGCTGACCCCCGGCTCCTCCATGGGCAAACGCGGGCGGCCGCGCAAGGAGGCGCGCGGCGAGGGCGCGGGGCTGGCCCCCGCCGCGCCCCCGGCCATGCCCCCGGCCGCGGCCGCGCCCCAGCCCCCGGCCCAGCCCGAGGAGCCCGCGGGGGCCAAGCCCAGGTGCCCCTTCTCGGACATTTTCAACACCAGCGAGAACTCGATGGAAAAGCACATCAACACTTTTCTGCAGAACGTGCAGATTCTGCTCGAGGCCGCCAGCTACCTGGAGCAGATCGAGAAAGAAAACAAAAGTAAGTTTGGGGGCCCCCCCCGCGCCTCCTCGGTGCCTGGCTCCTGCTTCCTCGCCCACTTGGGCGACCCCTGTCGCCTGCTCGGCCTGCGCCCCCAACACACACACACACTCACACACACACACATGCACACACACGCAGCCCTCGGCGGTGCAGCCGGTGACACCGGGGAAAGGACACGCACGCACGCCCAGAGCTGCCGGAGATGTAACAAAGACGAGCGCGGGCAGCGGGGCCTGCTGTGCGTCCGTGTGTCCGTGGCGCGCGGTGCTGTTTGCTGACAACTGCGCCCCGAGCTCAGCTCTCGGAGGTCGCCTTTCTTCCTTTTTTTTTTTTTTTTTTTTTTTTCTGTTTTTGTTTTTCTGGGAGCCTGCTCGGGTAGACAAGTGTTGTTTTCCCGTTCTCGTTCCTGGGTGGGGTGAGGATTAGAAGCCGAAAGTTGGACACCGTCGGCAGAGCTCAGGGCTTCCAGAAAGAAAACACACAGGCGCGCACCACAACAATAACAACCGCGGGCGGCACAGCCTCCACGGCGTGGGCGCGGGCTGCTCCCTCCCCTCCCGCAGCCGGGACTGGGCTCCGGCCCTCGCGTCCTCGGACCCAGGCCTCCGCGCGCGCCCTTCGTCCTGGGGTGCCACCGCGCCCCCTCCCCAAGAAACAGGCCCTGGGGCCGGGGAGCGCCGGCAGCTCGCCCGGGTCCCGCCGCCCTGCGCCCGAGAAACTTGGCGAGGGGGACGCGGCTAGAAGGAAACTTTGGGATCTAACAGAAACAATAGTTGGGGGAAGAAGGTGTGGGCTGTGGTGTGCGGTTTCTTTATTTTCCTGGAGACGGCTCCCGAGTGGGTGCGCAGGGCGAGCAAGGCGAACGCCTTCCTGGTCGGTGTCTCTCGCCCCCCCCCCTCCAGATTCAGGTTGCAGAGCGATGCATGGAGGGGGGGGGGGGGCGGCAGCAGCGCTGGGAGCCGCACCCCGGCCTGGCTTCCTTTTTGTGTTTGTTTGTTTCATTTTTGCCCCTGCCAGCAGGGTCCCCCAGCCCTCCCCAGGCAATCGACTCGGCACCCTAACGGGGGTTTGCGTGTGCGACGGCGTCTCGGGCACGATCCTTGGAATAATAGCTGTGGGCAGGAGGAAGGGGCCGGGCAGACAGACCGACAGACGGGGGAAACCGGGACGTTCTGGCAGTGCGAGCAAGTGGGACGATCGGTGGGACGGGGTGGGGGTAGAGAGAAATGCGATTGCAACGTGTCAGGTATCCCACCCCCCCAACACAACAACAGCAACCCTCAAACACAAAAACACCTTCGCAGAGCCACACTCAGGGCCTGCGCGGTTAAGGGAGCCAGCGTCGGCCACGCAATTGTGCGGGCGCTGTGAAGAGCACAACAAGGGCTGTTGTCGGGAGCTCGGCGGTGCGTTCCGTTCTTTCTCTCCTTGCCTGTTTTCCCGGAGTGCCTGGGCTGCGGGAGCTGCGCGTCGCCGGCTGTGCGGTTATTCCTGCGGGGGGCAGGGGGTGGGCTGGGTGTGCACTGGCCTGGAGGGGAGTTTCTCAAAAAGCCCGAGGCGGCGGGGAGCTGGCCGCAGACGTGGTTTTGTTTGCTGTGTTTGCTTTTGTTGCGGGGGGGAGGGGCGCGATTCCTTTAGCAACCCCCCCCCCCCCGTCCCGGGTCTCCGGAGTCTGCCCGGCGGCTCTGGCTCTGAGCGGGGGTGCACCCGAGAGGGCACCTTGGCACTGCGTGGCCAGCCTGACCCCCCACCCCAGGAGGTCTATCACGGAGGCGGCCGGAGCTTCCTCCGCGTCCCGCACCCGCAGACAATTGGAGCCCTCCCCGCCCCACCCCCCGCCGCCCTGGCCGCCGCCACCTCCTTGTTTACCCCGTGCCGGGGCTCCGGCGTGGCCACCAGTCACGTAAGCAGAGAGCCGGGCGCGCCGGCCCGGGCTGCCCCGCGCGGGGCGGGCCCGCGGCGGCAGAGTAGGGCGCGAGAGGCTGGTGGAGCCGAGGGGTCCGCGCGGCAAACCCACCGGCCCGAGACAGGGGCTTGGGAAAGCCTGGGCGCCCCAAGTCAACTTCGTGTGCGTAATCAGCCCCCGGCCCTGCAGCCTCCCTCCTCCGGCCGGCTCCCCGCGGACTGTTTTAGCTCTCTTCGCCGCCGGCGTTTAGCTCTCAATGACGTGATGCCAACGGCCCCCCAGTTTTCCCCCGAGAGCGTGGGTCGCTGCGCCGTGCCCGCCTCGGCACGGGAGACCCGGCTCCAGGCCCGCGCCCCCTCCCCAACAGCTTACGCAGCCGGGGGTGACCTCCAGCAAACTCTGTGCGACCATCCGCCCGGCCCCCGGTTCTGCCCCCTACAAACAGGAGCTCGGCCCACCAGGGCCGCGTGGGCTCCCCACTCTCCGGCCCGCCCCCAGCTCGGGCTGGGGCTCGCGCACGGAAAACGGCGGGCCCTGCGTCTGGTTTCACTGGGGGCGCTTCTTGGCGCTGGCGGCGCTCGCCGCTGTGTTCTGCTCGCTGCACACAATGCCCGCGCGTCACGGCGGCCCGCGTGTGCACAGCAATAACGCGAGTCGGGGGGCGGGTCGTGCGTGCGCCGGGCTCGGGCACTGCGGGTCGCTCCGCGCGCGCGGGGCTTGTTTTGCTCCGGAGCTCCGCTTTCCGAAACGCTTACATCATTCGGTCGTTGGGGGAGGGAGAGGCAGCTGGGCGTTCCGATAGGATTCCAGCGTTTCCCAGGTCTCTGGGTTTTGGAAGGAAACAAGGACCCTAGCTTCTTCATCATTAGTGTGATGAGGGGGCGGCGGGGGTCTCGGGTTGGGTTTGTTGTGCAAGTCTTTTTATTTTTATTTTTTAGGTCACTACTGCAAAGGGCAATGCTGACCGGCTCAGGTGCACAACCTCCCCGCCTTCATTTCGGCGAGTTCCCCTGTAATCGCTTGATCTCAGTTTCTCCGCCTCCTCCTCTTCCCCCTCCCAGCTAGAGACACATGGTTTCCACATGGAGACAAACTTCTTTCCTCCGACTGGACTTGACCTAGCTGCACCGTTCAGCCAATAGGCAGCGTCCGTTCTCTCTGACGTCACGCGTTGCTGAGGCCGGAGGCTAGGGGGTGGGACCAGGACGCGAGCCAGGCTATCTCTGGGAGCTGTCGTGCAGCCAGCTGGTCCAGTCCCTTCTTAAAGGGACTCTGTTCTCCCCGGAGACGAGTGTCGGGCCTCAGTGCTCCATTTCGGGTCCTGTGAAACCTTCCCGAGACGCTCCGATAGGCAGTCGCACGTTCCGTTTGCCCTGCTGTTTGCGAAGCGCTGGCTTGGCAGGAGCTTGCCTTATTTTCCATTGTAACCAGAACGGCTTTTCACTGCCCGCTGAGGTTTCCGTACTGGGAGTGTTCACCAAGTTGTGGTCACAGTGCTGAATTATTTCCAGTAGATGGGGTGAGTTTTCTTGAGGGAGGAAGGAGTTCATATTAAGCCACCCGGTGTTGGCAGCCCGCTGTGTGCAAAGCTGGGATTCCCTAGGAAATTCTGACTGATGTCGCAACATCGAAGGCCTCCAGAGAGATATCAGCCATGGGGCTGTGGCGTGGTATCACATTTCCAGAAACTAGAAGTCCCCTCGGATGGTATCACCTATATGCACTTGGAGAGGGGGGTCAGGGTAAATGCAGACTGACTAATCACTGGAGAAAGACTTAGTCCCTGTTTTGGAAAAAGAACTGAAGGGGGAAAGGAGGTGCGCTGAGGGATGCTAGCTGGCCGGCAGGTGAGTGGAAGAAGCTGTGGTGGTGAGAAAGGTGTGCAGCCCGGAAACAGCCTTGTCCATGCGCAGGGGGAAGCTGGCTTTGGAGGCAGCGCCTGATACAGGGAAGGAGCCAGCTCTGCAGTGGCTTACCTGGGCTGGTGGGCGGGGTGTTTTCCTAGGGGCTGGGGCAGGCCAAGCAGCAGCCTCTTCCTCTTGCTGGAGGAAGCTGCTGTTGTGTGGTGTCACTGGGACCCACCCTGCCTCCCTGACCTAATCTCTGCCCCACCGTGAAACCTGCCTCCTGTCCAGCAGGTCCACCAGCAAGCCAGCCTCACAGTCATGCCTCTGTGCTTAACTCAGATCATCCCTCTGTCTAGATGCCCTCATTCTCTTCCTCCCTGGGGGTTATCTGTACTCGACTCCCTTCAAGACTTAGGTCAGCTCCCACCTCCTCCACGAAGCTTCCCCTAGCTATTTCAGCCCACTTGCCTCCATTTCTTAAGTCAGAACAGTTGAGAGAATGTAGGCTTTGCAGTCACATGGAACAGGGGCCCAAATTCCTATTTCACTGCTTATTGGTCTTGTGGACAGGAGTCACTTAGCGTCTCTGAGGTTCCCTTTTTGTTGTTGTTGTTTTTGGTTTTTCTGTAAAAGGGGTATAATTTTAGAACCACCCTCATATCATTGCTGAATAATTAAATGAAGCACTGCATTGAAACATTTAAAGTATCTGAAATATAATAGGTGCTCAGTGAGAAGTGACTTCTCTGAGCTTTGATAAACAGTCCGTGCAAGTCGCTCCTGGCTTCCTGTGCAGTAGCTTTATCCTCACTGGGAGATTATTAGCATCAAAAGGGAGAATATCGTGTACAGCATTTCAGCATATGCCATCCTTGCATGTAGCATACTTCTGGCATACAATAGCCACTTGATATGAAGTGGGTACATTTGTAATTTGCTGGCTATGGCACTGTGATGAGATTTGGAAGCCAGGGGACACATGGCCAATATTCCGATGGCTTGGAGGGCAGTTGGTCTTACTATTGAGTGGTAATACCAGGACCTGCAAGGAGATAGTAGGTCGGGCTCTGAGAGCTGAAACTGCATTCTGTCTACTGCTATGACCCTATGACAAGCTACTGGCTTAGAAAGTAAGGGACTGAAGCAACTTACGCTAAAAGGGAAGACGGTTCCAGTGGGTCACGTTTCGGTGGTGAGAGCTGTCCTGTGACGGGTTCATCCATTCTGCAAGGATGTCTCAACTGTCTCCTATGTGCAGTTGTTCTCCCCCCACCCAAGTGTTGTGGGCTGATTGACAGCGGGGTGGAGTGGATGTTTGTTTTCAGTTGAGCTGTGTGAAGAACATTCTTAAGTCAGGCTCCTATTTCCTCTGCATCTTAAATTATGTTTCCCACATTCAACTTTTTTTGCAATTTTAAATATGATCTCTGCTCGCTGGTAAATGCCAGCAGTAGGCTTTGAGGCTATCATTGTGGCTTTCAGAGACCCAGAATGCCCTGGGACCGGGCGCTCTGTGAAGAGGATCCAGGGGAAGGAGACAGGTTTTAGGAAGCTAGAGAAGCTGGCGGGGCAGGGGAGGAAAGGGGCTGTATCACCTCCAGGCAAAATAGTGTCTGCTTACCATCCCTGTCCTTGGTGCAGTCGCTCTCCCACTGCCACTCCCAGAAATGGGGATTATCATCTGGGGAGGGCTGGGGGAAATAAAGAGAGTGCCAGCAGTCAGCAGCAAGCAATCGCATTGCATAAAGTCAGTACAGACTCCCATTTATTGAACATGACTGTATACAAAGTATAGGGCTCAGCGTGCATTATCTCCTCCGGTATTCACAATGATCCCAAGACGGAAGCCATTTTATTACTCCCATTCTGCAGACAGGATGACTGAGAAGCTGGGTCCCCAAAGGTCACATGGTTACTAAGTGGCAGAGCGGTGCTTCCCGGCTAGGTCTCTGACTCGCGTCTGCAATCTCAACCATATCCACGTGTACTCATTTTACAGCCCAGGAATGAAGTCCAGAGAGGTGACATGACTTGCTCAAGGTCACCAGCAACCTGAGGCACAGCTGGTATTTGAAACCCTGTGTTGATTGTCCGAGGTCTTCCTGCACACATCTTGCTCAGAAGAAATTTAGAACTGAGTTTGGAGACAGACTAGTCAAGCAGAGAGTTTTTTTTTTTTTTTTTCAGAGTTGTTCAACCCTCCTGGCCCTAACTCAAGTTTAAGGCTCCTAGGAAACACCACCCCCTCCTGCTGCCTTTCCCAAGTCTGTCCTCTGGGCATATTAGAGGACTTGGGGCTGTTGCTATGGTACCGGGGCCAACAGCAGGTTCATCAAAAGCCGGGTCTTTTGCCTTTTTTTTTTTTCTTAAAAAAAAAAAAAGGACTGGCCCTGCAGAAACGAATTGGCCACAAAGATTTGCATCAGTCATTGTGGCTTGTTCTGTTTTAGATCCCCCCTGTCTCCCCACCTCTCCCCCCCCCCCCACTGCCACTTTCTATAAATACAGTTGGATAAATATTGATTTAAACTGGGTTTCTAGAAGAGAAGCACATGCTTGCCCTGGCATAGTCTTCACTTAGATACCACGAGTCTGTCGGGCCTGACACACCTAACCCCTGGCAGCTCTGGCTTCCAAATGACCCATTTTGGGGAGGTGAGTAGTGGTTTTGTGGCTTTTGAGTTTAAAAAAGGGGGGGGGTGGTGTGGGGGGGAGACAAGTAAAAAAGCAACAACCCAGCCAGAAATGGGAATCTTCTTGCAGAATGAAGCCAGCAGTTTTGAGCAGGCCAGAATCTGGGGAGGTTGGTGGTAGTCTGGCCTTCTGAACTCCTCTCTCTCTCCTCCATTCTTTCTCCTCCACTTAGGTTTGGTTATCAAAGGAGGCAGGTGATGAGCCAGAAGGAGCCCCAGAGGGCACGGAGCATCCGTCACCCTCACTAAACGTGCAGGCTGAGGCCCAGAGAGGGACAGTGGCTTGCCCAACATGACACAGGAGAGGCACAACCAGGTCTCTCTGGGCTGTGTCGCAGGCAGAACCCCAAACGGGGCTTTTGTTTTACAGGTCAGGTGCTCATAAAGTCAGCAGTTCTCAAGTCTGCTTTCCTGATCCCAGGGCGTGTCCAGTGATTGCAGAGGTCATTGCAACACGCTCAGCAGTCTTTCAAAATGAAGCTAATTTGAATTTGTCATACTTAAGAAAAATATTTCCCTTTACACTTTGGGGGTGGGTGGAGGAGCCTGAAGGTGGTGATAGTGATGAGATGGCTACCCCAAGCCCTAACCAAGGGAAAGGAATCCAGTCTTGGGTGTGTGTTGGGGTGGAGGGTGGAGCTCCAGGCTCCCCCTGCAGATGGATGAGGAGAGGGGGAGCGGCTTCAGTTCCCCAGGGACAGACACCTGCTCCCTGACTCTACTGCTAAACTTCAGAGAAGCAGTTGTCTGTGATGTTGTTGTCCTCGAGTGGGCTGGCTAGAGGTGTAAAAGCTGTCGCAGCGGACTCGGCCTCTCTGGCCACAGGCCGTGGGCGTTTGCCACCACCACCCCGAGCTGGAGGCTCCTGTGCTTCCTCCTCTTGGCAGAATGCTCTGCTGGGCCCCTTGCTTGTGAAACATTTTGAAAATTCAGATGACCCTTGCTTTGAGCAATAAACCCCCAGGAACTGCATATAAACAGAATCCCTTTTTAAAAGACGTAGACTGGAGAACGCTCTTGAAAAGGCCCTTGTGGCAACTTCATTGGTAAAGTGTGGAATTATGTTTTGTGCCACTCATTCTGCCTGAATTCATTAATTCATTTATTCATTAAACTGTTAGCTAAGGAGGCACGTCCTTGCTCCGTACTGGGCACTGTGCTAGGTCCTAGGAGTGCAGCACACGCCCTCATGGACTGTGCGCCCTGTTTCAGCGGCAGGTCTTAGAGATGTCTACAGTGAACCCCAGCGGCGTGAGATGGCATCCGACATGGGCTTTGTGTCTTCACCTGCTAGTTGGGAGGACAGAAGAAGACAAATTTGTCCTGAGCTTCCAAAAAGAGCACTTCCTTCCCTTTCTGCTCCCTGCCCCCCACACACAGTGTTTAAAATCCTTTGTATTTTTATGTTTTTCTTGTGATTTCTACAGATCTGACTTTAAAAAAAAAAAACTGCCTGAGCTTAGGAAACCAAATACCTCACAAGCAGGCTTGTAAATAAACACATTCCACTGTGAGTTCTTTATAGGCGTGGCCTTCTGCACGTGGAGGACTGTCCACACACACCAGCGTCCTACGAAGTGCACTGTCCCGCTCAGCATGCCCTCGGCCCCATACTGCTGGGATCCAACTGCAGTGTCTGCAATGGAAATTTAAACACAGCAATATTAGAAAGATAAACACACTGTCTGGAGGGAGAAGGAGATTGGGAAATTCAAACTAAAGCCAATAAAAGGGGATTTGGATTACCCACTATTTGACATATTTCACTCTGTATCTCTTTGCTATTTAGCAAGGATACTCAAATAAAGACAATCTGGGAGTAGACAGGCTACTGCCTGAAAGTGGAGGGGAGGCCCAGCGCTGTTGTTTCTCGCCATGGCAGGCAAGTGGGAGCTGGTGGGGTCTTCATTTGTCGTGTGTCCAGAGCCCAGAACTCCTCTGTGGCCTCCCTTGTCTTCTCCCGTCCCTCCCCACAGCCTCAGCATCCTGCCACGTTTCTCGGCTCCCAGGGCGCTGAGGGTTGCATGCAACCTCCTTTCATTCTTTCTACCAGCTGTGAAAGTTAGCTCTCTTCCACGAATAGGTTCTAAAATGTGCCAGGAGCCAAGCACTGTGCTTGGAGCTTCCATGATGAAGTCTATAAGGTCTCCAGTTCCCGTTCTCCATTCCAGCTCAGGTGAGAGAGGAACAGAAACTTGTAAACAGTTCCCATCTGTCTTCTGGGAGCCTGATACCCTGTCTGTAAGAGGACCACTGGCAAGTGCAGTGTCTTCTCTGTTTCCCACAGGAATGGTGACAATGGCCAATTTTTACTGAACACTTATTATGTGCCAGCACAATGCTAAGTGCTTTATATTAAATCCTCACAAATATCCGCTAGGCTATAACATCCAATAGGGAGCTATCATTATCTTCATTTTATAGACGAGGAACGCCTTAGCCTTAGCAAGCCTGACTAACTCCCAAGGCCACACGCTAACAAATAGTGGAGCTCATTAGGACTGAAACCCAGGCTTTTGTTTTTCTGAGCAAGACCTTAGCACTCTGGGAGAACCCTCAGAGAGCAAGAAGTTACTGAGATACAAGACATGCAGTCTGCACTGTCAAGGGTAGACTGAGGGCTCCCCTAGGATGCCTCCCTGGAGGGACTCCTTCTGTCCCTGCTCATCCTAGGGCAGGAAGTGGCAGCCAAGAAGCCAAAACCTTCCAGGGCTCTTAGGCTCTGGCGCTGAAGCCATAGAGGCCCCTTTCTCCGGAGGGTGATGGTCTAGGGTGTTGCTGCTTCATGTGCCCAGCACCCCTTGGGGAACTCACCCAACCAGTAGGACTCCAGTGGCTCTGTGCTCTGGGGTGTCAGGGGTGTGAATCCACACCCTGGCAGGCTGGAGGAGGCTTCCCAGAGGTGCCCCAGCTTGTAGGGCAACTGGGCTGTCCCATGCTTAGGGCCAAGGGCTTCTGCCAGGGAAGCCAGACAGGAGGCTAGGGCAGGCCGCAGACAAGCCCCAGTCCCTGGTGCAGTGGGGACAGTGCAGGCTGGCCACATCCCATCAAGCCATGTAGGCCCAACCTCTAACTGTCCCCGTGGGAGATCTAGGAAACAAGAAAGATCTCAAGTAAAAGTAGGTTCACATCACTCACCAGGTTAAAGCCCTTCAATAGTTTCTTTTGTGCCTCACTTAAAATCCAAACTCCTTACCATGGCCTTTACCTTTGCTGTTTAGAATGCGTGTAGACCGAGGCTGGACAGCCTTGGCATCTCCCGGGTGCTTGTCAGAAATGACACTCCCCTACACCTGCTGGGACAGAATCTGCATTTGGACAATTCCCTGGAGCTACGTGTGCTCCTTAAAGCTTGAAAAATCCTAGGCAACTTTTGTGGTCTTCTCTGATTCCCCCACTGACCTAAAGCCATCCCATTTTATAATTTATCCCTTCTATTTCTTACCATAATTTAGTTATTTTACTTGCTTAGCATCAGTCTGTTGGGCTAGAATGTAAGCTCCTTGAGGACAGGATCCTTATGTTGTTTTGTTCATTCTGCTGTCTTCAGTGTCTAGCTTAGCGTGCAACACAATGTAGATGCTTAAGGAATAGTTGTTGAACGAATAATGCGTTTTCTGACTTTAGCTTTCTGTTCTTGCATTTCTCATCAAGAAAGTGGTGGGAGTTCTTGTTCAGCTTAGTCTGGAATTAACATCCTTGATTCCCAGGCATTGCTGACACTCAAAAAACAATAACAAAAAGCCTCACTCCTGCACCTCCTCCACCTCCCACACATTTCTGTAGCCTTTTAGAGCGATGGGATTGCCCTTAGTTGAGACCATTGCCCTAACCGACCTTGTTTGATTGAATCTGATTGAATGCAACATGATGTATGCTGTGGAGTCCCAGAGTCAGAAACCCAAGGTTTGAATCTGTTCCTTGCCTGTGTATCCTTGGGCAAATCGCTGACCCTTTCTGGGCCCCGACTGCCAACCAGGAATCTCAGAGGTGTGCTGAGGATTAAATCAACTGACTGTAGAGGCAGCGAGTGGGCAAATGGTGCATGTTGTTCTAGGATCTCTGGAGGATGTGAGGGTCTTACCGTCAGGGTGGGAGAGATGGGGAGATGGCCCGTGTCTTCGGACAGGCAGAGCCTGGTGATCTGATTATCCATGCTGCCCGGGACGGAGAACTCAGACGCAGGAAGCAGGCTTGTGATTTAGTGTCCAGGGCCTGGCTGGGCCTCCCAGTGACCTCTACGAGTTTCTGCTCCTGGAAGGGAGTGGTGATGCCAGGGAGTGGGGGCAGGGCCTCTCCAGGCCAGCTACTGGCAGGGGGAAGGAGGGTAACCCAGGGCTGTGGCAAGAATGTGGGGCATCCTCTAAGCAGCAGAAGGCTGGCCTCTGGCGGTATTTTTTTTTTTTCCTCTCCAGGCTTTAAAATCAAGTTGCATCTAACTTTGAAAGAACAGAACATTGTAATACAGAAACCTGACAAATGCCACAACAGAGGATATTATAGTTTACTTGTGCTTTTGCTATAGATGCAAAAGTCATAGGCAAAATGTTAACCCACAGAATTGAGCAGGACTTCAAAAGAATATTATACTGTGGCTGACCAGGTTAGATGCCAAACATGGCAGAAAATCATGAAATCTCGTGTATATGTGATGACAGATACAAATTAGAGGAGAATAATACGTGACTATAGCGACATGTGGTGGTGAGTCTTTTGAAAAAGGTATTTGGAAGGGGTTCCCAATGAAGGCAACTACTTCAATACAACACGCTGTTGATTTGTGGGGTCTTTTAATTAAAGTGGGAGAGTGGGAATGGCCATGGCCATCGCCAGCAGAGAGGGAGCTGCTTCTCCATCTCCTATCCTCGGGGAAGAGTAAGCCTGGAACCGGGAACAAAAACAGCCTTGGAGCCCTCTGCCATGTGCCTTGATCGTGATATTTACGGTTGAAAACTATCAGAAAGTGGAGCTCCACCTCTGTTGTTTCTTTAAACTGGAATTCACCTGCAGAAGAAATATGGAGACAGATGAGTGCCTAGGGCTGCGGGACTGAGTGCTAACCCTTGCTCCATCAGTTTGAGAGACAGCTGTGTGGCCTTGAGCAAGTTGCTATACCTCTCTGAGCCTCAGTTGTCTTAATAAATGGAGACTGAGAAATAAGCTTAATGATATAAACTCCTGTGACAGGAACCATGAAATGTTACTTGGGGGAACATTCACTTGTTGTGGCCTTAGCCAAATCCCTGCACATACCTAATCAGTTGCACCCCTGATCCCCCCAAGTGGGGAGCTCCGGGGTAAGCAAGCCACTTCGATGTGCATGTTAATTGAGTCCTGCATTGCAGATTTCTTCTTGGATCCAAGTCCGTGCAAACAAGAAAGAAAAGGACATTTAAGAGAGTAGTGCATCCATTATAATCACCGAAATAGGCTGCTGTAATAAGGGCCATTTAATAAAATGTGAGAAGCCCTTTTCTAAGAGGAAAGAGATGGGTCAAGTGCAGCTGTTTGAGCCTTTGCCAATGGTCTGATCTCACCAGAAAAACTGGAGTTAAAAAACAACAAACTTCCAGATTCAGCGATCTCAGATTAACACTGCCTCCCCTGCTGTTCTCCCCAGCCCTTGTCCTTTCTTTCCCTCTCTCCCCAGCTGGGGCACCTGGGTCACCTGGAGGTGTCTGTGTGGTGGAGATGTCAGCCGGCAGTCCTGGCGACTGGAGCCCGGGGAGGCGGCAGCCACCTCTCGGGTTTAGCATTACGTCATCCCTTCTGGACCCAAATTTATCTCGGCTGCACACAGGCCCGCAGCTCGGAGCTGCCGCTGACTTGAGGAGAGCTTACGCATGAAGTTAGGCAGGGCTGACTCACTGGGCAGACAGAAGGGTTTTCTGCTGCTCTTCACGTTTCTGGGCCCTGGGGGAGAGATGGGAGGAGACTGGTCGGCATTTTGGGTGTGTGTGTGTTGGGGGGGGAGGGATGGGGAGATGTATAAATGTTATGGTTCTCCTTTAGGAGCTCCGAGCTCACCACCCCCTGCTCCCAACATGATTGTTTGAAAATAATCCTTACAGATAATTGCAGAAAATCGTACCCTACACAGTCAGCACTCTGTGTTTTCAGGGAAGTTCTTGTAAGTACCAGGTGTCACCAACACGGTGGCTTTGCACTTGCCACTTAACCTCATGGCCTCTTCCCCTCTCTCCATCTCTTTCATCTGCAGAAAATGTGTATAACACATCACCCTCCATTGTTCATGAATCTGCAATAAATCACTTGGAAATTTGTGTGTAATAAACTGTGCCGGGAAAGGACCCCTAAGAATTGAGAGCTGTGTCTGGTCCCTACAGAAGGCAGATTGTTAGAGACCTGGAAGACTCTGGGGGGACTTTTTCCATTTTCCAATGAAACTCCCGAGGGAGGTGAGAGAGGAGAGAGGAGGGGAGAGAGAGAGAGACAGAGAGACAGAGAGTGAGATAAGATCCCAGGTTCTTTTGTCAGTAGACTCTGGAAGCCTTTTTTCCCTACTGCCTTTTGTCGTGCTAACTGGATTCATGTGAGCAAAAGGTGGCCCTGGCTGCACCTGGGTTCTACGGATAACACCCTAAGCTTTGTGCTGGAGGGCGGCCCTTGTGGCCAGTGTCTAAACAAGATCTCCAGGAGACAGCCAGAGCAGGAAGAGGCTAGAAATATGTAGATAAACCACCCCTGAACACTGCCCACCATCACTCGTACCTTTCCTGTTTTCAACATATCTGTATGTGGTGGCTCTCTGGCTACTTTTCCATCTCTCCTCTCCCTCTTGGCCATGGCTTCAAATGGAGTGGTTAATTTACCTGGATGTCAACTATGGAAGGCTGGGCATAGGCCCCAGTCATCGATCCAGTCTTCTCTTACCATCCTGTTATGACTCTGTGATCCATGGAATTAAACTCTTATTGGATTCATGTATATTTTCAATTCACATCACTTTGCTTGATTGCATGTCACATGGGTTTAGCTGTCATGGGGTAAATATTTTTTGTTTAAGTTCCTGGTGTAGCCCTTGGCAATTTGGGATCTGAGTCTTGAAGGGGTCCTGCAAGTGGTGGAAACTTTCAGTCTAGGAGTTTTTACCCTTGACTGACAGATGTTCTGAGTAAATGGTATTTTCTTTTAAACAGTCCTGTCCCATCCCTACCCAACATATCCCTTATTGGGCGTGGATGGTAGTTGTTACCATCACCCAGTGGTGAAACTCAGATCTGAAATGACCCAGCTAACATCTGAAAAAGTATAGCCCTTTTTCCAAAATCTTTACCCCCCCCCCAAAAAAAAAATCCTTCATGGCTTGTGAACTCCCATTTTGGGCCTCCTTGCATTTGATGGAACATCTATTGGTTCCTAAATGTTATATCAACTGTAATGGTTAAAAGGGCTGGCAAAATTTTGTAACTTGTGACCTCACTGAACATTTTAGTCACTGCGCAAAACTAAAGGTACAGGCCGGCGCCGCAGCTCACTAGGCTAATCCTCCACCTAGTGGCGCCGGCACACCGGGTTCTAGTCCCAGTCAGGGCACCGGATTCTGTCCCGGTTGCCCCCCTTCCAGGCCAGCTCTCTGCTGTGGCCCGGGAGTGCAGTGGAGGATGGCCCAAGTGCTTGGGCCCTGCACCCCATGGGAGATCAAGATAAATACCTGGCTCCTGCCATCGGATCAGCGTGGCGCGCTGGCCGCGGCGGCCATTGGAGGATGAACCAACAGCAAAGGAAGACCTTTCTCTCTGTCTCTCTCTCTCACTGTCCACTCTGCCTGTCAAAAACAAACAAACAAACAAACAAACAAAACTAAAGGTACAAGGGAGAGGGAGTTAAATGCAATGTGAAGCCCACACACATTTCTGAGAGGGTGATATTTCTATTCCAAGAAGGTGCTTTTGGCAGTGGCCAAAGGAGTGGCCACAGGGAAGGGACATTCTCCCTTTACTGAGAGTTTCCTATTATTATTATTTTTTTTTTTTTTTGTCTACCAGCAAGTTAAATACGGATACTTTTACACGGTTCCCAGCTCACTCCTAAACCATTCAACAGTTCCGGCCCACTTGTCCATCCCTTCCCTAGACCACTTACTCTCAACTGGGGATGATTTTATGCCTCAGGAGACACCTGGCTGTGTCTGGAGGCATTTTGGGTTGTCACGCTTAAGGGGTGGTGATGTGCTGCTGGCATCTATTAGGCAGAGACCAGGGATGCTGCTAAGCATCCTACAATAGACAAACTGAACCCCCGTCCAGAAAGGGATGGTCTAGCCCAACTTGTTGGTGATGCCAAGGTTGGGAAACCCTGGCCTAGGCTTTGGGGGCCTGTTAGATGAAGGACTTGGAAAGACAGTGATGGCCAGAGCAGCTGGAGTCAGTCTTTTAATAGGCTGTGCTTTCTTTAGCCACTGCTTTGTTACCTGTCCACACAGGGCACTGTAAGAGGAAACAATCAGCAGTATAGCTTCCCCTTATTGAGTGCCTAGTGTATACTGAATGCTGGAATTATTTCATTTCATCTTCGCAATGAGCCCTACTGAATGTATGTGCTCCTTGGGAGCAGGGTCCCTGTTTCCCTCCTTACTGAACATGGTATTTCTAGTACAGTGCCTGGCACAAAGCAGGCCTTCAGTGTCAAGGATAATAATCATATCTGTTTTATACAGGGGGAAATGAGTTTTTTCTGGAGTTTAAAAGCACCACTGAAGGATTATGGAGAGGAGAAAAAATTTTAAGTAAGATTTAGGGGCTGGTGTTTGGCAGAGGGGAGACACATCTCAGACTGAGTGTCTCGTATGGAGTCCCCACTCTGCTTCTGAGCCAGCCGCATGCTAATGTGCATCTCGGGAGGCAGCAGGTGATGGCCGAAGCAGCTGGGTCCCTGCCATCCATATGGGAGACCGGGGTTGAGATCCTGCCTTGGGCTTGACTCAGCCCTGGCTGCTGGGGGCATCTGGGGAGTGAATCAGCAACTGGGAAAATCCCTCTGTCTCTCTGCCTTTCAAATAAAAATGCAAATAAGAAAATTTTAAAAATAAATAATAAGATTTTGAAAACTACTTGTGTGGGAGCTGAAGTGCAAGAAGGGCCTTCTGGAAGCCCTGTCTGGCTCTGACGAAATGTTCCCGTGTTTTGAGCAGCGACTGTGGCTTTTCGAGGGTTTCAATGTGTCCTGCCAGTGCAAATGAGGACACGGGGGCACAAAGTTTCGTGAGACCCTAGTAGTAGATAGCGGACGGGAAAATGGCATTTCGCATCAGAAATACTCCAGCCCCAAGGCACCCGCGGGAAGCTGCTGAGAAATGACCCTACCACGGATCGCGCAGATCTTTCCCTCCCACGAGCCGGGGAGCCTCGGCAACTCTTTAGTCTTTCTGCCCTGGAGAGACTACAACTCCCAGCGCCCCTGCGGAATCCCACAGGGCGCAGGCGCATCGGAGCGGCGCGCGTGTTACGCTTCCGGGCGTGCAGAGGGCGGGGGCGGGACTACACTTCCCAGGGGGCAGCGGAAGGGGCGGGAGGGGGCGGGCCACGGCGCTGCTCCCGCCCCTCCCCCGTGCTCGCGCTGAGAGGTAAACAAACCGCGCGCGGGCTGCCGGCGGGCGCGGCGCGGCGCGGCGGGGGCGGTGGGGGCGCCGGGGGCGGCGGAGAGCGCGCCGAGCCGCGGCCGGGCTGGCCGGCCGGCCCGCCGCACATGTCCGAGGGCGGCGCGGGACTGTAGCCACCTGCGGCGCCTCCTGTTGGCCGGGGAAGGCGGAGTGGAGAGGCCCCGGTGGCCACCCGCGGTGCCCATGGAGCGGGTGCGGATGATCAACGTGCAGCGCTTGCTGGAGGCGGCCGAGTTTTTGGAGCGCCGGGAGCGAGGTAACGGCTGGGGCGCCGCCGCCTGAGCCCGCGCCCTCCTGCCCCGCGCGCGGAGTGCGGTGCGGCGGGTGAGGGAGGGCGCGCATGCGAGGGGAGGTGCGTGTGCGTGTGTGGAGGTGCACGCGCGTGTGAGGGACGGTGCACGCGCTCGCGGGGGGGTGTGTGCCTGTGTGGGGAGGTGCGCACGTGAGGCGAGTTGCACGCGTGTGTGTGGAGGTGCGCGTGTGAGGCGACTTGCACGCGTGAGGGGAGGTGCACGCGAGGGAGGAGGCGCCGTGTGCGGGGTTGCCCCGAGGGGAGGTGCGTGAGACCGTTTGGTGGCAGGGTGGTGAGGGGGGCGGAGGCGGACGCCTGGGCTGCAGGCGGAGGGCCGGGGGACCGCGGGGTCCGGGAGGCCGGGGCTGCGAGCCGGGGGGAACGGGGGTGGGTGCGGAGCGGCCGCGGGGCCGGGGGCTTCTCGGCGGTGGAGACGCGGAGACGCGGGAGAGGGCGGCCGCGCTGTCGGCAGGGAGCGTGCTGGCGAGGTGCGAAGCGCACGGACCCCGTGGGGCTTGCAGGCGCGTTCTCGGAACGGCGAGAGGTTTCGGGCCAGGTGCACGCGCGGGTGGCAGTGGTGAGCTCCGCCTCCGGGGTGGCCGTGAGGAGGCAGGGAGGCGTGCGGAGAGGAGTTCTGGCGAGGGGGCGTGAGGCCACCTTGCAGGCGCGGGGTCTGGTGCGGGGGCCGGGCGGGCACTGGGAGTTTCTTCTTTTGACTTGACTTCTGCAGGCACCCCCGACTTCACGGGTCCGTGGAGGATGGCGTGTCTGGATTCCGCTTACACCTTTCTCCCCCCTTGCTCTCTGTAGAGTGTGAACATGGCTACGCCTCATCGTTCCCCTCCATGCCGAGCCCCCGGCTGCAGCACTCCAAGCCCCCACGGAGGTTGAGCCGGGCACAGAAACACAGCAGTGGGAGCAGCAACACCAGCACTGCCAACAGGTAGCCAGCTGGCGAGGTTTGGGGTGGCAAACTGGCGGGAGGGGCCTCCTGGTGGAAGTCTCGCCTTCCATGCGGATCCTGGAGCCCCGAGGGGCTGGCTGAGACCGCCTAGAGTGCATACCCTGGCCTTGCGTGCCAGGGAAGGAGTAGCGGCTGGAAGGGCAGCAGGAGGAGTTCTTGGGGGGATTGTTGATGGGGGGGTCTGAGAGGACTTGGCAGCCAGTGTCCCTGCACGCAGCCACATGTTAAAGTAACCTTGGGTGGGCTTGCTTTGCTCTTTCCAAGTGTAGGTTGATCCAAGGGGAATTTTTAAAAATCAGACCTGTCTGGCAGGATACAAGGCCGAATCAAAAGTTTTGTTAATGGAAAGAAGACATGTAGGTAGAGTAGGAAGTTACGGGGCACGGTTTATCTGTTGTTTAAGGAGGAAGGGAAGACCACCCTGTATAAGTTTCGCCTTCTATGTAAGGGTAAGAACTTGTAGGTTGGGGCTCTTAAGGCAGAAATAAAGGGAGAAGATCCCATCCTGTAAGCAGAACGGTTTCTGTAGGATATGCTTGTATACCCCCACTTAGACGTAGTTGGCTTCCATTTTTGAAAACTTGTGGTAGTGTCTAGCTATCTTTCCAGTGTCTTTGTTACAGGGGGCCAGTGAATTCCAAGGATTCGTCTCGTACGAAGTTTTCAAAAGATCTTTCTTAAAACATCAGCAGCTGCTGCCTTTCCCATTGATAAGAGAACATTAATGGAACCTTTATCCTGATTCTCTACACTCTGTCTAGGGATTTAATAGATTCATTCTGAAGAGGGCTGAACAGACCTTGGCTAGCTAACGTCCCCTGAAGCCTGGGGGACAGGGGAGCTTTCGGGGAGGTAGCAGGGCAGGTGCTCTCGATGCAGGAAATCGGGGGCTCCTGTCGTTGAGCCAGCCGGTGAGGCTGATCGTCCCGTCCTTCCGACACCAAGGTGAAGGCCGGGATTCGCAGTTTGCTCTTTCATTTGTCTTTAGAGCTGCATGTTTTCTATTTTGGCTTCTTTTCTTTGTTAAGACTTTTGTAATTTTTCAACTTTATTTACATTTTTGTACTGAGAGTTGACCCATGGTATTATAAATACCTATTCCCCCTTTTCCCTAAGTCTTGGAAATCTTATTTTTGCTGAAGTACAATGGAGGAAAAAAAAAGTGATATTACAAATATGTACCTTGCAAATACTAGTAATTCTATCACTTGTGATCCTTCTAACTGACGGTTGGGAGGTGGGACCTATAATATATAATTATTTTTTAAATGCATGCTTGATTTTACTGTGTCTTGGTCATAGCCTTCTGGCACACCTCTAAAATCACCCTTGCTAAGATGTTACTGCTATTAGAGAACATAGGTATAATAGCTATCTGTTCTTCGGGGAACATCAAGATAAGCTCAGATTCTCAACTTCTTTACCCGTTTTATCTTACAACTGAAAAATACAAAGGTCTATCATTTTTAAAACTAAATGAGCAATGGCTTCAGTGTACCACTGATTTCTTCCTAAATATCTTTTGAATCTGCCTTATTTTCTTCTACCTTTATTATTATCCCCTGGTTGTCAGTTACCATCATCTCTCACCTGGACACCTGTAATAACTGCTCCTATGTGGTATCCCTGCAATCACATTCTCATGCATAATATTGGCTGACCTTTGGATTCCTTCAGTGTATCACATTTCCTTCTACTTCAAGGTCTTTGCACATACTCTGTTTCCCACTGGAAATAATTTCTCTTCCCCATATGTCAAGTTAGCTTTATCTAATAACACTCTTCTTTCAGCTTAATTGTAACTTACCCATAGTGGGTCAGGTCTTCACATACTTCCTGCACCCCTACTTTTCCTTCATAGTATTTGTCGAACTTATAAAAATATAGTTATCTGATTGTTTCTTAAATTTGTGTTCCATTCATTGGGCTGAAAATTCCATGAGGACAGGGATTGTCTCTCTTTAAAAGAAAAAAAAAATTATTTCAAAGGAAGAAAGAGAGAAACTGAGAGGTCTTCCATCTGCTGGTTGACTACCAAAGTAGACACAACAGCCAGGACTGGTCTGGGCTAAGCCAGGAGCCAGGAACTTCATCGTGTTCTCTACGTGGGTGGTAAGAACCCAAGCACCTGCTACTTTCTCAGGCACCTTAGCAGGAAGCTGGATCAGGAGTGGAGCCCTTAGGGCTTGAATTGGCCGTCCGATATAGGACTTGAATTGGCAGTCTGATATAGGATGCTGGGGATGCAAGCAGTGGCTTGACCCACTGTGCCACAGTGTTGGCCCCAGTATTGAGTCTGTTCTGCTTGAACATTTATTTCTAGTACCTATCATGGTGCCCTGTGTAGAGTAGGTGTTTCTTAAGGAATGGAAGGTTTTCACACTTCAGATACACTGTCTTAAATGGAAACAGAATGTTTTTTTGCAGAGTACCGCATTAGACTGAAAAGTTGGAAGAATATTAAAAAAGTGTACTTGACTATAGAATATTTCATTTAATTTTAAAAATTAATAATTTTTTATTTGAAAGGTAGGGGAACAGAGACTGAGAGATCTCCCATCTGCTGGTTCACTTCTCAGATGCCCACAACAAATGAATAGGGCCAAGACAGAGCCAGGACCTGGGAACTCATTCCAGGTCTGCCACATAGGTAGTAGGAACCCAAGTACTTGAGCCATCACTTGCTGCTTCCCATGGTGTGCATTAGCAGGAAGCAGATTTGGGAGTACAGCCAAGACTCTAAACCCAGGTACTCTGATATGGGATGTGGCTATCCCAAGCAGTGTCTTAACCACTATACCCAAACGCCTATCTCTACATTTAATTAATATTATTATTTTGTATTTGAAAGGCAGAGTTACAGAGAAAGGGAAAGATAGAGAGATATCTTTCATCTGCTGGTTCACTATCCAAATGGCTGCAATGGCTGGAGCAGGGCCAAGCTGAAGCCAGGAGCCAGAAGCTTCATCCGGGTCTCCCATGTGAGTGCACACTTATGGGATGCCAGCATCACAGGTGGCAGCTTAACCTGTTATGCCACAATGCTGGCCCTCGGCATTTAACTTTAAAGAATACTCAATATCATCCTGTCATGCAAATAAAATGATATTCAGACTAGTATGTTCTAGGCTGGTGTTGTGATCCAGTGGGGTTAGGCTACTGCTTGCAGTGCTGGCATCTCATATGAGCACTGATTTGAGTCCAGTATGCTCCACTTCTGATCCAGCTCCCTGCTAATGCGCCTGGGAAACCAGTGGAAGATGGTCCTAGTCCTTGGGCCCCTGCTGCCCACATGAGAGACCTGGATGAAAAGCCTGGCTTCTGGCTTCAGCCTGGCCCAGTCCTGACTGTTGCGGCCATTTGGAGAGTGAACCAGCAAATGAAGGATTTCTCTGTCTCTTGTTGTAACACTGCTTTTCAAATAAATAAATAAACCTTTAAAAACAAAATAACCAGAAGTCTGTCAAATATTGGCAGTAAATATTGGTGTGAGGCTGTGACACATACATACTAATTGTTTTAAGTAACCAATTTATGCTTAAATTTCATGTTGATGTAAAATTTGTTCTGTCTTATGGATACTAAAGAATCTTATAACAGCAGTATTTCAGTTCCACCCATTAAGACTGAAGGCATTAAAAAGCAAAAATTGTTTCCTGATACTCACAAGGCTTTAACTTTTATTAAACTGTAAAGAAATGTTTCCATCTCATTAAAATTTTTTATTTATTTAATTTCGTTGAGAGGCAGAAAGATACACAGAGATCTCCCATTTGCTGATCATTCTCCAGATGGGTACAGATATCCCAGGCAGCATCTTACCTGCTAAGCCACATGCCTGCCCCTAGTCTTATTTTGGGGGGAAGGATTGTGGTTTTATATTTTCAGCTTTATGTCCTTTTTGGCTTCTCTATGGGTTTCACATTTTTTTGGAGGGGTGAGATAGCAGTGAATTTTTTCTCTAGGATTGTTGTAGAGGATTTTTTATTTGACATGTAATATCTTCTATTTTCATCCTTAAATTTGGACCTATTCATAGAAGAATTGAAGGAAGCCTTATTTTTGTGAAGTTTCTTTCTACTGTATTTTTCAAATTTTCTGTATTAAAAAAGAGTTTTGGGGGCTGGCGCTGTGGCATAGTAAGTTGAGCTGTAGCCTGTAGCAACAGCATCCCATTTGGGTCCTGGTTCGTATCCCAGCTGCCCCACTTCGATCCAGCTCCCTACTAATGTGCCTCAGAAAGCAGTGGAAGATGGCCCAAGACCCTGGGCCCCTGTACCCTCATGGGAGACCTGGAAGAAGCTTCAGGCTTAGGCCTGGCCAAGACCCATCATTGAGGCCATTTGGGGAGTGAAAAAATGGATGGAAAGTCTCTCTGTCTCTCTTCTCTCTTTGTAACTATCAAATAAATAAATCTTTTAATAAATAAAAAATAATAAACAGTTTCTGGGTCTTTGTCTAATGTAAAACTTCTAAAGTTTCAAGACAAAAATGGGAATTAGTAGTACTTAAACTCTTAGTGGTTTTAGTGCCAGTATTGTTTTTCAGTGTTTTTATATCTTGAGTGATTAACAGAATCCTTTGAGGTATCTTTCTGTGATATTCTGTCTTCTACAAAACTGAGTTAAATGAATAATTGTCAAAAAATTATTTATATGCCTCACACTGAAACTCAGGCTTTCCATTAAATGCTTCATTGCAGCATATGTTTGGTTCTGCTGGGTTTCTTAAGCTTATATTCCTCTGTGGAAGTATTGTTTGAAGGAGACTATGCATGATCATGTCTTGTAAGTCAGTAGGACAACTTTTTTATCCCATTTGATGAGAGGCCTTTTGGCCAAAATATTGAATATATGATGTGGAAGATGACAAGAGTAGAAAGAGAGTTCAGGTTTCATTGATAGAGTTCTCTGCCTATGCATGTGAGATGTTATCTGTCACTCATTTTATGATTAAAGCACATGGGGCCAGGAGATGGTAAGTGATTTGCTTAAGCCTTTAGCTATAGGTGGTGAGTTTTTTTTTTTTTTTAGTACTAGCCTGAATTTTAAGCAGTATATGCATCATTTTAACCAGACAAGACTGTTGAATTAAAGCTTTCTCTTCTAGATCTCTCCTTTCAGATGAAACAGCATTGCCTCCTTTTTGATGTAGCATGGTTTTTTTGTCATTTCTTCTGTGAGGATAGTTCTCTGGACATTAATCTAATCAAATATTTGGTGGTGTGGTTTTATAAAATATATTTCTAGATCCTACTTTGATTGATATGTAGTGCTGATGTGATTTAAGCATGCATTTTGTTGTTATGTTTTAATTTTTTTAAATTTTGGTTTCCTATGTTTAAAAACACTGGCAGACTTTTTTCTTGTGTGTGTGTGTATCTACATGTATTTTCTCCTCCCTCATGAAGCTTACCTCCTAGGAAAGAAAGCACATGTTATCAAATAAACATATAAATACATTTCTTCAAAATGACATGAACTTCTTGTAGGAAAACGAGAGGATCCTAGGTGGTGTGTAACAGAGGACCTGATCAAGTTTGATGCGTGACAGAAGGCTTCTTTGAATTGAAGGTTTTATAATCTTGTTTTCACTTTTCCTGAGCCCTTTTCTATGCTCATATTTAAGTATCTGAATTTATTTCTAGTCACTACATGATACCGTTTCATGTGTGTTCCATAATTTATTAAGACAGTCATCCATTGATGACATTTAAGTTATTTTCAAAGGATTTGTCTTTCTAGGCAGGGTTGCTGTGAGCATCATTGTACACATACGTTTGTATTTGTCCAACTAGATCCTTGGGTGAAAAATGAAGAATGAGAACTGTTGTGTCAAAGGATAGATCCCATCTTTAATAATACTTTGGGTCTCACTTGGATTTCAGAACAGTTTTGTGAAGTGAAATTATTTTCCCCATTTTTTAAAAAACAAATTATTTATTTGAAAGGTAGAATTACAGACAGAGAAAGGGAGAGACAAAGGTCTTCTATCAGTTGGTTCACTCCCCAGATGGCTGTAACAGCTGGAGCTGTGCTGACCTGAAGCCAGGAGTGAGGAGCTTCTTCCTGGTCTGCCATGAGGATGCAGGGGTCCAAGGACTTGGTCATCTTGTGCTGCTTTCCCCGGTGCATTAGCAGAGGTCTGGATCGGAAGTAGAGCAGCCGGGACTTGAACCGGTGTCCATATGGGATGCCAGTGCCACAAGTGGAGGCTTAGCCTACTATGCTACGACATTCTCTCTCTCTCTCTCTTTTTTTTTAATGAGGAAACTGAACTCAAGAGCTAAGTAACTCACAGGTAGAACTAGAAGATAAGACAAATCCCTGGAATTTGTTTCTCTGGAATCACCAAACAGTTTTCATTAATAATTTACTTAAAATCTAAGATTTAGTGACCATAGCCTGAAATTTTGTGGTGTTGATGCTCTCCTTTTCTACTCTGTCAAGTGTTGAGCTGTGTGGTCGGCTTTTAATGCCTTTTTACCACTGCTCTTTTTTAACTCTGCAGTTTGCTTCCATTTTCACTAGGCACTTAGACAACTGTCCTGAAAGTAATTAGCAGCCAAATTAATTGAACTTCCATAGAACTGTTGCTATACTTGCTTCCCTCCCAGAGAGGGGCTCATGATTTATTTCAAATAGATGACATTTACATATAATGAAATGGTATATAGTACAAGGCAGTAAGATGCTATAAACAGGGCCATCTTTATTTGTGTCCCATGTAAAGTACAGAGAGTAAATTGTTTATAGGCAAAATTTACTATAGGTTATCGGAATGCTATAATTCATATATGCTTTTCTTTTGATTAATTTCTTTTTTCAGGTTTTATTTTATTTATTTGATAAGCAGAGTAACAGGGAGAGAAGGAGTGAGAGAGAGTTGGACAGATTTTCCGTCTGCTGGTTCACTCCACAGATGGCCCCAGTGGCCGGGGCTGGGCCAGGCTGAAGCCAGGAGACAAGAATTTCATCTGAGTCTCCCGTGTTGGTGGCAGTAACTCCAGTTCTCTAGCCATCATCTGCTGATCCCAGGCACATTAACAGGGATTTGGATCGGAAGCAAAGTAGCCAGGACTCCTGGCAGTTTGATACTGGATGCTGGCTTCCTAAGTGGTGGCCTAAGCTGCTGCGCCACAGCCTGTCCCTGGATTTTCTTTATATTTAGTTTTATGACACTGGGTAAAAGGGTTTCTGTGTGGTGTTTAATTTCCTTGCCTTGTTCATTACAGGAAATATTTTTGATTGCCTTTTTTTTTTTTTTTTTTTTTTGACAGGCAGAGTGGATAGTGAGAGAGAGACAGAGAGAAAGGTCTTCCTTTTGCTGTTGGTTCACCCTCCAATGGCCGCTGCAGCTGGCGCGCTGTGGCCGGCGCACCACGCTGATCCGATGGCAGGAGCCAGGTGCTTATCCTGGTCTCTCATGGGGTGCAGGGCCCAAGCACTTGGGCCATCCTCCACTGCATTCCCTGGCCACAGCAGAGAGCTGGCCTGGAAGAGGGGCAACCGGGACAGAATCCAGCGCCCCGACCGGGACTAGAACCCGGTGTGCCAGTGCCGCAAGGTGGAGGATTAGCCTATTGAGCCGCGGTGCCGGCCTTGATAGTCTTTTGATAACACTATGTAACACTGATACTGAAGGCTAAATGACCAGAGCTTTGAAACCATTTGATAGGGACATTTCCAAGTTAATAGAATAATGTAATTTCAGTTACCAGTGAGTCATATTTTTTAAACTTTTTAAAAAAAGATTTATTCATTTATTTGAAAGGCAGAGTTACAGAGAGAGAAGTAGAGGCAGAGAAAGAGAGAGCGAGCGAGAGAGCTTTCACCCACTGATTCATTCCCCAAATGGCTCCAATGGCCAGGGCCAGGAGCTTCCTCGGGGTCTCCCACGTGGGTGCTGGGGCCCAAATACATGGGCTGTCTTCTGCTTTACCAAGCATACTAGCAGTAAACTGGTTTGGAAGTGAAGCAGCTGGGACTTGAACTTGTGCCCATATGGAATGCCAGTGTTTCAGGGAGCACCTTAACCCGCTGTGCCACAACACTGGCCCCAAGTCATCTATTTTGATAAAGCAACCAATTTTCCATAATTCTGATTTTGATTAGTTAAGGACAATTTAGGATTGTTTTTGCTGAGAAACTGTAAAGAATCTTTTGTATAATGAAAAAGACTAGAGCATAAAAGTGTAATAAGTTTGCCTTGCTATTTTTTAAAAGATTTATTTATTTATTTTTTAAAGGTTTATCCATTTACCTGAAAGAGTTACACAGAGAGATGAGAGACAGACAGAGAGAGAGAGACAGAGAGGTCTTCCATCCTCTGGCTAACTTCCCAGTTGGCCTCAGTGGCCGTAACTGTGCCTATCCAAAGCCAGGAGCTTCCTCCAAGTCTCCCACGCGGGTGCAGGGGCCCAAGCACCTGGGCCATCCTCCACTGCTTTCCCAGGCCATAGCAGAGAGCTGGATCGGAAGTAGAGCAGTCAGGACTGTGGAAGACCCAGAGGAAGCACCTGGCTGCTGGCTTCAGATAGGCTCAGCGCTGGCCATTGCAGTCAATTGGAGAGTGAACTATCAGATGGAAGACCTCTCTCTCTCTCTGCCTCCCCTCTCTGTAACTCTTTCAAATAAATAAATCTTTTAAAAAAAATGTGAAATGAATGGTACCAGAAACATAAGAGTATATACTATAAGATTCCATTATAGGAAATTTATAGAAAAAGGCAAAACTGTAGAGACAGCAGATCATTCACTGGTGGCCTGTGGTTGGAAGGAGATTGAGACTGCCAGTGTACATGAGGAACATGAGTGATAGAAGTGTCCCCAAACTGGATTGCAGTGAAGGTTACACGGTGGTCTACGTTGCCTAACAAAGTCTTGAACATGTGACAAATGCTAAGAACTAAAGGTAGGATGAGGGAATACGTATTAAATAATGATTTGTTTAAAACTTGTAATACACAGATACGGGGTGAGGAATAGGGAGCATAGCCAGTTGGTAACATGGCACCTCCACTGCCTCAGGGAGATTCAGCTATCCTACCAAAATCACACAACCACCAAAGCCAATTATGACATAAACTGTTTCCATTAACCTCAAAGTATTACTTCATGGCTCTAGACAGTCAGTTTCTACTTTCTGCCTCTGGTCTCTGGCAACCTCTGATGTCTTAGTGCAGTTTTACCATTTCCGAAATTTCGTATAAATGAAATCATGTAGCATATATTGCATTTATGTCTGACTTCTTTCATTTAGCATAATATCTGAGATTCATGGTATTCCATGTATCAGCAGTTCATTCCTTTTTGTTGCTCAGTAGTACTCTATTTTATGGACCTCTCACAATTTATTTACCCATTCATCAGCTTATAGACATTTAGGTTGCTTATGGTTTTTAGCTTGAACAGATGTTATGAACCTTCATGAATTGGCTTTTTTGTGGACATACATTTTCATTTCTCTTAAGTGGGATTGCTGGCTCTTGTATGTATTAAGTGTGTATTTATAAAGAAGCTTCCTATTTTCAAAGTTTAAGTATTACAAAATTTGCAGTAGTTCCACATCTGGGATAGCACTTGGTATTGTCAGCCTTTTTAATTTTAACCAGTCTTGTGACTTTGTCATGATGTCTTACTGTGTTACAATTTATGTTTTCCTTATGATTATTCATCTTGAGCATTCTTATATGTGCTTATGTGCTATTGATATGTCTTCTTTGGTGAAATCTGTTAAAGTCTTTGTCTAATTTTTATTGAGTTGTAAGAGTTCTTTGTACATTCTGGATACAATTCTGTATGTCTTTTCCAAATACATTCTGCTTGGTGGTTTGGCTTTGTCCTTTTCTTAAGTGTCTTTTGAAGAAGAAATCTGCATGCTTCAGTATCAGAGTTTTTCTCTAAAATTCCTGTAGTTTTATAATATTAGGTTTTATAGTTAGATCTGAAATTTATTGAGAATTGATTTTTGTAAAAGAGGGAGGTTAGGGTTGAAGTTAATTTTTTTGCCAAGTAGACATTAGTCCCTGTACCATTTGTTGAAAATACTATACTTTCTGAACCAAAACCTTCACCAACCAGGCGGTCAACCAAATGCTGCTACAGGGATATACTCGGCTCCCCACCCAGGAGACAGTGGCTTGAGACTTGCTGCCCCAGGTCAGCAGGAAGCAGCTATAGAAGACAGACCATCGCCCCTTCCACCCTCCTGGACTTTTGGGCCAATGTAATCCCATACAGCACTTGATTTATAAAAAACAAAAAGGGGGAATGTTAGTAAAATGGTGCAGTCTTATCTGTGGCACCATCTGTGCCTCAGATGCCATCTTAGGCTCTGGCACCCCATCACCACATTGCACAGTAGGCTTTGGTCCTAAGCTCCATGGCCTAACCACGGTGTCATCTCCACCCCCACCCTAATGGAATTCACTACTCCTACTTACCTCCACCCCCGCCCCCCGCAAATGTTTAAAAGGACCTGTTCCCAAACACAGACTCTTGATCTCTCTTAGGCTCTCCTCCTCTCTCATTCCCACACCTTTTCCCCCCACCCATTGGGCTTTTCCCACTGACAATAAATCTTTCCTCTTAAAAAAAAGAAAATACTATACTTTCTGCATACTTTTGTAAAAAGTCAGTTGACTATAGTATTTTGTAATTTTAACATAACCTTAAGTATTTGATACTACTGTAAATGGCAGTTGAATTTTTTTTTTTATTTGACAAAGTTAGATAGAGACAGAGAGAAAGGTCTTCCTTCTGTTGGTTCACCCCCCAAAATGACTGCTACAGCTGGCACACTCTACCTATCCGAAGCCAGGAGCCAGGTGCTTCCTTCTGGTCTCCCATGCGGGTGCAGAGCCCAAGCACTTGGGCCATCCTCCACTGCCTTCCTGGGCCACAGCAGAGAGCTGGACTGGAAGAGGAACAACCGGGACAGAATCGGGTGCCCCAACCGGGACTAGAACCTGGGGTGCCGGCACCGCAGGTGGAGGATTAGCTTAGTGAGCCGCCGCACCAGCCACTAAGAGCATTTTTAAAAATTAATTAAATTCTTGCGGCGCCGGCACACCGGGTTCTAGTCCCGGTTGGGGCGCCGGATTCTGTCCCGGTTGCCCCTCTTCCAGGCCAGCTCTCTGCTGTGGCCAGGGAGTGCAGTGGAGGATGGCCCAGGTGCTTGGGCCCTGCACCCCATGGGAGACCAGGAAAAGCACCTGGCTCCTGGCTCCTGCCAGGATCAGCGCGGTGCGCCGGCTGCAGCGGCGGCCATTGGAGGGTGAACCAACGGCAAAGGAAGACCTTTCTCTCTGTCTCTCTCTCTCACTGTCCACTCTGCCTGTCCAAAAAAAAAAAAAAAAAAAAATTAATTAAATTAATTTGAAAGGCTGAGAGAGAGAAAAATCGAGATCTCCTATCTGCTGGTTCACTTCCCAAATGCCTGTGACAGCTGGAACTGGGGCAGGCCAAAGCCAGGAGTCAGGAAATCACTCAGGGTCTGCCACATTGTGGACAAGGACCTGTAGTCAAGCTGTCACCACTGCCTCCCATGATGCACATCAGCAGGAAGCTGGAATTGGGAGTGGTGCCGGGACCCAAATCCAGGCGCTGTGGTAGAGGATGCAGGCCTCCCAGGTGGCCTCTTAGCTGTTGTGCCGAATGACTGCCCTATTAAGAGTTTTTATCAAGTGTATCTTTTGAGATTGAGAATATGGGGTTTTTCTCCCTTTTAATATGGAAGATTGTATTAAATGATTTTTGAATCTTCTACCAACCTTGCATTCCCAGAATGAGCCCTACCTGGTCATGCTGTATTTGGTAATGTTGGAATACTGAAGCTAACCACTGAGAGTTAGCACAGACTTCACAAATTTAAGGATGCATGTCTGCCTCACTACCAATGCCAGCCACAAGCTTAGGCATCCCTAGCTATTCTCACTTCTGACAAATTGGCTACAAATTGAGGGGTCCCATAGCTCCCTCAAGTTTTATAATTTGTGAGAACTCCTCATAAACTTGGGAAAGTACTGTACTTTAAAGTTTTATTATAAATGGTACAATCAGGACCAGCTGAATAAAGAAACACTTAGGGTGACATGGAGCTTCTGTGCCTTCTCCCCATGGAATCAGGATGCATTATCCTCCAGCACATCAGGGTACTCATCAACCAGGAAACTCACACAAGCCTCAGGTTCTAGTTTTTCTTAGAATGTCATTAGGTAGGCATGATAGAATCAGTGGCCATGTGGTTCAACTCAGTCCCCAGCACCTCACTTCTGCCTGGATGGTAGGCTGATACCAGTGACTGAAAGCCCCAACACTCTGAGCACAGGGTTGGTCTTTCCAGCATCACCAGCCTCTTCTGCGTTTCCTTCGCATAAATTCAGATGTGGTCCAAGAACACACTATGAATAATGAAGATACTCATGCTAGTTGGGAAATTTCAAGGTTTTAGAAGCTCTATTCCAGGAACTGGGCACAAAACCAAGTTATTATAAAATAATAATGCTTTCTATATGTTGTTGGCTCAGTTTACCAATGTTAAGAATTTTTTCTATGTTAATAGGGAGATAACCATACATATTTCTTTGCTTTTTTGTTTGCTTTCTGTGTAATTTCTTTGTTAGGCTTTGGTATCATTATGGCCTCATAAAATGAATTGTAAAGTGTTCTTTTTTGCTATTTTTTTATTGTTTAGTTATTTATTTATTTTTGACAGGCAGAGTGGACAGTGAGAGAGAGAGACAGAGAGAACGGTCTTTCTTTGCCATTGGTTCACCCTCCAATGGCCGCCGCGGTCGGCGCGCTGCAGCCGGCGCACCGCACTGATCTGATGGCAGGAGCCAGGTGCTTCTCCTGGTCTCCCATGGGGTGCAGAGCCCAAGCACTTGGGCCATCCTCCACTGCACTCCCTGGCCACAGCAGAGAGCTGGCCTGGAAGAGGGGCAACCGGGACAGAATCCGGCGCCCCGACTGGGACTAGAACCCGGTGTGCCGGCGCCGCAAGGTGGAGGATTAGCCTAGTGAGCCGCGGCGCCGGCCTGCTATATTTTTGAAAGGCTTTATGTAGGATTAGTTTACTTATCACCTAAATGCTCAGTAAAATTTACTGATAAAGTCTTTGGACCTGGAATTTTCTTTGTGGAAAGGTTATTTTTATTATGAATTCAAATTTTAATAGATACAGAAGTATTTAGGGTTTCTGTTTCCTCTTTAATCAGTTTTGACAATTTGTATCTTCCAAGAAATATTTTCATATATAAATGATCAAATTTAAATAATATTGGCATAATTTTAAATAATATTGGCATAAAATTACTTATAATATTCTCTCATTTTAATGTTGTTGAATCTGTAGTGATACACATTCTCTTTTTAAAAGAGATTTTATTTTATTTCATTTTATTTGAAAGGCAGAGTTACAGAGAGGCAGAGGCAGAGAGACAGAGAGAGAGGTCTTCCATCCACTGGTTTACTCCCCAGATGGCTGCAACAGCCGGAGTTCCACATATCCGGAGCCAGGAGCTTCTTCCACGTCTCCCACATGGGTGCAGGGGCCCAAGGAGTTGGGCCATCTTCTACTGTCCTAAAAGTCAATTTTACTGATTTTTTGAAGTCAGCTTTTGGGGTGCCAGTGTTGTGGTGAGTGTGTTAACTGTGGTGCTTGCATCCTGTGTGGGTAGCAGGTTCAAGTCCTGGATGCTCTACTTCCAATCCAGCTTCCTGCTAATGTGCCTGGGAAAGCAGCTGAAGATGGTCCAAGTCCTTGGGCCCCTGTACCCATGTGTGAGACCCAGATGAAGCTCCTGGCTGCTGACTTCTCTCTGGCCCAGCCCTGACCATTATAGCCATTTTTCCCTGCCTATTAAAATACACATACAGAAAAATGTCCAGATCTTTTCTACTGCTCAATGAATACTCACAAAAGTGAAACCACTGTCCCAAATCTTTCTAACCTCACTGAGGTAACCACTATTATGACATTTTATACCAGATATGTACGTTGCCAGTTTTGAACTTTATATAAATGGTGTTATGCAGTATACATTTTTCTTTGTCTTGTCTTAAATTCAACATTATTAATTGTGATTAATCTGTGTTATTATAGTTTTTTTTCATTTTCATTGCTGTATAGTGTTACATGAATTTTTCATAATTCATCCATTCTACTATTGGTAGATGTTTGAGTTCCCAGTTTTTAGATAGTATGAAGAGAGCTATATGAACATTCTTTTCTGTGTCTTTTGGTGAACAAATATATGTAGTTTGGTATATGCCTATAAGTGAAAATGCTGAGTCATAACATATGCATATGTTCAGCTTTGATAGCTAAATTTTAAGGAAAAAAGTTATTGATTGTAATTATTCTTGGCCATCATTTTTAGACACTTGCTTTTTGTGGGCTTAATTCTTGTGGTGGTTATATGTTTGTCATTAAGGAAGAAGCGATTTATTATGAGACATTTTTTACCTAAAAGTAATATTCAAGTTTTACTGTATTCAGTAGATCTTGAAAAGAAGATGTACCTTTTAATGGAAACAGATGTGGAAAAGTACCATTTTGGAACAATAATATAAGTAGAAGTTTTACTATTCTACCAATTCATGTAGATTTTCTCTATTAGCCTGTGAAGTATAAAAATATATTTCACAGACCCCCATAGCTGAAATTTTCTATTTTATTGTCCTTTGAGAGTGTGTGTGTATGTGCATTTGTGTATAAATTACAAACTTTAGGATACCAATTACAAGATATTCTTGTAGCTTCATAGAGCAACATCTAGTTGACTCTTGGGATTAAACACTAACACAAAAATTTTAACAAATTAGAGGTAGGCTCATTAATTCAAGGAAGATGGAGATCTTTTCTTTGGCTAGAAGATAGTGTTAATTCTAGGAATACAGGCTTTTCCTTTCCCTTCATGGTGGCACTATTTTTTTTTTTTTAATATTTAACTTTATTTATTTGAAAGACAGACTTACAGAGAGAGGTAGGAACACAGAGAGAGAGGTCTTCCATCTGCTGGTTCACTCCCCAAATGGCCACAATGGCCAGAGCTGAGCCGATCCGAAGCCAGGAGCCAGGAGCTTCCTCTGGGTCTCCAACATGGGTGAAGGGGCCCAAAGATTTGGGCCATTTTCTGCTGCTTTCTCAGGCCATAGCAGAGAGCTGGATCGGAAGAGGAGCAGCCAGGACTCATGCTGGTGCTGCAGGCCAGGGTTTTAACCCGCTGTGCCATAGCACCGGCCCCTGAGATGCATCTTTGCTTCAGGAATGTTAAAATAGAAAAAAAAAAAAACCCCACATTTGTTTGTGTTAAAATGTATGAATAGAGTACTATTGCTTTACATTTTTATTGTTTTTTTTTTTGTTTTTTTTTTTTTTTTAAGATTTATTTATTTAGTTGAGTGTCAGATTACAGAGCAGAGGCAGAAAGAGAGAGGTCTTCCATCCACTGGCTCACTTCCCACATGGCTGCAACAGCCAGAGCTGCGCTGATCCAAAGCCAGGAGCCAGGATCTTCCTCCGGGTCTCCCCCAAGTGTTTGGGCCATCTTTCACTGCTTTCCCAGGCCATTGCAGAGGGCTGGATGGGAAGTGGAGCAGCCAGGTCTTGAACCAGTGCCTACGTGGGATGCCGACGCTGCAGGCCGGGGCTTTAACCCACTGTGCCGCAGCGCCAGTCCCAGCACTACTATTGAGTCACGCTGTACAGTTTTGTGAACTTCAATCTCTGCTTCATTTCATTGCCTCCAGACTACACCCTAAAGAATTGAAAGTTTTTGTTAGAGCTGTGTTGTAGTCAGTGAAGAGTCACAGATGACGTTGAGATAATGGCTCCATTCAACTAAGGAATCCATTAGGATGTCTCTCTCAAAGGTAGGTTATTTGTGAAAAAGATTATCTGTGATTCAGTGATACAGTGATAGAAATGTCTTTGTCTTTGGAATTTTTAGGCATTCAAAGTAGTAGCTGAAAGGAAGACAGTTCTTTAGTGTTTGCTCTCAGAGGTGCATTTTATTTGGAGAAGAAAAGTGGGCTAACCAGATGGATTCTTCCGAATAGCTCAGCCTTACAGGAAATCTATCATAATTGAGTATTTTGGTGGCACGTTGCTGGAAGGGCTTCGTTAGACACATAAGCTCGGAGAAGCAAATGGGTTGTTTCTGAGTGTCCTAGTGTGTGATTTGTTCATTTTCTCATACATTCCCAGTACTGTTTGGCTTGTTATTTTCTCTGTGTACATATAATTAAGCATCTTTCCGTTTGTCATGTTCCTAAACCTTGCACAGCTGAGCAAATGATCAAGCGGCTTCCATCTTTTCTTGAGTTTCTGTTTCTTCTCACTATGGTTGGTTGGTTGCTTGTTTGCTTTATTTTCAGGACAATTCGAAATGTCATTGAGAACCTGCTGATTTGTTGTTCCGTGAAATATACCTAACAGTATTTTGGTATTTTTAGTCCTGTTATATACAATAAAATTACTAGTAGTAGCTAACATTTATTGAGTACTTACTATGTTCTAGATGCTTTTATATAATTTTGGCTAATTCTCACAGTAACCCAGCTGAGACATGTGATAATAGTTTTACAAATGAGGAAACTGTTAATCAGAGAGGTTAAATAATTTGTTCCTAAGTTATACAGCTGGTGTGAGTAGAGTGGCAGAGTTAATGTTTAGACTCAGGACTTCTAACAGCATGGGTCTTTGTGATCCTTGTATGTTATTCCTTGGTTTTGCTTTGGACTTCACAACTCTGCTTATTTGGATAACTATCCCTTCCACTTGCCATTCCTTAGCATTCCAGACTGTCCTAGTAGCAAGAGTACCCATCACTTAAGCCCTGTAGGCCAAATGCTATCTTTCTCCAAAAATTTCCCTAAAGCCCCGTTTGGATGTCAGTTCTGCTTCCTTTAAGCCACCACAATACTTCATATATTTGTTTTACCACGAGTTATAATGATTCCGATACCTATCTTAATTTACCCACTGGAGACTGTCTGTGATTTCCTGCAGCCTACAATAACCTGGAACATAGAAGGTACTCATATTTGTTGACTTGATATTACAGGCAAAAATTTACCAACATAGAAATAAACATGGATGATCTTTTTAAAAAAAACTTTTTTATTTGAAAGTCAGAGTTACATAGAGAAGGAAAGGTAGAAAGAGGGAGAATCTTCCATCCACTGGTTCACTCCCCAGTTGGCTGCAATGGCTAGAGCTGTACTGATCCACAGCCAGGAGTGAGGAGCTTCTTCTGGGTCTCCCACGTGGGTGCAGGGGCCCAAGGACTTGGGCCATCTTATGCTTTCCCAGGCCATAGCAGAGAGATGGATCGGAAGAGGAGCAACCAGGACTAGAACCGGCACCCATATGGGATGCCAGCACTGCAGGCGGTGGCTTTACTTACTGCACCACAGCACCAGCCCCAGGGATGGACATTGTAGAACAACAGGTTAAGCCACTGATAGGGGAGCCCATATCCCATATCAGAGGGCCTGGAATGGAGCCCCGCCCCTGCTTTTTTTTCTTTCTTTTTAAACATTTATTTATTTATTTGAAATTAAAAGGCAGAGATACAGAGAGTGAGAAAGAGAATCTTACATCCACTGAATCACTCCCTAAATGGCCACAAAGGCTGGGGCTGAGCCAGGCTGACGCCAGGAGTTTCTTCTAGGTCTCCCTTTGGGTGCAGGGGCCCAAGGACTTGGGCCATCTTCTGCTGCTTTCCCAGGCACATTAGCTGGGAGCTCGATTGGAAGTGGAAAGCTGGGACTTGAACCAGCACTCACATGGGATGCTGGTGCTGCAGGCGGAGGCTTAACCCGCTATGCCACAGTGTCGGCCCCCATGTCTGCTTTCGATCCAGTTTCCTACGAATGTCCTAGGAGGCAGTAGATGATGACTCAAGTACTTGAGTCTCTGCCATCCAGCGTAGGAGATCCAGATGGAGCTCCTGGCTCCTGCCTTTGGCTGTTGGAGGCATTTAAGGAGTCTCTCTCCGTGTTGCCGTATGTTTCAAATGAATAAAAATAAATCTTAAAAGTGTGTATGCTTTTAAAAATAGGAATGAATACTACTGATGATTTTTTTTTTAGATTGGAAGAACATGGCAAAATGGTAGTGATGGGTGCATTTATGATCACTTTTGCTTTTTGTTATTGGAAATCTTATTAAATTTTGCTCATGGGATAGCTAAATATGACAGGTATTTCCAGGTCTGGTGAAAGGGCTCATAGTCTTAGGCATCTTTGTTTTTTTTTTCTTGAAAGGCAGAGAGAGAAAGATCTCCCCTCCTCTGGTTCAGTCACCAAATGCCTGCAGTAGCCGGGGCGAGGCCAGGAAAGCTTGGAGTCAGCCTGAGTCCCCCCTTCATCTGTTGCCCTCCAGGATGCACATTAGCAGGATGCTGGATCAGGACTGGATCAGGACTCAAACCCAGGCACTTGCGTATGGGATGTGGGCGTTCCAAGTGGGGTCTTAAATACTATGCCAAACTCCTGTCCTCTTAGCTATCACTTTTTTCCTTAAAAAAAAAAAAATGAAGATAAATAATGAAAAGTCTGTTGAGGGAGATAGGAAGAAACTATTGTTTTAATTTTGTTTACAACAGTGGATCAGATTTTGTTCTTTTATTGCTAGTTTTGATATAATAGGCTCAAAATAATATTGGAATTCAATAATTGGCTATCACTGGGTATATTTTGCATTTATGACTATCAGTGGGATTGTTAGGCTGTTTAGAGCAAGTTTATGGTAAACAATCTACTCTTCTCTAAGTATATTATTTCTATTCATTATTTAGTATTTTATATGTGATCTGTCTTTTGTTTCACTTGTTCTTAGTTTTCTTCTTAGAGAAAGGCAATTAAACCAAATTTGTTCAGCAAGAGGGGCCAGGGAAAATATTATTATTAATTACCTATTTATATTTTGAATAATTTTATTTTTATTTTTCAAAATTAATTTATTTGAATTGCGAAGTTACAGAAAGAGTTAGAGACAGAGACAGAGAGAGAGAGAGAAGTCTTCCATCCACTGGTTCACTCAAATGGCTACAATGACTAGGGCTGGGCCAATTCGAAGCAAGGAGCCTGAAACTGTATCCAGGTCTCCCATATCAGTGGAAGGGGCCCAAGTACTTGGGGCATCTTCCTCTGCTTTCCCAAGTGCATTAGCAGGGAGTTGGATTAGAAGTGGAGCAGCTCAAACTTAAACTGGTGCCTGTGTTGCAGACTATGGCTTAACTAAGTGTTAACAGTGCTAGCTCCCCATATTTTTTATTTTAAATCTCTTTAAAATATACCCTTCCTGTCTTCTGACTTAATAAGTAACTTTAACGTTTCATTTAAGCAAAAGAACTTAAAACTTTCAATAAATGCTTGTATCATGATAGTGGTTTTGTTATTTATTGAGTTTTGAGCTGAGTCTGTTGAACTGGTCATTTCATCTTTTTATAGTTTATCCCATCTGAATTGTATGTATATTTGCTGTTAATTTTGACAAACTCTTGAAACAGCCTAAGATTCTTTTTACCTCCTTAAGGGAGAAGCCCTTTTGTTAAGATAATCTCTTAAAATGAACTTCAGTATTTTTTATTACATGTCATTTGGACTTTGTAAAGTTACTAAGAAAGTAAAAAGTAGATAGGAGACTGTAACTCAAAGAAGTTTTTTGGTTCTTGAACTTAAAGAGTGGTTAAAATTTCCACAAATTATGAGGCTGCCAAAACACTCTTGTTAAGATTTTGGAATCTGATTTACTAAATACCCATTGGGGAGAAAAAAAATCACATTAAAGCAATCAGCAGTATAATATTCTGAAGGCATTCAGCATTAACCAAAATATAGGAAATGGTTAAAATTTTAGTTCTAGTGATAGAAACCTGAATTCTTCATTATAAAATTTTAGGTTTTTTAAGGATTTATTGTGTATTTGAAAGGTAGAGTTTGAGGGAAACAGAGAGAGAGCGATCTTCCATCCTCTGGTTCACTCTCAGCATGGCTGCAACAGCCAGGGCAGGAGGGCCTGGCCAAAGCATGGAGCCTGGAACTCCATCCAAGTCACGTGGGTAAGGTAAGGGGCCTGAGCACTTGGGCCGTCTTCTGCTGCTTTGCCAGGCATGTTAGTGGAGAGCTGGATCGGAAATAGAGCAGCTGGGACATGAACCAGCACCCACGTAGGGTGCTGGCATTGCAGGCAGGGGTTTTACCTGCTATGCTACAGCACTAGCCCCCTCCCATATACTTTAAATTTTTTCTAGATTACTTATAACAGTAAATACAAGGTAAAATCTATGTAAATAGTTGTACTATGATGACAAGAGAGTCCATATGTTTTCATTATAGATGCAGTTTTTCCCCTAAATGGTTTCAATCTGCAGTTGATTGTGTGGATGTGGAACCCGCCAATATGGAAGGCTAGCTATACTGTTCCTGTTTCATAGACAAGAAAACTAAGCACAGATAAATGAGAAATGAAAGGACTTTACCAAGGCCACTCAGCATTTGAACCCACACAGTCTAGCTTTAGACCTGTGCCTTTAATCTTTGTTCACTACTGCTTTTCAACAGGAGGGTAAGAATTTGGGGTTTGGAATAAGACAGATCTTAACTCATGGCTGTCACTTACAGTCTTGGGATGGAAGTATGTTTCTTGACCTCTCTGAGCCTCAGTATTCTTGTTTATAAAACAAGGGTTGTTTTAGGCATAAAATGAGATCTGTTAACTGCTTAGCACATTGTTCAGCAGGCACCATGCTTATTTGTTAGATGGTAAGCATCATCATAACGAAGACTGACATTTTCTGTGACCCTGAAGATCTAAAGTATTACTTAATTCCTTTAAATTAAAAAGTTATCAAAATAATTTTAAAAACACACAGATACTGAAAAGCGAAATGAAAAGGTCACCAAAAGAAAACAACCATTAGTAGGCCGGCGCCGTGGCTCAATAGGTTAATCCTCCACCTTGCGGCGCCGGCACACCGGGTTCTAGTCCCGGTCGGGGCGCCGGATTCTGTCCCGGTTGCCCCTCTTCCAGGCCAGCTCTCTGCTATGGCCAGGGAGTGCAGTGGAGGATGGCCCAGGTGCTTGGGCCCTGCACCCCATGGGAGACCAGGAAAAGTACCTGGATCCTGGCTCCTGCCATCGGATCAGCGCGGTGCGCCGGCTGCAGCGGCAGCCATTGGAGGGTGAACCAACGGCAAGGGAAGACCTTTCTCTCTCTGTCTCTCTCTCTCACTGTCCACTCTGCCTGTCAAAAAAAAAAAAAAGAAAAAAAAGAAAACAACCATTAGCAACTTTTTATTTTAAAAGATTGATTTTATTTATTTGAAAGACAGAATTACAGTGAGAGGTAGGGACAGAGAAAGAGGGATCTTCCATCACTGGTTCAATCCCCAATAGGCTGCAAAGGCTGGAGCTGAAACAATCAGGAGCTAATCCTCCGCCTTGCGGCGCCGGCACACCAGGTTCTAGTCCCGGTCGGGGCGCCGGATTCTGTCCCGGTTGCCCCTCTTCCAGGCCAGCTCTCTGCTGTGGCCTGGGAGTGCAGTGGAGGATGGCCCAGGTGCTTGGGCCCTGCACCCCATGGGAGACCAGGAGAAGCACCTGGCTCCTGGCTTCGGATCAGCACGGTGCGCCGGCCACAGCACGCCAGCCGCAGCGGCCATTGCAGGGTGAACCACCGGCAAAGGAAGACCTTTCTCTCCTCTCTCTCACTGTCCACTCTGCCTGTCAAAAAAAAGAAGAAGAAGAAGAAGTCTGACCAGATACTGCATTTTTAAATAAATTCACTGGGTGTGGTATAGCAATAACTAATTCCCCCTTCTACAGCCTTCATAACAAGCATGTCTAATGCTCTTTTCTTTTTTTTCTTTTAGATCTACACACAATGAGCTGGAAAAGAATCGGTGAGTCAGTGACAAGGTGCAGCTTTCACTTACATTTAAAAAGCAAACTCACCATTTTACCTGTGAAGATAATGTAATAATAGTACATATGCAGTTGCAATGTTACTTTTAAAAGTATATAACCTATCATGGTTCTGATGTATATATGCTTCCTCTCCCTCCCCCCCCCCAAAAAAAAAACTAACTTAAGTAGTAGGCTTATAGTATGTATAAAATGGAAAAAGTAAATACGTTTTTGAGCTCATTAGAATTTTGTGTTTCTAATATAGCCTTCTTCATTTCTGTTTCTGAAGACAGGTTAATTGTGATAAATTTGTGGCTTAAATATGATCTTACTAAAGGGATAGGTTTCTGAAGAGTAGGTCATAAACATGACAAATTGTTGAGCATTGAATTTTTCTTTGCAGTTTGTTCATTCCTTGTTCATGCATTCAGATATTTATCAAGTATGAATTATATGTCAGTGTCTGGTAGGCAGAATATTTACATAGGAAATATGAGTAGATTCTGTCATTAAGGAACTCAAAGCTTCATAGATAGGTAATTCAAATACTGCACAGGGTCAGGCATTGTGGCACAATGGGCTAAACTCCTTCTCATGACAGGGTGCTGGTTGTAGTCCTGTCTGCTCTGCTTTTCATTCAGCTTCCTGGTGATGCACCTGGGAAGGCAGTGTAAGATGGCCCAAGGACCAGATTTAGATGTGAAGGAATTACAAAAGCCATATAGGGGCTGGCACTGAAGCCTAGTGGGTAAAGCTGCCACCTGCAATGCTGGCATCCATATGGGCGCTAGTTGAGTCCTGACTGTTCCACTTCCGATCCACTGGGAAAATAGTAGAAGATGGCCCAAGTGCTTGGGCCCCTACACCCACGTGGGTGACCTGGAGGAAGTTCCTGGCTCCTAGCTAGGGATAGACCCAGCTCCAGCTGTTGTGGCCATTTCGGGAGTGAACCAATGATGGAAGAGCTCTCTCTTTCTCTTCTCCCTGTAACTCTGCCTTTCAAATAAATAAATAAATCTAAAAAAAAAAAAAAAAAAGAAGAAGAAGAAGAAGCAAGCCATGTGGGAGACCAGAGTGGCATTCCTGGCTCCTGGCTTTGGCCTGGCCCAGTCCTGGCTGTTGCAACCACTTGGAAAGTAAACCAGCAGATAGCAGATCAGTTTCTCTCTTTCTGACTCTCTGCCTTTCAAGTAAATAAATCTTTAAAAAAAAAACTGGATAATATGATAAATATGGTAATGGATAAGCAGAAGGCGCTGAAAGATCATTGGGGAGGGTCACCTGATTTCCCTTTGAAGGTTATCTTGAAAGGGTCTGCAGAGGAATGAGCACTGTATGTTAAGGAAACTGCAAGGGGTTCAGTGTGAAAACAAAAGGCTAGAGCATGAGGTAAGGCAGACCAGATGTTGAAGAGGCTTGTCACCCGTGTTGAAGAGTGCTTTTCCCGAGAGCAATAGGAAGCAGCAGCAATTGAGTGATGCTAAGATGGGTTGCCATATGATCATATTTGTGTTTTGGAAAGATCACTTCAGATTCACCTGTCTGAATATGGTCCTTGGGCCATCTTCTGCCTTCCCAGGCACGTTCGCAGGAAGCTGAATCACAAGTGGAGCAGATGGGCCTCCATCTGGTCCTTTGATATGGATGCTGTTACCACGAGGGGCAGCTTAAGCTGCTGTACCACAGTGCTGGCCCCTATATATATATACAGATATAGTCACATATCCGTCTCCCCTGTGAAGCTTTGAGTTTCTTAGTGACAGAAACTATCTTACACAACCTTGTATTTCCTATGTAAATAATCTGCCTGCCAGATAATTGGTTGGTTCAGTGAAGGAGTACCAGAGGCACGAAGGCCCCTTTGGAAAGGCTTTGTAGCAATACCGGTAAGAGATAATGTGACCACAGTGATACAGGCAAACAAAATAGAGAATGGAGTCTAGTCAGGACAGCTCAGTGGTTAGGTGACTGTAGACAGTTTTAGATGGTATAGCCATTGACTGAAGAAAGGAATGTAGGAGGAGGACAAGTCTGGGAGAGAACACAAGAATTATAAGAGTAAAATATTCTCATTTTTGCACAGAGATTAGTTTAATAACAACAAACAGGGATTGTCTGCACCAGCCACTTTTGACAGAGATTAGATCTCATGACCATCAATTTTTTGTCAAGCCTTTTTTTTTAATTAAAGGGATATTACAGCCTGCCTGCCTCATTGCAGATCAGTTTATTTGTCAAATCCTTTTGAAAAGGTGTTGCCTAGTTCAGCTTAACTAACCACTTTGTATGTCGCTCCCCCTCTTCATGGAGGAACGACACTAAACCCTGCCTAGGCTTCATATCTGAGTCACGGCACCATTATGTCACTCCCCCTCTTCGTGGAGGAACGACACAGGACCCTGCGCTGTTCTTTTGTCTGCTCGGCCCTCTCCGGGTTTGCTGCTGGTTCTTCCCGGGTTGGCTGCCGTCCCTTCCACCTCCGTGGAAGGGCGGTTCCCCCTGCCACATTCCCCACTTCCGCGGGGGAGCGGCACACTGCCGGCCGGCTCTCTGGGGGCTGCACAGGTGTTCCCCTTAGATGTTCCCCTTAGATGTTCCTGGTGCATGCCGTCTCTCTCCTCCTTTATAGTCCTCCTCCGCCAATCCTAACTCGGCTGCCCACACGCCGAGTACGCTGCTCTCCTCCAATCAGGAGCAAGTCCTACAGTTTATTGGCTGAACTGGAGGCAGCTGTGTAGAAGCTGTTTTCTCCTCTCCCAGCGCCATATTGTGGGAGAGCAGATGCATAGAATAAGTCTTAATTCCAGTAACTTAGTCTAGTCCGAGTTGCTCCCCACATTTGTACAATGTTCTGTTCATCTCTGCTGGTGTAAGACTGATAGGTAGCATTGAATTATTTGTTTATGTATCTCTTTCTGACAAATGACTATGATTACCTTAAAGGCAAGGATTGTATTATGTTCAGTTTTGTATCCTCAGTGCCTAGCATTTGACACATGTACAGTAGATGATGACTTTAATATTGGTTGAAGTATAAAACTAGAGCTTAAAGTTTAGTGGTCCAGTCAAAAGAATTTTGCTAGTTTGTGGCAAACAGTTCAGCAGGAGATCCTCTATTTTTTTTTGTTTAAGATTTATTTTATTTATTTGAAAGACAGAGTTACAGAGAGAGGTAAAGACAGAGAGAGAGGTCTTCCATCCGCTGGCTCACTCCTCAGATGGCTGCAATGGCCCGAGCTGCGCCGATCCGAAGCCAGGAGCCAGGAGCTTCTTCCACGTCTCCCACATGGGTGCAGGGGCCCAAGGACCTGGGCCATCTTCTACTGCTTTCCCAGGCCACAGCAGAGAGCTGGATCAGAAGAGGAGCAGCTGGGACTAGAACCGGCGCCCATATGGGATGCCAGAGCTTCAGGCCAGGGCTTTAACCCACTGTGCCACAGCACCAGTCCCAGATCCTCTATTTTTTAAAATTTTATTTTTTTAATGTAAAGTATATTGATTTAAAAAACAATATAAACTACAAGTCTGTCTGTGTTTCTGGCCTTTCCTTGTTCTCTTGCTGAGATCCTCTGAAGAATCTCTTTTCTGCCTTATATTTTTGGTACACTAAAGGTATAGTGTGTTAAAGGAAGTATCTAGCTAGTTTACACATAGCAAAAAGCTCAAGAAATGACAGCCCTGAGGATTCTACAAATAAAACCTTACAGTACAGCATGGAGTATATTTTGGGCCCAGTTGCCGTATACAAGGGTACTTCAGAAAGTTCTTGAAAAAATAGAATTAAAAGATCAGTTTATTTTGGGAACAGTGCTGTGGCAAAGCAGGTAAAGCTGCTGACTGCAGTGCCAGCATCCCATATGGATGCCGGTTTGAGTCCTGGCTGCTCCACTCCTGATCCAGCTTTCTGCTATGGCCTGGGAAAACAGTAGAAGATAGATGGCCCAAGTGCCAGGGTCCCTGAGCTGCATGGGAGACCCGGAAGAAGCTCCTGGTTCCTACTTCAGATTGGCGCAGCTCTGGCCCTCGTGGCCAACTGGAGAGTGAACCAGCAGATGGAAGACCTCCGCCTCTCCGTCTCTCTGTAACTCTGACTTTCAAATAAGTAAAATAAATCTCTAAAAAATGAAATAAAAAGATTATTTTATTGCAAAAGTATTTTGAAATGCGTGCATAGTTTTTTCATAGTATGCATTTTCCACTTACTTTTTGAGTATCTTACTAGTAAACATTGCTTTTGTAATTATTTCACTGATCTAAATGTGGTCCTTGAGACACCCTCATTGGAAACCTGGCAACAACTTTCATATAACACTGGAGTGAAAACTCTTTTTAATGACTATTTGAGTGAAGTTTTTAAAATCCTTCAGTTAATTTTGTTTAATGCATTCTGCATATAATATTTGACTCATGAATAATCTTTAAAAAAAAACAGAGAAAATGATCTATGTGCCACCTATAGTATTACTTTGATATTTCCTGTAAGTTGTTTAATCTAGTATATGTGGCACAGGTGCAGCATGCATGCTTTTTATGTCTGGGTTGTATGCCATCTCCAGTGAAGGTCTTCTGTTCCTGTTTTATCTACTCAGGTCTAATACTTTCTGACATTTTTCCTACCATACCTCACTTAAGGCATGGTCCCCTCTTCTTCTGATTGCCTTAGAAAAAGCCAATAGGCTTTATTAACTCAGAAGGGCTAGTAGACATTCTTAATTTTCAAGGTACTCCTTGCCCTCTCTCCCTTCTCTTTTTGATTTTTCTTTTCCACCTTCCCTCTTTTCTCTGAAGCCTCACTGAAAGGTGATACAGGATTCCAAGATTCGTTTTTAAAAGGGATTCTTATCAATGTAAAACTCTTAGTGTGTGCCAGAGTCAGTCCCAAAGGAAAAACCAAATTTAATCATCTGTACTCCACTTCTGAAAAGTAAACCAGCTTGTGATCTGTCAAAACCCCAAAATATTAGTAGGCACAAGAAGATTTAAAGATGAGCAGGTGTTTTAGCTGAATAGCAGGAGGATGGCACTGGAATATTTAAAAAACTTAAGCCTGTATCATTATTATAATTTTTAGGCCCTTGCCCAGGTCTATTTAATAGTCTTTTTTAACCAACACACCATTTTTATTTGATGTGTTAAAAAAATGTTAACCTTGGTGTTCTTTAAAAGAAAAAGAATTTTTACTTTACGTTTCACTTGCCCTTGAGTGCATTCTTGTGTGAAGAACGTATAAGAAAGGTAAATCAGTTTCATCTTTCTGAAAAAGTTTCCTATAGTAATTCATATTTTTGCAATTTTGCCATTTTATATATACTATGTTCATGTCAGAAATCACTTATTTTCTTTTTTATTGGTTCTAAAATCTTGCATATAAATCTGCTTGCATGTAAATCTGGGGCACATGCAGTGAGAATTAGAATAGGTGATTTTTATTTATTAGTGAATGGCAGAGTAATTCCAGCTGGCTGCCTTAAGCAGTGCCCTCAGAGTGTTGGAGGCCTGGGGTCTGGGTTTGAGGAGACAATAACAAGTAAATGTTGGAGTTCATGTTCTCAGACCTCAGAGGAAAGCCTAAAGGCAGAGATCTGGGGTCTTGTATACTCAGAGTAGTTTGCTCTGTGTCCGCAATTACTCTAGGATGCCTACATCTCACTAGGGAGCATTCGATTTTTCAGGATTGTTAGAGAAATTCATATTATTTCTTGCCTAGATCCTGGGGACAGATTTCTGCATGTTAGTTGTACTAATGGTTCAGAGTATTTGTTGTGTTTTCTCCCAGTCCCTCCTAGACTAAAAACAAATAAGGTAGAGATAGAGGAAAAGGAGAATTCCTTTAGATGATCTGCATTCCTTGAACTTGTGCCAAGTTAAATTTAGTGGTCAGTTTAATGAGTCTTTGAGATTGAAGAATTGAGTTTACTTCTCCCACTGGCCTACCTTATGAGTTGGGTCCTTTACCAGAGAAGAAACTATTTAGTACAGATTCTTAGTCACTTCATTGCTTTTTCATTTTTTCAAATGGCTGATGATGCTTTTGATAGAGTCCGTAACTTGAACAGGACTTAACTGGTCGAGAAACTTAGTACTGACTGCAGGAGAGGCCATTCGTCCCAAATAGCTGTGATGCCTCTGAAAGAAAAGCCTGACCCATAATACAACTTTGATAAAACTGGAAGGGTCGAATGAGAACCCTAGACTCAGTGCCTTCCCAGGCAAAGCAGAAATGACTGTGATAAGAGAAGGACGTCCAATGGAACAGCAATGGCGTGTTCTCCATGTAGGTACTTTCACATGCTTCTGTGAAAATTACCATTTGTGGAGTTCTTAACTGGAGTTTCCCCACTTTCAAAGGCTATTGTATCATTCCATAAAGTAAGAAGGCAGAAAGTATGGGCCAGAGTGTCATTGAAAACTGGTCATTTTTGGTTGCCATTAACTACAGCTTGAAATAAGATGGATATGAACATAGAGCAATCCTAATCGTGACCTTATCTGATCTTGAATATTATAACTGTTTAATATCAGTCTTTCTCTTCAGTAACGATTAAGAAATACTGTACTTGAGGCCGGCGCCGTGACTCACTTGGTTAATCCTCTGTCTGCAGCGCCGGCATCCCATATGGGCCTCAGGTTCTAGTCCTGGTTGCTCCTCTTCCAGTCCAGCTCTCTGCTGTGGCCTGGGAGTGCAGTGGAGGATGGCCCAAGTGCTTGGGCCCTTGCACCCGCATGGGAGACCAGGAGGAAGCACCTGGCTCCTGGCTTCGGATCGGCGCAGTGCGCTGGCTGTGGCAGCCATTTGGAGGGTGAACCAACAGAAGGAAGATCTTTATCTCTCTCACTGTCTAATAAAAAAAATACTGTACTTGGCATTGTGATATATACAATATGATAACTGACCCTATCCTAAACGTACTAAGATTGTTATAATTTGGTATTTATAGGTTTCATCTTTGAATGTTATAATCTAGTTAAGTGACTCATAAATGTCCAGGGAGATGCACTAATGGTGTTCTTCAAATTAAAGGCTGAAACATGCATGGGTTATGCCATCATTTTCGTTAAGTCACTTTGTAAAAGAAAGATGATAAAATAGAAAACACCAAAGTACATTGCATCAAGTAAACTTAAATATAGAACCGTGAAACTTGTTATACTCTATAATGATATAAAATTCTATGGGTTATAGTCAAACTACTACTCTGCATAGCCAAAGAAATGTTTGCTGAGCTGTGAAGGAGAGAGAGAATTTGAATATAAGAAAATAATAAGGAACAGAGTTGATGTGGGTAGAACTGTGGAAGCGGGAAAATGGCATCATAAACTGTTCAGAAAAAAGTGAGTAGACCAGATTGAGTGGAATAGCTGCGTCTTAGCTAGAGAATGGAAAAGTGGTTTGGGATTAGTCGTATATTACTGAATTTGAAGGAATGTGGATTTTTTTTAAATTTTTTTTATTTATTTATTTATTTATTTTTTGACAGGCAGAGTGGACAGTGAGAGACAAAGACAGAGAGAAAGGTCTTCCTTTGCCGTTGGTTCACCCTCCAATGGCCGCCGCGGCCGGCGCGCTGCGGCCGGCACACCGCGCTGATCCGATGGCAGGAGCCAGGAGCCAGGTGCTTCTCCTGGTCTCCCATGGGGTGCAGGGCCCAAGCACTTGGGCCATCCTCCACTGCACTCCCTGGCCACAGCAGAGGGCTGGCCTGGAAGAGGGGCAACCGGGACAGAATCCAGCGCCCCGACCAGGACTAGAACCTGGTGTGCCGGTGCCGCTAGGCAGAGGATTAGCCTAGTGAGCCGCGGCGCCGGCCGGAATGTGGGTTTTATTTTGTTGACAGTGCTGTTATTGAAACTTTTGAGGGGCCGGCACTGTGGCACAGCGGGTTAAAGCCCCAGCCTGCAGCGCCAGCATCCCATATGGGCGCTGGTTTGAGACCCGGCTGCTCCTCTTCCCATCCAGCTCTCTGCTGTGGCCTGGGAAAGTAGTCGAAGAGGATCCAACTCCTTGGGCCCCTACTCCCACGTGGGAGACCAGGAGGAAGCACCTGGCTCCTGGCTTCGGATCAGTGTAGCATGCCGGCCGTTGGAATGAACCAATGGAAGGAAGACCTTTCTGTCTGTCTCTCTCTCTCTCACTGTCTAACTCTGCCTGTCAAAAAAAATCAGCAACATCTATTATCATTATAATAAAGTGAAAAGTCACAAAATATATAAAATACTCTTGAAGGTTCAAAGAACATATTGATAATAATGCCATAGGAGGGAAATGGGAAATTTAATTCTTAAAATGTAAATAGATCAAAGCCGGCGCCGTGGCTCAATAGGCTAATCCTCCACCTTGCGGCGCCGGCACACCGGGTTCTAGTCCCGGTTGGGGCGCCGGATTCTGTCCCGGTTGCCCCTCTTCCAGGCCAGCTCTCTGCTATGGCCAGGGAGTGCAGTGGAGGATGGCCCAGGTGCTTGGGCCCTGCACCCCATGGGAGACCAGGAAAAGCACCTGGCTCCTGGCTCCTGCCAGGATCAGCGCGGTGCGCCGGCTGCAGCGGCGGCCATTGGAGAGTGAACCAGCGGCAAAGGAAGACCTTTCTCTCTCTGTCTCTCTCTCTCACTGTCCACTCTGCCTGTCAAAAAAAAAAAAAAAAAAATGTAAATAGATCTAGATGAGAAAACATTGATAACATCTTGAAGCATTTTTACCTTGCAGAACTTTAGCCTGCTTATGAGAAGAGGATTAGTATCTTAGAAACAATTTTAGAGGCTGTCGCCTCTGTCAGTTCATTAGGGTATCATACAGTGTTCTGAGACAAGGACAGGTAATTCTGTAAAGGGAGCAGTTACCTGATGTTATTTATGATTTGTGAGAACTTTATTTTTTCCTTATTCCATTACTTAAAAATTGTAAGCATTTTTATACAGAAAATGTATATATATGGGGACTAGAATTCTATAAATTACTTCAAATCTGGTTTTGGTGTGTCTTAGAATTTAAATTTTTTAGACTTTATTTTTTATTGTGAGAGAAAGAGAGTGTGAGCACTCCCATCCACTGATTCACTGAAATTCTCACTGAGTGGGCCAGGCTGGGCCTGTCCAAAGCTGGAAACCAGGGTCTCCCCCCTGATCTCCACGTGCGTGGCAGGGACCCAGCTACTTGATTGCTCTCCCAGGGTGCACATCAGCAGGAAAGTACAATCAGGAGCAGAGCCAGAACTCTAACCTAAGTACTTGGATATGGGATGTGGATGTCTCAAATAGCATTTTCACTGCTAGGCAAAATACTTGTCCCATGTGTTAGAACTTTTGATGTATTCATTATTTTATCCCAGCTGTTTGGATGTGATAATGATTATTTATTTCTAGATGATCTACCACGTCCCCATTTGACATAGATATTTTGGGAGAGTGGTTGTTTTGGTCTGCCTTATCTTGGAACAGAACATAAGAGTAAAACTTTGGGAACAGTTTCTTAGTATATCATCTGACTGCTTGGGATTTCTTGGTGCGAGGAACCTATCTTAACTGGTTATGTTTTTGTATGTGTTTGTATGATACTTGTATGTTTAAAAAGAACATATAGGGGCAGGTGTTGTGGCTTAGCGGGTAAAACAACCACCACTGCAATGCTGCCAGCATCCAATGGGCCCCAGTTCATGTCTTGTCTGCTCCACTTTTTATTTTTTAAACAGGCAGAGTTAGAGAGAGAGAGAGAGAGAGAGAGAGAGAGAGGAGAGAGAGAGAGGTCTTCCTTCCATTGGTTCACCTCCCAAATGGCTACTACGAAGCCAGGAGCCAGGAGCCACATGCTTCCTCCTGGTCTCCTGTGCGGGTGCAGGGCCTAAGCACTTGAGCCATCCTCCACTGCCTTCCTGGGCCACAGCAGAGAGATGAACTGGAAGAGGAGCAACCAGACAGAATCGGGTGCCCCAACCGGGACTAGATCCCGGGATGCCAGCACTGCAGGCGGAGGATTAGCCAAGTGAGCCGCGGCGCCGGCCTGCTCCACTTCTGATCCAGCTCTCTACTAATGGCCTGGGAAAAGTAGAGGAAAGTGGCCCAAATGGGCCCCTGCAACCCACATGAGACTCAGATGAAGATCCTGGCTCCTGGCCATTGGTCTGGGGCGTGAACCAGTGGATGAAAGAGATTTCTTTCTCTTTCTGTCTCTCTGTAACTCTGATTTTCAAATAAATAAATCTTTTGGGAAAAAATATACTTTTATATACAGAGGGCACATTCCAGAAAACATGTACACTTGTTAAGAGGATAAAACAAGATTGATCTAGCAGACTTTTCATTGAAGCTCTTATTTCTCCTAATGGTACTATAAGGGTATTTGCTTGCATCAAAGATAAGTTAGGTGTTAGAGAAACTAAACCTTTATTGTAGGTTTGAAATTAACCTATAACTATAACCAAATTAATAGTACAGTTTGGGTTTGGGTCTATAATACTAGAAAATGGAGTGAAAATCTCCTCTTAGACTTGGTTTACTGTTTATTTTTATTTATTTATATATTTATTTATTTTTACAGGCAGAGTGGACAGTGAGAGAGAGAGAGAAAGGTCTTCCTTTTGCCGGTGGTTCACTCCCTAAGTGGCCGCTATGGCTAATGTGTTGCGGCCAGCACACCGCACCTATCCAAAGGCAGGTGCTTCTCCTGGTCTCCCATGCGGGTGCAGGGCCCAAGCACTCCACTGCACTCCCGGGCCACAGCAGAGAGCTGGCCTGGAAGAGGGGCAACCAGGACAGAATCTGGCGCCCCGACCGGGACTAGAACCCGGTGTGCCGGCACTGCAAGGCGGAGGATTAGCCTAGTGAGCCGCGGCGCCGGCGGTTTACTGTTTAAATGAAAGGTATTAGCATGCCTCAATATGAAAATACCTTACAGTAAAGGTATTTTAAAGTAATAAAGTGTACTAATTACAAGCCCACGGCTAATACGATGTGTAACAGTGAAAGATGAGTGCTTCCTCCTAAGATCAAGAATAAGACATGGATTCCACATCAAGACTGTACTGGAGATTCTATCCAGGGCAGTTAGGCAAGGAAAGCAAATAAAAGGTATCCAGATTGGAAAAAATAAAGCCATTTCTATTTGCAGATACCAATCTTATATATAGAAAAACTATTATAAAGTAAAACCTAATAAAACTCAAACACGAATTTATCAGAGTTACAAGATACAAGATGGAGAGACAGAATCCAAATGTTTCTGTACAGCAGCAATAATCAACGTGAGCATGGATTTAAAAAAACAATTTGTCTGCAGTTATATCCGAAAGAATAAAATACCTAGCAATAAATTTAACCAAGACGACAAAAGATTTGTAAACTGAGAACTATAAAATACTGTTAAATTAAAAAGACCTCAGTAGATGGAAAGACTATGTTCATGGATTGCAGCATTTAATATTATAAAGATGGCAGAATCACCCATATTGTTCTACAGATTCAGTGCAAGCCCTATCAAAGTTCCAGGTACATTTCTGTCAGAAGTTAATTCAGAAGTTCATGTGGAAGTGCAAGGTAACCAGAATAGCCAGAACAATCATGAAAAGAATAACGTTGGAGGATCTGTACTTCTTACCAAGCTGCAGTTACCAGGACAGTAGGAGTAGGTACTGGCCTAGGAGCAGACTTAGAGCTCAGTGGAACAGAGCTAAGAATCCAGAAATATTCCTTTTATTTATGGTTAGCTAATTTTTGATAAGGGTCCCAAGACAATTCAGGGTCTTTTCAACAAATAGTGCTAATAAAATTGAATATCTACATAGAAGAATGAAGTTGGATCCCTACCTTATACCATACACAAAAGGAATCATGAAACTGAATTTAAGAGCCAAAAAATTATAAAATTCTTAGAAGATATGAGAGCAAATTTTTGTGACTTTGAGTTAGGCAGTGATTTCTTATATATAGCAGAAGCATGACTAAAAAAGAAAAAATAGATGCATTAGGTTTTTGTTTTTTTTTTTTTTAAAGAAGGTTTATTTATTTGAAAGGCAGAGTTACAGAGAGCGAGAGGTCTTCCACCCACTGCTTCATTCCCAAAATGTCTGAAATGGCTGCAGCTGAGCCAGTCGGGAGCCAGGAGCTTCCTCTCAGTCTCCCATGTGGCCTGCCTCCCAGATCATAGCCAGGAGCTCGATCAGAAGTGGAGCAGCCAGGACTCAAACCAGTGCCCATATGGGATCCAGCACTGCAAGTGGTGGCTTTACCTGCCTCGCCACAGTGCTAACCCCAATGTGTTAGGCTTTATCAAAATTAAAAATATTCACGTTTCAAAAAACATCATCAAGAAAGTGAAAAGACACCTCAAGGGGCAGCGTTGTGGAATAGCATGTTGAGCCACCGCCTGCAGTGCCAGCCTCCCATATGGGTGCTGGTTCGAGTCCCAGCTGCTTCACTTCTGATTCAGCTCCCTGATAATGTGCCTGGGGAAGCAGTAGAGGATGGCCCATGTACTTGGGCCCCCGCACCCTCTTGGGAGACCAGGAAGAAGCTCCTGGCTTTGGTTTGGCCCAGCCCCCGCATTGCAGCCGTTTGGGGAGTGAACCAGCAGACAGAAGAACTCTTCCCTTCCCTCTCTTTGTCTCTGTCTCTCACTCTCTAACTCTGCCTATCAAATAAGTAAAAATTTTTAAAAGAAGAAATATGAAAAAAAGGCTGCAGAATGGAAGAAAACATTTGCAAAAACATACCTAATAAGAGAGCTAAATTCAAAATATACAAAAAATTCTTTTTTTCCCCACTTATTTTTTCTTTTCTTTTTTTAAAAAAAGATTAAAAAAAAAGATTTATATATTTATTTGAAAGCCAGAGTTACACAGAGAGAGATCTCTCTATCTTCCATCCACTGGTTTACTCCCAAAATGGCTGCAATGGCCAGGGCTAGGCTAGGCTGAAACTGGGAGCCAAGAACACTTTATGGGTCTCCCACATGGGAGCAGGGGCCCAAGTACTTGGACCATCTCCCACTGCTTTCAGCAGGAAGCTGGATGGGAAGTGGAGCAGCTAGGACACAAACCGTTGCCTACGTGGGGTACAGGCGCTGCAGAGGGTGGCTTAACCTGTTGGACCACAGCAGCATCCCCTATAAAGGAATTCTTACAACTAAACAATGAAAACAAATCAGTCAATCTAAAAATGGGCAAAGAATCTGAATAGGTGAGTACTCAAAGAAAATACACAAATGTCCAAAAAGCACATGAAAAGCCTCAACATCAGTAGTCACTATGAAAATGCAAATCACAGGGAGTTACTACATCACATCCACTATGATGGCAAAGTAGGGTTGCTTACCAACTTTGTAGTTACCCATTCATCATGCCAGTTACCACTGATGGAGGAAAGGTCCTAAAAAGACTACTGACCATATAACTTAGCATTTAAGACTACCGATGGGGCCAGCGCTGTGGTGTAGTGGGTAAAGCCACCACCTGTAGTGCCGGCATCCCATACAGTGCCAGTTCAAGTCCCAGCTGCTCCACTTCCTATCCAGCTCTCTGCTATGGCCTGGGAAAGCAGGAGAAGATGGCCCAAGTCCTTGGACCCCTGCATCCGCGTGGGAGACCCGGAAGAAGCTCCTGGCTCCTGGCTTCATATCAGCGCAGCTCCCACCATTGTGGCCAATTGGGGAATGAACCATCAGATGGAAGACCTCTCTCTCTCTCTCTCTCTCTCTCTCTCTCTCTCTCTCTCTCTCTCTTTACCTCTCCTCTCTGTGTAACTCTTTCAAATAAATAAATTAATTTTAAAAAAAGACTTACTGATGTCATCATTAGCTGATGATACTGCACAAATGAGTTATCACTTTACAATTACTGAAGACATGTAACTAACCACAGATAAGTTTCTAATTTATATGGTGCCAAAAATGAATGCTGTGGCACAGCAGGTAAAGCCGCCGCCTGCAGTGCCAGCATCCCATATGGTTGCTGGCTCATGTCCCAGCTGCTCCACTTCCCATTCAGCTCTCTGCTATGGCCTGGGAAAGCAGTGGAAGATGGAGCAAATCCTTGGGCTCCTGCACCCACGTGGGAGACCTGGAGAAAGCTCCTGACTCCTGGCTTCGGATCGGCCCAGCTCCAGCCATTGCGGCCATCTGGGGAGTGAACCAGTGGATGGAAGACCTCTCTCTTTCTCTTTCTGCCTCTTCTCTCTCTGTAACTCTTTCAAATAAAATTAAATAAATAAAACTGAATGGAGTGTAAATATTCAATAGTGAGGAAAGATTAGCCATCTATTTATATAAATAAGATAGTAAATTCAAAAGTATATTTAAAGGTTTTTAAGAACTTCTAATTAGCAGTGCAACTTAACGAAATTAAGGCCAGATATTGGAGCTGGTGCTATAGTGCAGTGAGTTAAACTGTTGCCTGTAGTGCCAGCATCCCATATGGTCACTGGGTCAGGCCAGCTGTGCCACTTCCAGTCCAGCTCCCTGCTAATGTGCCTGGGAAAGCAATGAAGGATGCCCAAGTCGTGTGAGAGACCCAGATGAAGCTCCTGGCTCTTGCCTTCGGAATGGCCCAGCCCTGGCTGTTGTGGCAGTCCAGAGAGTGAACCAGCAGATGAAAGATTTTCTCCCTGGCCCCATAACTCTGCCTTTCAAATAAATACATCGTTTTTTAAATGGCCAAATATTGATAGAATGTAGTAATTTTATCAGTTTCACTTAAGGTTTAATAAAGTATAACAATTTATTATGCTTTTAACAACAAAATTAGAAAGTACAGTTGTTGAAGAAAGTAGAAACAGTATTGTCCAGTGCTTCTAGGACAGTGTCAGTACTGCTGCTTAGGCAAATGAAGATGATGGTTACTTCCCTTTTGTAATCTAAAGGTGGAAAACTAACACCCTTATTTTTAATTCATGTAAAAGTCTGAAAGAAGATAATTATATTCTTTGTACTTTTTTAGACAGTAGGAGTCCAGTTACAATACTGAGTTATGCGGGGTAACTGTAGACACTAAAACAGTAATATGTCTTGGAAAGGAGGGGTACACTCATTTGTACACTCAGTTAAAGATATAAATTAACATCAAGCAATACGAAGACATTCAAACATAATTGGTGTATTTATTTTTGTATAGAAGTGGATGAATATTTTACTATATTTTATTGGGGAGGAATGCTGAAAATTGTAGACCAACTAAAAATAACTGTCAGAGTTCAGATAGGCATCTGTTAGAATTGAATGTTATGTGAGGGATGAAGTGATGGGCAGGTTTTGGAGATAAAATTTATGGTTAATAGAGGAAGTATAGCTAGGATAAAATTACGCACCTAAAATGCAGTCTATGCAATGATGTCATTGCAGTTGTGTCTAGATAGATTCACAGTTTCTATATTGACCTTTGTCAGAAATAGCTCATTAAGACTAAGCTTTCTACTCCCTGATCCAGGCTGCATATATGGCAAAGTGACAGAGGCTGACTCAGAAGCAAGGATTGCATTCTAGAAACTAAGTGTTCTTAGTACTTCAGCTGTCCAATTCCCGAAGTTTAAAGCAATTCTACAACTGATGCATGGGAAGAGATGAGGTTATGAGGTCTTAAAATTCTAAAATGATGTCTAGGAGTCATCAGACATTGAATAACTGACATAGTGAATATTATAATAAACATAGTAGCTTTTTATCCAAGTGATTGCTGAATATCATTCTCAGTGAAGAATGAATGTAGGGGCCGGCACTGTGGCGCAGCAGGTTAACACCCTGGCCTGAAGTGCCGGCATCCCATATGGGTGCTGGTCTAGACCTGGCTGCTCCTCTTCCAATCCAGCTCTCTGCTATGGCCTGGGATAGTAGTCTAAGATGGCTCAAGTCCTTGGGCACCTGCACCCCGTGGGAGACCTGGAAGAAGCTCCTGGCTTCAGATTGTGCAGCTCTGGCTGTTGCAGTCATCTGGGGAGTGAACCAGCGGATGGAAGACCTCCCTCTCTCTCTCTGCCTCTCCTCTCTCTGAGTAACTCTGACTTTCAAATAAATAAATAAACAGATCTTTAAAAAAAAGAATGAATGAATGTAAATTCACTGAATTCATTATCGGTGAATGAAATTAACCTGTTTAAGAAAATATTTCCTCTAAAATTACAAAACTAAATTACAAATTTTTGAAAAAGGAAGAGTTTAATATATTTTCCTGAAATATTTTAGGTGATGTCATGTAAAAGCATTTGTTTTATGTGCAACTTTGATGAATGTTTGATCCATAAAACTGTATCTTCAGTACTGAAGCTCATAATTATACAGCAGAATTCTAGATTTTAGGGCAATATGCTAATTTACTAAATCTGTTTGCTGTATATAGTAAGAAATTAATACAGTGAAAATAGTGTGTTAAATATTGGAATAATAGTAACCACAGTTCAAAGACCTTTTCTTAAACTAGTCTCTTCTGCATTTAAATAAATTTCTGTTCTGATACAAATGTTGGCCATTGAAGTGTGCCAAGAGGTACATCAGTAAGAAGTCCACTTTTTTAGATGAGCAACTTCGTGTCTTGCATTTATCTTTTACATGTTTTAAAATTAATTTTTATTTCATTCGAAAGGCAGAAAGACACAGAGCTTATACATGATGGTTCACTCCCCAAATGCCCCCAACAGCCAGGGCTGACCCAGGCAGAAGCTGGGAACTCAGAGCTCAGTCCAAGTCTCCCACGTGCTTGGTCTGTCTTGTGCTCCTTTCCCAGGTGCATTAGGGAGCTGGGTTGGAAGTGGAGCAGCCAGGACACGAACTGGCACTCCAGTAAAGGATGCAGGTGTCCCAGGCGGGGATATAACCACCGCATCACATGTCAGCCCCTTGAAATTATCTTTATTTCCCTACAATTTGTTTATTTGAAAGGCAGAGTGACCATGGCAGAGAAAGAGATCTTCTTTGCTGGGTTCACTCCCCAAATGGCCGCTGTGGGTGGCCTGAGCTAGGATAGGCTGAAGCCAGGAACTGGAAACCCGTCCAGGTCTCCCAAGTACATAGGCCATCTTCTACTGTTTTCCCAAAGGCATATTGGCAGCGAGCTGAATCAGAAGTGGAGCAGCTGGGACTTGAACCACACTGTGATCTGGGATGCTGAAGTTACAAGGGGCAGCTTAACCTGTTTTACCACGATACTGATCCTGCATCATTTATCTTTTTAAAAGTGAAAAAGTTGATAGTCTTTTGACATGTTATAGCTGTTTTTGTGGGAAGAGAATAATTAATTTGTACTTGCTTATCTTTTTCTACTTAATCTAGTGAATAATGTCAGTTGATAGTCCCAGGAGTATTGTTTGTGAAAAACCTCAGATCTAAGTAAGGATTCAGGCCGGCGCTGCGGCTCAATAGGCTAATCCTCCACCTGCGGCGCCGGCACACCGGGTTCTAGTCCTGGTTGGGGTGCCGGATTCTGCCCCGGTTGCCCCTCTTCCAGGCCAGCTCTTTGCTGTGGCCCGGGAGTGCAGTGGAGGATGGCCCAAGTGCTTGGGCCCTGCACCCCATGGGAGACCAGGAGAAGCACCTGGCTTCTGCCTTCGGATCAGCACAGTGCACCGGCCGCAGCGCGCCGGCCGCGGCAGCTATTAGAGGGTGAACCAACGGCAAAGGAAGACCTTTCTCTCTGTCTCTCTCTCTCACTGTCCACTCTGCCTGTCAAAAAAATAAATAAATAAAAATAAATAAATAAAATAAATAAGGATTCAGTAATGAAAACAGAGTTTTCTCAATCTGATTACTTCCTAACCAGTTCTTGGAGACAGATTTGCTCAGAAAGTAGTTAATTCAGCTCTGGGACAAACACATGACATGATCTTCAAATCGAGAAAAGTTGGAATTTAATTCCTAACTAAATGACTTCCTTGCTTGTTGTTGTTTTGGGGAAAGCCAGTAGAGTAAGATATGTTTTAATAATAAACATGGCATAAGAGTGCAGTTGTCAAAAAGGGTAACACGAATTAAAAAAAAAAAAAAGTGGGGTGGGGTGGGGGGCCGTGTATGCTGCTTTGTGAATATGTAATGCGTTGACATAAGAATGAGAGTGAAAGTTTGGAGAAAAATGCTCCAGGTTCAGTATTTATGGGTGTATTGGAAAGTTAATTGTTATTCTGCTCTTTGAAGCATTTTCCCTTAAATGCATACATACATATGTATTACCTATGTACATTTGTAACTCTCCCAATACACACAATTGAAAGAATAGATGAACAAGTCAGCTTAAAACCTCATTTCATTTAAAATGTGGTACTTTAAAAAATATCTAAAGATAATTGTCATGCATGGTTCTGTAGTTATAATGATAAAGTCTTATTTTATAGTGATGTACTTTGATGAGCAGGAAATACTTGTACAAAACTAGAAGTTGCCCTAAGCAGCATATGTTTGTGTGAATATGCTATACACACATTCCTCAAAGCTGCATATATGTGTATGCATAAATATAGATGAATATAGATACAAATTCTAAAATTTAAATTCAGGACCATGTCCTTTTAGAAAAACTACTTATCACTGACTGGTAAGGAAAGTTAACAGGTTAAACTCTACGTCATTATTGTGACTCCTGGATGCTTTGTAAGTGGAGGCATTGCTGCGTCTGATCAAGTCACTCTCATTGCCCCTGTGATCACTAGATAGGCTATGCGATAGCAGTCACACTGCTGTTGTTCAAAACAAGGAAAGACAGTTTAGCTCATGTACATATTTGTAAATAATCAGGTCAATATTTGAAATCTTTGTTCTTACTATATAGATAATAAAAGTTGCTTTCCTTTTTTTATTTTTTATTTTTTTATTTTTGACAGGCAGAGTGGACAGTGAGAGAGACAGAGAGAAAGGTCTTCCTTTTGCCGTTGGTTCACCCTCCAATGGCCCCCGTGGCCGGTGCGCTGCGGCCGGTGCACCGCGCTGATCCGATGGCAGGAGCCAGGTGCTTCTCTTGGTCTCCCATGCAGGTGCAGGGCCCAAGCACTTGGGCCATCCTCCACTGCACTCCAGGCCACAGCTGGAGATTAGAGCTGTACTGACTGGTCTACTGCAGATTTGTGTGGTTTTTAATTGCTACCTCATATGGATTGAGCATTCTCACTTCTTATTGTTGTCTCCCTATTGCAGTTTTGTTTTTTATTTTTTTAGTGACTTTTATCAATTTTTTTTACCCTGCCAACAGTGTGGGGCAGAAGCACAAAGTCAGGGGTCACCAAAAGTTACATTATAGCTATGGATAGGGCTTTTAGTTCTGTAAGTAGGCAATAAGATTGATTTTTTAAAAACAGATTTATTTTTTATTTATTTGAAAGGCAGAGTTACAGAGAGGGAAGGAGAGAGAGAGAGAGAGAGAAAGCAAGCAAGCAAGCTTCCATCCACTGGTTCACTCCACAACTAGCCCCCGGTGACCAGGGCTGGGCCAGGCTGAAGCTAGGAGCCCAGAGCTTCTTACCGGTCTCCCATGTCAATGCAAGGGGCTCATGCACTTGAGCCAAATTCCACTGTTTTCCCAGATGCATTAGCAGGGAGCTGGATTGGAAATGTAGCAGCTGGGACTCAAACCAGTGCCAGTAGGGGGTGCCAGCGTTAACAGGTGGAGGCTTAACCTCTGCACAATGCCAGCCCCCGATTGACTGATTTTTAAGATTTCTTCGTGGCGTTGCGGGTAAAGCTGCCGCCGACAGTGCCAACATCCATATGGGCGCTGGTTCGAGTCGCAGCTGCTCCACTTCCGGTCCAGCTCTCTGCTATGGCCTAGGAAAACAGTAGAAGATGGCCCAACTCCTTGGGCCCCTACACCTGCGTGGGAGACCTGGAAAAGGCTCCTGGCTCCTGGCTTTGGATCGGCACAGCCATCTGGGGAGTGAACCAGCAGGTGGAAGATGTCTCTCACTCTCTGCCTCTCCTCCTTTCTCTGTGTAACTCTGACTTTCAAGTAAAAAAAAAAATATTAAAAAAAAAAAAAACTTGCCAGTGCTGGCTCTTTAAAGCAAACAAACAAAAGATTTCTTCTACTTAAAAAAAAAAAAAATCCCAAGCTTTCAAGTACCAAATCCCACTTTTTACTCTCTGATCTAGCTTTTAAATTGATGGGAAGGACTCGTACCTCCTATCTCCTGCTCTAAAGATACCAGTATGTTATTGTAACTCTTAATTTCTTTGTTTTTTTTTTTTTTTAATATTTATTTGAAAGTCAGAGTTATACAGAGAGAGTAGAGGCAGGGAAAGAGAGAGAGAGGTCCTTCATCCAATGGTACTCCCCAGTTGGCCGCAAGTGCTGGGGCTGCGTCAATCTGAAGCCAGGAGCCAGGAGCCTCTTCCGGGTCTCCCACGTGGGTGCAGGGGCCCAAGGACTTGGGCCATCTTCCACTGCTTTCCCAGGCCATAGCAGAGAGCTGGATCAGAAGTGGAACAGCCGGGTCTCCAACCGGTGCCCAAATGGGATGCAGGCGCTTCAGGCCAAGGCGTTAACCCGCTGCGCCCCAGCGCCGGCCCCTTAATTTCTTACTTTACTGAAAATGTGCATTTCTAGTTTGAGCTTGTTTTTCTTCCCCTATATTTTCTATCTTTAAACCTTTGACTCAGATTCAGTGACTATACTGTGTCCCCTTTTGAACTTCTAGTCATGCACAGAAAGACATGACCAAGAATAACCAGTGTTATAAAAGCCAAAAATTAGAAGAAATCTGAATTTTTGTCAATAAGAGAATAGTTAAATAAATGACACATTGTACCTTGTAGCAGATAAAAAGAATAGTGTAAGTTTGTGTATATATTCATGGAGAGAATTCCAAGACATGTTAAATTTAAAAAGCAAATTACAAAATAATGTTTTCAGGATGATCTCATTTGTGTTCAAAATAACAGATTGTATATTTCCATGTGTACAAAGTTGTGTATGTAAATGCATTGAGAAAGGTCAAAAAAGATGTGTCAGACTGATAATTTGGGAGAAAAGAGATTCAAAGGCAAACTATGATGTTGATTTTATTTTTAAAATTTTTGTAGCAAGAAAATATAGCTTATGGATTTATTAAATATTTTTAAAAGATAGTAAGTGAGGAGCTGGTGATGTGGCGTAGTAGGCTAAGCCTCTGCCTGCAGCGCCGGCATCCCATATGGGTACCAGTTTGAGTCCTAGCTGCTCCACTTCCCAATCCATCCCTCTGCTATGGCCTGGGAAAGCAGTAGAAGAAGGCCCATGTGCTTAGGCCCCTGCACCCACGTGGGAGACCTGGAGGATGCTCCTGGTTCCTGGCTTGGGGTTGGCTCAGTTCCAGCTGTTGTGGCCATTTGGGGAGTGAACCAGCAGATAGAAGACCTTTGTCTCTCCCTCTCTCTGTAACTCTGCCTCTCAAATAAATAAATCTTTTTTTTTTTTGACAGGCAGAGTGGACAGTGAGAGAGAGAGAGAGAGACAGAGAGAAAGGTCTTCCTTTGCCGTTGGTTCACCCTCCAATGGCCGCTGTGGCCAGCGCACCGCACTAATCCGAAGGCAGGAGCCAGGTGCTTCTCCTGGTCTCCCATGGGGTGCAGGGCCCAAGCACTTGGGCCATCCTCCACTGCACTCCCAGGCCACAGCAGAGAGCTGGCCTGGAAGGGGGGCAACCGGGACAGAATCCGGCGCCCCGACCGGGACTAGAACCCGGTGTGCCGGCGCCGCTAGACGGAGGATTAGCCTGTTGAGCCGCGGCGCTGGCCCCAATAAATAAATCTTAAAACAAAAAAATAGGGGCTGGCGCAGTGGCACAGCAGGTTAACACTCTGGCCTGAGGCACCAGCATCCCACATGGGCACTTGTTCTAGTTCCGGCTGCTCCTCTTCCAATCCAGCTTTCTGCTATGGCCTAGGAAAGCAGTAGAAGATGGCCCAAGTCCTTGAGACCCTGCACTCATGTGGGAGACCCAGAGGAAGCTCTTGGCTCCTGGCTTCGGATTGGCACAGCTCCGGCCGTTACAGCCAGTTGGGGAGTGAACCATCAGATGGAAGACCTCTCTCTCTCTCTCTCTCTCTCTGCCTCTCCTCTCTCTGTGAAACGCTTTCAAATAAATAAATAAATAAATAAGGCTTTTAAAACTAAATAAACTTTTTTTTAAAAAAATGGCATTAGAACATCAAATAATCTAGTACTCAAAGCTAAGTCCTTCTGTGTTACGTGCTCCACAGAACTGGTAATAACAAAGCTGGAACAAGAACTTTAGGTTTTCTAATTTCCAGACTAGAGCTTTTTTACAACACCTTCAAGGCATAGTTAAAATATGTATTTTTCATAAAGCCTTTTCTAATTATCCAAAGTGATTTCTCCTTTAAATTCCTGAGACTCACTGTGTCACTTACATGACTTTTTACTGACACTATACTGTGGTTTCTCTCCTTTCTGGATCATTTATATCCTTTCTAGATCCTGCACATTACTTGAAGACAGAGACTGTAACTGTTAATCCTTGTATCTGACAGCCATGTAACAGTTACTCAGTTAGCAAGGAACATTTCGATGTAGGCCATATTTGCGCCTTTTGTAGATGAAGACAGAAAAGCTGAATGCCCATACAAATAAATAGCTGTACTTTTTTTTTTCTCCCATGAAACCTGTTGCTTGATAGAAAATACTTTAGGATGGCACATAGTGAGATATTTGCTACCTTGAAAATATCTTTGCTTTCCAAAGAAACTAGTTTTGTTCTCCATTCCTGCTCCAGAGAGAACAGTTTGTTCCCATAGGATTTTCTAGGTAATATGACCCACTTAGGAAATACGGGGTGACTGTGCTACATAACGGAACCTCTGCTGGAGTTGTACCAAGGGAAGAAGCCTCTTGAGTGTATGGTTTACAAGTAAAGGTACATTCTTTTCTGTATTTGAATTGGTACAGCAGAACAGGAAACTCCATTGTCACTTAAAATTTTACTATAAATACCATAGAAACTACGACAAGATATTTTTTGTGATTATAAAAATTTTCTTCAAAATATTTGGACTTTATGTAGAACACCTTTGATGTGTTCTCACCTGTTCCTTCTATGTAGTGGTATTATCTGATATTAACATCTTATTAAATTTGCACCGGCATCTGGAGTAGACTCCTCTGTGACTTTCATCTGCAGTTTGTTAATCCTATTTTGCTTTTCATTTTTTGTAACTTGGTTTATTCTAATAGCTATTTAATTTGTAATCATTAAAAAGCTTGTGGAATTTTTTAAACAAATAGTCTTTCTTTTTTTTTTTTTTTTTTTTTAATAGGCAGAGTGGACAGTGAGAGAGAGAGACAGAGAGAAAGGTCTTCCTTTTCCGTGGGTTCACCCCACAATGGCCGCCGCAGCCAGTGCGCTGCAGCCGGTGCACTGCACTGATCCGAAGGCAGGAGCCAGGTGCTTCTCCTGGTCTCCCATGGGGTGCAGGGCCCAAGCACTTGGGCCATCCTCCACTGCCTTCCCCGGCCATAGCAGAGAGCTGGCCTGGAAGAGGGGCAACCGGGACAGAATCCGGCGCCCCGACTGGGACTAGAACCTGCTGTGCCAGCGCCGCTAGGTGGAGGATTAGCCTATTGAGCTGCGGCACTGGCCTAGTCTTTTTTTTAAAGATTTGTTTTATTTATTTGAAAGACAGAGTTACAGAGAGAGATAAAGACAGAGAGGTCTTCCATCCGCTGATTCACTCACCAGATGGCCGCAACGGCAGGAGCTGCACCAATCCGAAGCCAGGAGCCAGGAGCTTCTTCTGGGTCTCCCACTAGGTGCAGGGGCCCAAGGACTTGGGTCATCTCCTACTGCTTTCCCAGGCCGTGACAGAGAGCTATATTGGAAGAGGAGCAGCCAGGACCAGAACCGGCGCCCATATGGGCTGGCGGTGCTTCAGGCCAGGGCGTTAACCCGCTGCGCCACAGCGCCGGCCCTAAACAAATAGTCTTTCCTGGAAGTTTCCATGATCAGCTGGAACAATGTTCTTGGATTGGGCCTTGGAAGACTTACTCTTTTTTGGAAAGCTAATGTCTCTTAGTTTAGAATTTAATGGCTTTAAGAAAACATAGGGGGCTGGCACTGTGGTCGAGCAGGTAAAGCTGCCGCCTGCAGTGCCTGCATCCCATATGGGTGCCAGTTTGAGTCCTGGCTGCTCCACTTTTGATCCAGCTCTCTGCTATGGCCTGGGAAAGCAGTAGAAGATGGTCCAGGTCCTAGGGCCCCTGCACCCACGCTGGAGACCTGAAAGAAGCTCCAGGTTCCTGGCTTTGGATTGGCCCAGCTCCAGCTGTTGCAGCCATTTGAGGAGTAAACCAGTGGATGGAAGACCAAATCAAAAGTAAAAGTCTTCCCTGTTTAAACAAAGGAAAACACAAGATGCTGTGAATTTCCATAAATGCTGTTTAGAGACTGTTATTGAGCCGGCCAGTTGGTCCTTATGTGTATTCGTCTGGAGTCATTCTTACGTTATGGGCATTGGCCTAGTGGTTAAAGTGTCTGAACCCTGTATCAGAGTACCAGAGTTTGGGTCTTGGTTTTGGCTCCCAGTTGCAGCTTCCAACTTACCCAGTCCTTGGAGGCAGCAGGTGATGGCTCAAGTAGCTTGGTCCTTGTCCCCCATGTGGGAGAACTAGCCACTGAGTTCCCAATTCCTGGCTTCTGCCTGGCCTAACCTTGGCCATTGTAGGCATTCAAGAAGTGAACCACCACATCTGTCTGTCCATCTGTCTCTTTTGCTCTGTGCCTCTTAATAATAAAAAAAATGTGAGTTTAAGGTATAAGTGTATAATATATACATATATTTGACAGTACTTCGTAAAATTCATAGAAAATGGAATTAAAAGTTATTTTGTTTTGGTGTAACAAATTTTTAAAGCCCATGCACATTATTTTTCTAAAACATGGTTTTCACAGAATTTTTGAAGACCTTTTGTATGCATGGATTTTTTTTAAGATTTATTTATTTATTTGAGAGTCAGAGTTACAGAGAAAGAGTAGGAGAGACAGAGAGAGAGAGAATGTGTCTTCCATCGGCTGGTTCACTCCACAATTGGCCGCAATGACTGCATCTGCACTGATCCAAAGCCAGGAGCCAGGAGTTTCTTCCCGGTCTCCCACATGTGTGCAGGGCCCTAAGGACTTGGGCCATCCTCCACTGCTTTCCCAGGCCATAGCAGAGAGCTGGATCACAAGTGGAGCAGCTGGGACTCAAACTGGCACCCATATGGGATGCCGGCACTGCAGGCGATAGCTTTTAGCCGCTACATCACAGCACAGGCCCCATATGCATGAATTTCAAAAAAAATTTTTAATAGCACATTTTTTAATTCCATTTTCTATGAACTTTTGGAAGTACTCTCATACATCTTTACTTTTTTTTTTTTTTTTTTTTTTTTTGACAGGCAGAGTTAGACAGTGAGAGAGAGGGCCGGCGCTGTGGCTTACTTGTCTAACCCTCTGCCTGCAGCACCGGCACTCCAGGTTCTAGACCCAGTTGAGGGGTGAAGACCTTTCTCTCTGTCTCTCTTCCTCTCTCTACCTCTGCCTGTCAAAAAAAAAAAAAGAGAAAGGTTCCCCCCACTGACACACCCGTGCGGGTGCAGGGCCCAAGCACCTGAGCCATCCTTCACTGCCTTCCCCGGGCCACAGCAGAGAGCTGGACTGGAAGAGGAACAACTGGGACAGAATCCAGCACCCCTACCAGGACTAGAACCCGGGGTGCCTGCACTGCAGGTGGAGGATGAGTCAACTGAGCCACGGCACCGGCCACATCTTTACATTTTTACATAAATGTTTACATGTATGTAAACATACATGTCTAAAAAGGCAGTTATACAAGTTTGACTTATTTGAAAGCTGCAAAGTAACTGAGATAGAGATAACAAGAGTTTATTAAACAGGAAGTGATCCGTAACTATTTTATTGAATTTATGATATATTGGAAGTTGTTCTTGCTCTGTTGAGTATTTTGTTAGCAATGTAGAGAATAGTCGTTTAAGAAATTCTGATCTGCTGTGCTTAGAAAAAAAGATATTGGTGGTTTTTTTTTTATTTTTCTTGATAACTTTTAATTTTTCATCTAAAGGAATATTCTTAGGTAGATGAATTTACTCCTGATAGTTAATAGGAATTTGCCTATAAGTCTATGAATTTTATTTGGCCTTCGAGTTTGTTTTAATAAAATTCCTTTCATTTATAAATTGTAGTCAGCAGTCCTTAGTAATAATATTTGAATGAATAGAAAAAATGCGTTTTTTTAAGCATTAGCTTAAAGTAATTCTGGTTAGTGTTTTAATTTAAACCAATTTTTAAATGGTGGTCCTCTAATATTAGAGAAACTTCTTTGGAAATGGCGTAAGAACTATATTCTGCTTCTACCTAGGATTTTTTAGATTGAGCATGGAAAATACTCCTGATTTGCAGAGTGGACCTGTCTTGGGCAGGAATCCAGTGCAGCCATTAAGATGTTGCATGGGATGCCCACGTCCCAGATTTGAGTTCTGATCCCAGCTTCCTGTTAAGATGCACCCTGAGAAGCAGCAGGTGATGGCTCAAAGAATTAGGTCACTGCCGCCCATGTGGGAGACCCAGATGGTGTTGTAAGCTCCTGGTGGTCTAGACGAACCCCCGCTGTTGTGGGCGTTTGGGGAGTGAACCAGCAAATACAAGATCTCTTTCTCTTTGTCTCTGTCTCTTTGCCTTTCAAATAGAATAAGAAATATTATTTTAAAAAGCAGAGAATCTTAAAAGATGGACTTACCCTTTTTGGCAAGTGACGGTTAATCAAAGCTTACTCAGCATTTTTGATAGAGTTTTGAGCCTCAGAGGGATGCCAGCACAGGTCCAACAATGGTTAGGAATAAACAATAGTTAAGAATTATTCATCTTTTGGCAGAAGTTTTACTTTTTCCAATAAAATATAATTTGGCCTTTCTTTCCTTTCCACCTATTGTTTCTCCCTGGCCCTTTGCATTTTTAGGTGCATTAACTAGGAAATGTGTTGAAAATTTATGTCTCAAATTTCTTTGGTGGTTTGATCTTGAAAATTTAGGATTTGTTTTGAACTTTATTTGAATATTAGTGCAGGATGATTTATAAATAGTGGGTAATGGTTAGATATATATGCTAGTGTGTTTTTTTAAGATTTTATTTATTTATTTGAGAGGTAGAGTTACAGACAGTGAGAAGGAGAGACAGAGAGAAAGGTCTTCCTTCCATTGGCTCACTCCCTAAATGGCCGCAATGGCTGAAGCTGCGCCCATCCGAAGCCAGGTGCTTCTTCCCAGTCTCCCATGCAGGTGCAGAGGCCCAAGCACTAGGGCTATCCTCCACTGCTTTCCCGGGCCACAGCAGAGAGCTGGATTGGAAGAGGGGCAGCTGGGACTAGAGCCAGTGCCCATATGGGATGCCGGTATCGCAGGTGGATGATTAGCCTACGGAGCCACGGTGCTGGCCCCCTAATGTTTCTTAATAGTCTTATATACCATTAACCCCAAGAACACATATTTTTTCTTTAGAAGATTTGCGGTTTTTCTTTTTCTCTCTCTTTTTTAAAAGATTTATTTATTTATTAGAAAGGCAGAGTTACAGAGAGGCAGAGGCAGAAGCAGAGAGAGAAAGGGGTCTTCCATCTGATGGTTCATTCCCCAGAATGGCTGCGATGGTCAGAGCTGCGATGGCTGGACCTCCGTGCACCCAGGAGCCAGGAGCTTCCTCCAGGTCTCCCACATGGGTGCAGGGGCCCAAGGACTTGGGCCATCTTCTCCTGCTTTCCCAGGTGATAGCAGAGAGCTAGATCGGAAGTGGAGCAGCCAGGACTTAAACTGGAGCCCATTTTAGGTGCTGGCACTGCAGGTGGCGGCCTTACCCACTACCCCACAGCACTGGCCCCTAAGAGCATGTATCTTTTAAGTAAAATTATTTGAGAGGCAGAATGAGAGAGCGAGGGAGTGTAAGTGCACATGCGTCAGACAGAGCTTCCACTTGCTGGTTGACTCTCCAGATGTCTGATAGCTGGAGCTGGGGCTGAGGCCAAAGCTGAGAGCTGGAAACACAATCCAGGTCTCCCCTGTGGGTTGCAGGAACCCACTTACCTGAATCATCATCTCTGCCTTCCAGGGACTACATTAGTTGGAAGGTGGATCCAGGACCCAGAGCTGGGAATTAGAGCCAGATACTCTAATGTGGGATGTGGGCATCTTCACTGTCAGGTTAGATGCCCACCCCAGGATTGTGCTTTTTTATTTGAAATCTTTGATGGAAATGGGAGTCCATTTGAAGAGCTTAGTTCTGGCACTGACAAAGGAATCCTAAAGATATTTGCAAATTTTCTGACAAGTACTTATCAGACATCAACTGTGTGTTAGGCACTGGGGATTGGATGAAAGAAGCAGAAGTCCTGGACTCTGTTTTGGAGAGTGTACAGTCTAAGTAGGTAGAAGACAAAGGGTACTATTATAAAGCCCCTATGTGCAGTGTATAATTAAATGCTAAGTTGTGTGTGTCCTTGGTGGAAATTGAGGTAAACTCATTGCAGGGAGTTATCGTGGACTGAGAGAGTATGAACAGCTTAGTCATGAATGAACCTGTGATGGGCATGTTTCTTTGTAGCTTGCCAAAATTGGTTTTAACATATTTTCAGTAGGTTTGAGGGGGCTTTCAGGAAAAATGCTTCATCTGAATCTGTTTTTTTAGACATTAAGTTTGCCAGTTATTCTGGGGTCAAAGCAAATTTGCAGTTTTTGGCATGGATAATATAGGTAAGAGCCCAAGAGCACATTTAGAAAATGTGATACAGCCTTTGTACTCCTTTAGTTTATAGTAGCTCTCCCAGTGTGTCTCAGTGTTAGCTAAAATACAGTGTCCTTTCATGACTGTGCCTCTCCTATGAAGGACTGCTCACTGTGCTGCTCCGTCTTTTTGTAGTGGTAGTGCTGGTGATTGTTCCTTTACTGTCTTGTGAAAACAGCCAAAAACTTCAGCTGGGACAGATCAGTCTGCACAGCTCCTGGGAAAGTAAAGATAGCTGGAAATTCTTTTCCTTGGTGCTCCAGAATGTCGTAGATTCCATTCTGGAGTACTGTTGTAGATGTTAATTTTCTCTCTCTCTCTCTCTCTCTCTCACTCACTCACTAACTCTGCCTGTCAAAAAATTAAAAAAAAAAAAATTAAGAAACTTTCTGCCTGCTCTAGGGTATCAGATATTTTTGATTTTTAAAAATTTCATCCCTCATCCTGTTTCTTTGAGCTTCCCTAAAAACTGAAATTGAGGGGTGGATGTTGGGTCTCACGGTTAAAATGCCAGTATCCTATTTTGGAGTGCCTAGGTTTGATACCCAACTCTGCTTCTGCCTCCAGATTCCTGTTAATGTAGACCAAGAGACAGTGGTGATGGCTCAAGTAATTGGATGACTGTTGCCCATGTGGGAGACCTGCATTGAGTTCTGGGTCCCCAACTTGGGCCATGTTGTGGGCATTTGAGAAGTGAGCCAATGGATAGAAGCTGTGTGTGTGTGTTACATGTCTGCCTGCCATTCTCTCGGCTCCCCTCATCTCCCTTGCCTCTCAAAATAATTTTTAAAAACAACTAAAGTTGATAAAAGGATTTCAAGTCATAACATAGATCTTATTTTTCATAGAATGCCTTATTTCCCAATACTTTTATCCTGAAGTAATTAGAGCAAAGCTGTCTCTGAAATAATCTGAAATTAAATGAGAAAGAAATGGGCTTTTTCATCTGGAAAGGCAATGGCTAAATTAGGATAAGAGGGAAGATATGGAAATTAAGAAAAAGTACACTTAGATTTCTTTACCAAAATAATAATCACTAAAATTAGGAAGCGTGGCCCCCTTTGAAGCTTGAAGGAGAAATAGAAAAAAAAAAAAAAGCCCTACTTAATACAATACATGTAGAAGGGACTTATTATTACTCTAATAAAAAAGGAAAAGAAAAACCAAGTTTAGTTCAGTTCTTTGATAATGTTGCTAATTAGGCTTAGTAAGAACATGTTGGAGTATGTTTCTGTAATATATAGGTAATTGTCATGCAGGACAGCCATCAGTTTTCCTCAGCCATTCATTAATGTCACTGAAAGAAGAACTCTGGCATCTGGACTATTGGTATAACCAGTTGTGGCATTTAGCTCTGTAATTGTAATGTCCATATGATGTTTCTGTCTTGATTCTCTTTATTCTACCCTGATTCACAATAATTCCATTACACAACAGCTTGTCTTTAGCAAAGCTGTAAAAAAAAAAAAAAAAAAAAAAAGAAAGAAAGAAAAAAGAAAAATCCAGCCTCTTAAGCAAGACTCTTTTTAAATAGAAATTCCTTCTCTGCAGTTAAAACATTTATAAACATAACACAATTTAGATAGAGCTGAACGACTTTGCAAAACTGTTTTTGTGACAGCGAGGACAGTTTGATGATACTGATTTCTTAGAACTCTAGAGTATATTTCTACATGTATTAAGTGAGATGAATGAGGGAGTGTGGGTTTGCTGTCTTACAGTGTTCAAGAAATATTGGTGTTTTTAGAATAATATATTGAGGGGCCGGTGCCGGGGGTCACTTGGCTAATCTTCCACCTGCAGCGCTGGCATCCCATATGGGCACCGGGTTCTAGTCCCGGCTGCTCCTCTTTCAGTCCAGCTCTCTGCTGTGGCCTGGGAAGGCAGTGGAAGATGGCCCAGGTTATTGGGCGCCTGCACCCGCATGGGAGACCAGGAGGAAGCACCTGGCTTCGGATCAGCACAGCACCGGCCGTAGTGGCCATCTGGGGGTGAATCAACAGAAGGAAGACCTTTCTCTCTGTCTCTCTTTCTCACTAACTCTACCTGTCAAATAAGTTAAAAAAAATAATAAAAATAAAAGAATATATTGAATATATGTTGGGTCTTCTTTCTTACCATTTCAAAGGATGTTCTTATATCTTTTGTTCTGTGAGATATGAGTTGTTGGCGATCCTGAAAGATGTTTTCAGGACTTTTATCCTGTAGGATCTGGAAGGAAATGACGCCAGGGTTGGCACACTTAACCTCCAGACTCTACTGGCTTCTTTAGTTGGAACACTGGTCGTTGTGTTCTTGTTAATAGACTATACTCAGGCAAGAGAGCCACACAGCCTGCCCTGCAGAACAGTCAGGATTTTTACTGGTAGTGGTAACAAAAGTAGAACATGTTCCCCCAACCTGGGTCTTCCTTCTCAAGTCCATGGAACTATATATAAAATTTCAGGGATGCTTTCCTGACCTATTGATGCAATCAAGGTGGAACTTACTTGTTAATTAAAAAAATCAGTACAAAGGAAAAAGTATAACAGCACTGGTGTAGCAGTCTTTGGACAGAAATCTGTGATGTATTCAGCTGCAGTCATATAAATACTCAAGCTATGTTTCCTCATTCATTTGATCTTTTCTGGCTTTTCCAGAGAAGAATAAAACTAAGATTTAGGCAAATAAAAATAGAAGTCAGTCACATAGTTGCAACATAGTCATAACTTGAACCCAGTCTTTTACTTGATAAAAATTTACCTTTTAGGAGATCAGTTGTAATTATTGTTAATCTGTTGAACGCCTCTCCCTTTTCAGAAGGGTTTTAAAGGGTAAAGTAGTTCTTAAGGCATGTTCACTTTCTACCTGCCTGTAAGTGCTCAGCTGGCTGTGCACTAATACAACCTGAAATCATTCCTGCTCCATCAGAGGAGAGCATGCCAGGTGTTGTGTTATGTTAGCTGCCTCCTAAAGTAACTCTCAAACTACTCGCAGTTGAGCCTGTTGTGGTCAGGATAGTGAAAGACAAAGCCCAGAACAGTAAAGTAATTTAGAAATAAGAAGTATACCAAAATATTAACTCTCTGTCATTATCAGGCCATGCCATATTTTAAATTCTGTGAATTTTGTTTTTCCAGAGGTTCCAAATGGCCTGTGACTGCCTCAGGGTTATTCACAATAATCCCCTTCCCTCCCTCCGACCCCCAACACACAACACACAGAGCGAACTACTGCTCTTTGTTACCCCCTTCCTGCCCCAATTCTATTCCTCTTCTCACCAAAAAAATCAAACAACTAAAAACCCTGTATCTTGATTTTGGGAAAATTGTGCAGAGATTGGACTTTAAAAATAATTTCTGGCTGGCCTAATGGAATGGGCAGATGTCCAGCAATGCCAAACCATTTGCCGTCTGCCGGGAGAAAGCATGGTTACCACTTTTAATCATTTAGTTCACTATTTCAAGGTACTCTTACTCAGTACAGATTGTGAATATTGACCTTCCAGGGGTGCATTAATTCTTAGGCCAGAGTGTTCTTGTTCCATTTCATAAAACCCGTCTTCAAGAGAATACACCCCTTTGAAATGAGCCATCACACTAATCAGATCTGATTAGTGGGGCCATTTTTAAAGGCGCTTTGCCATTTTCGTTTTGTGTTTTTAAATGAACAGTTACATTACAAAGCATTCTTCAAGGGTGCTGTTTGTGCTATGTAGGATCACCATTTTATTAGAGATCAGTAACAGTATTTCTTCATTTCCTTCTGCCATCTTGGACAATAATCTGTTATAATAAAACAGTTGAACTAGGCTTTGGGTAGAAGTGACACTGTGAAAGCTAAACTCTTGTAGAAGAATTTTTATTTTGTGTATTTTGCTTATAAAACTAGCATAATGTCTTACAGAATGTTATCACTGTGTCTGAAATCTGACTTGCCAGCACGTAGGAAGTTTGTTTTGGTTTCAAAATGTACTTTACCCCATGGTGGCTGGCAGGGTACAATACTATTGACATCACTGTGTTTCAAACAGAAAATTAACAAGTAGCTACTGTTGTGGTTGCAGATCGCCTTCCCAGTCCCTGTGAGAGAATGCTTTTTCTTTTGGACAGCAACACTTCTCAGCCCCTTGGTACCACTAAATCAGCCCGCGGGGGCTGCCAGGACAGGGATGAACACCAACAAAAGGCTGAAGAGTAGAGAAACTTAATAAGGCAAAAATCTTTAACCAGTTCCCAAATCGATGTGAAAGTTTTTTTTTTTTTTTTTTTTTTAAATGCTCCTACCCACAGTTAAGTTTTGTCAGCAGTCCAGGTTCAGAGCCTGATCTCTCTAGAGAAGAGTATCCTTTCCTTCCACTCAGGCCCCTGGAGAGTTGCCAAAAGAAAATAAGCTATTTTGTATTTAGAACAAATTGCCACTGTTTTCTCCAGTGATGCAGCCCTATTTCCCAGACTTGTAAAACTTGGAATACAGAAAGTTCTTGTGTGACCAAAGAAATATGGTGAATGAATAAGTTAAAAAAAAAAAAAAAGTCCTTATAAGCAGATAAGAGGGGGAGATGTATGCATAGAAACAAAGTTTATCCTAGAATGGACATTAAATGAGAAATTTCTGTTAAGTCACTTTGGAGATTGGGTTCCTTGTGGAAGTTTCCTTGAAGAATCTTTGACTCTGTACTAAGAGCCTTCTCCCTCCCTGTGCCCCTCCCCTGCGCCCCTCCCCCCCATCCCAGAAGAAGCTGTGAGAAGTGAAGTCTTCCTTAGAGAGAATGCAGGATAATGACAAAAATAGTTGTTCATGTGTTCTGCACTGCAGTCTTCAACAGTCAGTCCAGGGATCTTGTAAACCTGTGCATAACTAGTTCCTCATTTGTCAGATGGGAGAAAAACTATTAATTTTTGTTTCTGTCTTGCATTGTGGAGTATTTCTTTTTAGACTTTTTCCTTCAATACTTGGGTTTTCCTAATTCTTTCTTTTCTATTTTCTCTGTACTGATTGCCTTCCTGACATTATATTTGTGATCACTGTTTCTTGTACAACAACTGAAACAGAGGCCAAACTTAAGTCACTTTTAAGTTAGGTAAGATTTTCTACTTGCTAAGAGACCTGTTAAAAAGGTCAGAAAGTTGAAATTGGTGATGTAAAAAAATTTGATTTGAATTTCATTTGGCATTGTTGTCTTAGTCTTTCATCACTGTAAATAGTCTGATAAATCTGTTACAATGCCCTCTGCCTCACTATTTTTGTAAAAACTTATTGATTTATTTGAAAGGCAGAGTTACAGAAAGAGAAGGACAGAGTGAGAGAGAGCTTCCATCTGCTGGTTCACTCCAAATGGCTGCAATGGCCAGGGTCGCGCCAGGCAAAAAGCCAGGAGCCCACAGTTCCATCTGAGTCTCTGTCATGGGTGGCAGAGACCCAAGCACTTGGGCCACCTTCTGCTGCTTTCCCAAGCACATAAACAGAAAGCTGAGCAGCGGTTTGGTGTGGGATGCTGGCTTTGCAAGCAGAGACTTAAACCGCTGCTCCACAACACCAGCGCCTCAACTTCACTACTAAAAGAAAGGTTGACTCTAACCAACATTTAGGTTGGAGACTGTTGGTTACTTTATGTGTAGACAGCTATGCTGGGGTATACCTCAACATTCAGTGCACCAAAAAAAAAATAAATAAATAAAAATAAATAAATAAATAAAAAATTAGAATTCTGGCAGTCATAGGCAAATGTCTGATGAATGCTGGCCTGGCAAGTGAATAAACTGTATTGATACATCAACTTTGGTGAGTTAGAAAGCACCGGGGCCGGTGCCGCGGCTCACTAGGCTAATCCTCTGCCTGCGGCGCCAGCACCCGGGTTCTAGTCCCAGTTGGGGACTGGATTCTGTCCCAGTTGCTCCTCCTCCAGGCCAGTTCTCTGCTGTGGCCCGGGAGGGCAGTGGAGGATGGCCCAAGTGCTTGGGCCCTGCACCAGCACGGGAGACCAGGAGGAAACACCTGGCTCTTGGCTTCGGATCGGCGCAGCGCACCAGCCATAGTGACCATTTGGGGAGTGAACCAACGGCAAAAGGAAGACCTTTCTCTCTGTCTCTCTGTCTAACTCTGCTTGTCAAAAAAATAAATAAATAAAAAATAAAAAGCATTGGAAATAACCACTAGAAATCATGTTATATATTTCATTTTAAAAGTTATATATTTACTTGAAAGGTGGAGTGACAGAGAGATGGAGGAACGTAGAAAGAGATCTCGCATCCTCTGTTTCACTTCCCAAATGCCCACAACAGCTGGGTTTGGCCCAAGCTAACTCCTGGAGTCAGGAACTCCATCCAGGTCTTCCATGTGGCTGACAGGAACCCAAGTACTTGAGGCATCATCTGCTGCCTCCAGACCATGCAATAGCAGGGAGCTGGACTGGAAGCAGAGGTGGGACTTGATCCCAGCACTCCAGTATGGGATGCAGGCATCCCAAGTGGCAGCTTAACCCTCTGTGCCACATCTGCCTCACGCTGTGTCTCTTCTCCACACTGTGCCATTTGGTGTTGGAAAAACTGAAATGACTAAAAGTATGAATTCAACCTCAATTAAAATATAGTCTTTTGTGTAAAATTAAGTATCATCTCATAAATAAATAATAAATAAAGTATGGCAAGGAAGGTCACATGGAATAAACAGTAGTTTGAGGGCTAAATAATGAGGTGGATGCCCATTGGGTGGGCATTCTAAGTAGAGAATTGGCAAGTATAAAAAAACATTTGGGGGCCGGCGCCGCGGCTCACTAGGCTAATCCTCCGCCTTGCGGCGCCGGCACACCGGGTTCTAGTCCCGGTCAGGGCACCGGATTCTGTCCTGGTTACCCCTCTTCCAGGCCAGCTCTCTGCTGTGGCCCGGGAGTGCAGTGGAGGATGGCCCAAGTGCTTGGGCCCTGCACCCCATGGGAGACCAGGATACGTACCTGGCTCCTGCCATCGGATCAGCGTGGTGCGCCAGCCGCAGCACACCGGCCGCGGCGGCCATTGGAGGGTAAACCAATGGCAAAGGAAGACCTTTCTCTCTCTCTCTCACTGCCTACTCTGCCTGTCAAAAAACAAAACAAAACAAAACAAAAACATTTGGGGTTGGGTGTTGAGCCCGGTGGTTGATACTGGTTAAGACACCCCCACCCCATACCTATCCATGGGCTTGATACTTGGCCCTGGCTCCTGACTCCAGCTTCCTGCTAATGCGGCCCTGGGAGGCAGTGGTGATGGTTCGTGTCATTGGGTTCCTGCCACCCACAGGGGGCCTGGATTGAATTCCAGCCTCCTGGCTTCAGCCCCGGCCCAGTCCCAGCTGTTGAAGACATTTGGAGAGTGAACCAGCAGGTGGGGGAGTGCACTCACTCTTACTCTCTCTCAAATTAAAAATAAAATTGGTTGTGAAAGAGGTTGGCAAGAGTATGAGTAGTGAGAAATGTGGCTAAAATAGTAGGCAAAGGGCCAAATTATAGTCCTCCAACAGGAAAAATTCCAAGTGGCAGCTTCTAAAATCTTCCTGGCATCTTGCTCAGTGGCGTAATAGGGCAGGACTCATTGTTTACTGATGATCGTTGTTACTGAGTGGCACTTCCTGCTCTTCATATCTGAGTTGTAAAGGCTAAATAAAATTTCAGCCTACATAAAATCTGTGTAGTTTGAGACACAGTGTTGTCATTGCTGATTTATTTATTTAAAGACTTACCTCATTTACTTGAAAGGCAGAGTTACAGGAGGCAGAGGCAGCGAGACAGACAGACAGGTTTTCCATCTGCTGGTTCACTCCCAAGATGGCCGCAATGGCCAGAGCTGCACCGATCTGAAGCCAGGAGCCAGGAGCTTCTTCTGGGTCTCCCACATGGGTGCAGGGGCCCAAGGACGCGGGCCATCTTCCACTGCTCTCCCAGGCCACAACAGAGAGCTGGATGGGAAGTGGAGCAGCCGGGACTAGAACCGTCACCCATATGGGATGCCAGCACTGCAAGCAGCGGCTTTACCCACTATGCCACAGCACCAGCCCCCACTGATTTATTTATTTATCTGTTTTGTCATCACTGATTTATTAAATATGAGGACATTTTATTTATTTAAGATTTTTGTATTTACTCGAAAGCGTTAAAAGGAGAGACACACAGAGATACTTTCCATTCACTGGTCGTTTTTTCAGATGGCTGCAATGGTCAGGATAGAGCCAGATGGAAGCCAGCAGCCAGGAACTGGTCTCCCACATGGGTGGAAGGGGACCCAAACACTTCAGCCATCTTCCACTACTTTTTCCAGGTCATTAGCAGGGATCTGGATCGAAGTGGAGCAGCTGGGACTCAAACCAGTTGCTCATATGGGATGCCAGCATCGCAGGCGGTGGCTTTACACACTGTGCCACTATGATGGCCTCATATGAGAGCACTTTATAAAGTTTGTAGGGGGCCTAGCGCCATGGTGTAGTGGGTAAAGCTGGGTAAAGGAATGAGTAATAGCAGTTAACAGAAAATAATATTCTTTCTTGGGGCTGGCGCTGTGGTGTAGCAGGTAAAGCCACAGCCTGCAGTGCCGGCATCCCATATGGGTGCTGGTTCAAGTCCCGGCTGCTCCACTTCTGATACAGCACTGTGGTATGGCCTGAGAAAGCAGTAGAAGACGGCCCAAGAGCTTGGGCCTCTGCAACCATGTGGAAGACCTGGAGAAAGCTCCTGGCTCCTAGTTCTGGACTGGCACAGCTCTGGCTGTCGCTGCCATCTGGGGAGTGAACCAGCAGATGGAAGACCTCTCTCTTTCTGCCTCTGCCTCTTGGTAGCTCTGCTTTTCAATTAAACAAATAAGTCTTTAAAGAAAGCAAAAGAAAAAATAAAGGTTGTTGGAAAAATGGAATTCAAAATTTAGGGATGGGTGTTTGGCGTGTAGTGATTAAGATACAACTTAGGGGTATCCACATCCCAAATTGGAGTGCTTGGTTTGAATCTTGGTTCTGTTCCAGCGTCTTGCTAACATGCACCCTGGGAAGCAGCACATGATATGCCACCCACATAAAAGACATGGCTCCTGTCTGGCCTGGCCCAGCCCTGCCTGTTTTCATCATTTGGGGAGTAAACCAGCAGATGGAGGATCTCAACTCTCTATCTGCTTTTCAAATTAAATGAACTTAAAAAAACAAAAGATGCGGCCAGCGCCGTGGCTCATTAGGCTCATCCTCCGCCTTGTGGCGCCGGCACACCGGGTTCTAGTCCTGGTTGGGGCGCCGGATTCTGTCCCGGTTGCCCCTCTTCCAGGCCAGCTCTCTGCTGTGGCCCGGGAGTGCAGTGGAGGATGGCCCAAGTGCTTGGGCCCTGCACCCCATGGAAGACCAGGAGGAAGCACCTGGCTCCTGGCTTCAGATCAGCGCGGTGCGCCGGCCGCAGCACGCTGGCCGCGGTGGCCATTGGAGGGTGAACCAATGGCAAAAGAAGACCTTTCTGTCTGTCTGTCTCTCACTGTCCACTCTGCCTGTCAAAAAAAAAAAAAATTTTGGTGCAAAAATTGTTGGAACCCATGCAGTTTTAAAAATAATGTATTTTCCATGATTAAAAAATATTTATTTTACTTATTTGAAATAGAGCAATAGAGCCAGATAGAGAGAAAGAGAGGTCTTCCATCCATTGGTTCACTCCCCAAATGACTGCAATGGCCAGAGCTGAGCTGATCCGAAGCTAAGAGTCAGAATTTTCTTCCAGGTCTTCCACACAGGTGCAGGGGCCTAAGGACTTGGGCCATCTTCTACTGCTTTCCCAGGCCACAGCAGAGAGCTGGATTGGAAGAGCAGCAGCCAGGACTTGAACCAGCATCCATATGGGATGCGGCACTGCAGGCTGTGGCTTTAATCTACTGTACCACAGCGCTGGCCCCTCCATGGACTTTTTGAAGATCTCTGTACTCAAGTATGTCTCCCTCTTTGTTTCCCCATCTCTCGGTCTTTCCCTCTTACCCTTTCCTGTCCTTTCTTCCTTCTCTAAAATTTTGAGACATGATCTCAGCCATGAATCAGAAATGATGTTCTCTAGTTTCAGGGATTAATAGTATCTGTAGTAATTAGCTCTAGCAATTTGAAGATAGATTCCTGAAGTTCTGTGGCAAGTCTGGAATTCAGATGAAATGTGAAATTTATTTGAAGCTTCTCTTATTTAAAAGTACATTTTGCGGCCGGCATTGTGGCTCAATTGGCTAATCCTCCACCTGCGGCGCCGGCACCCTGGGTTCTAGTCCCGGTTGCTCCTCTTCCAGTCCAGCTCTCTGTTGTGGCCCAGGGCAGCGGAGGATGGCCCAAGTGCTTGGGTCCCTGCACCTGCATGGGAGACCGGGAGGAAGCACCCAGCTCCTGGCTTCGGATTAGCACAGCGCCGGCTGTGGCGGCCATTAGGGGAGTAAGCCAACAGAAGGAAGACCTTTCTCTCTCTCTCACTTACTGTCTATAACTCTCTGTCTCTCTAACTCTGCCTGTCAAAAAAAAAAAAAAAAAAAAAAGTACATTCTGCAGTATCTATGCTTCCTTATATAAAAGAATATTTTCTTACCAATCTTCAAGAAAATGATAGCTTCTGGAAAATATCTGGGTAACCATATTTAACCTTTTGGCATCAGATATCTGGTATATCTGTGTTAACTCAGTGTTAAGTGCATCTTATGGCTACACATAGCTTGCCCTAAGAATGCATAGATTTTTTCGAAAGTTTTAGAAAGTTTTCCAAGATTGAGTATCATATATCCCAACTGATTTTATTTTTTATGTAGGTGAGCCCTTTCATGCAGCGGTTGACAGTATGACAGAATAATTTGTGTTATATAATATATTATGGTATTATATGATTTGCAATCTCATTATTATAAAAGTTGGTGTTCCTATTATTTTATAAGATACCAATTCAGAGGAATAGTAAGTGAAAACAATTTCTTTTTGCAAAGTGCGAAGAGGGTCCTAGCTATTAAGTTTTTATCTATGTTCTAATGGAGTCCTGAGACTGCCACAATCATATCTGACACTAGGGAGATTGCTCTTGCCAAATCACTACCTGGGAGTTCATAGTCTGCTTATTTTTTGTGAAACAGATGATAGAAACAGTTGTAGGTAAAACGTAATTATCATGCCATTTTATAGGAAAAGATTGTCTAACTTTTGTATTTCAGAAACAAAATAAGCTGAACAACAGAATATGATCATAGATGTTTTAGTAAATGAAATTAATGAGCAACAATGTGTTTGATATATCTGGGTCCATCTTAAGTGCCTTTTTTTTATATGAAAAGTTAGCAGATTTTTTTCCTTGGTAGCTTTGGAGATTTTTCTGAAAATTCTCAACAGATTAAATTTTGGGAAAACCTTTGAATGTAGAATGTGTGGGATTATGCAGCTAGCTGCTGTCATGTGCGGGAGTGTGTGTGGGGGTTGGGAAACCTGGCCACCAGCCACTGCAGCTTTGAAGTATGAGGCTCATGGGAGAACTCGAAGTCCATTGCATAACATTAAACAGAAGAAAATACAAGCCCTGTGCCTATCACTTGATTTGTTTTCCATTTTGATTTAGTTAGTTGGCAAAGTCTTGGGACCCTGTAGTGGAGGAATGAAAGACAAGCCAGTTCCAATGAAGGACCATGCCTCCAAGGGCACCAGCCAGTGGATGGTTAGTAGGGCTGGGCAGGGGTTACATTTCTTATTGTTAGGCGAGGGGATTAGAGTTTTGAAAGACAACTTGAAAAACACCATTATGTGATACTTGCAGGTTTTTTCCTGACAGAGCATTCTTTCCCTCACAAGTATGGGCTGTTTGTGTGTGATATGCCTGTGCTTGAAAATATCACAGCTACTAGGAGGGACTATTTTTCTAGCAAAATCATTTCCCTCCATCTTCTGTGGTATTTCAGTTTGGCAGTAAAGTTTACAGGGTTTGAAATCAAAAGCAGCATTGGTTTCTTCAAGGAAAAATGATCCCAATCTACCAAAGTAAAAGCCAAACAGACCCTAATTGTTCTTTTTCCCACATGGGGCTTACCCTTTTTGAAGGTGTGGGTAATTATGATAGGGCCCTTCTTTCTGAAAGGGTTAGTGGCTGGGAATTGCTTTTTCCCCTGGGTAAAACTCACTTTTAAATCTCATTTTAAAACAGACCTCAAAGTGTCTTTGAAAATAAAAAGTATTTTCCTATCTCTCTCTCCAGCCTCCTCCCTTTCAGCAAGGAGACTTCAGTTCTCTCTCAGGACACCTCCTGCTGCAGTGTCTAATCCTAACTTTACTTTAGTAATACCCTAACTTAGGATAGATTTCATCCTTAGGGTTTTTATCGAGCTACCGGTGTGTGTGTGTGTGTGTGTGTGTGTGTGTATAATATAAATAATATCAATAAATAAAAGTATCTATGTGTTTAACAAAGGTTAAGTAAATACTGACCAAGGGGCTAGAATTTTTATTATTTTCCATTAAGTCTAGTTCTGTAAGTTTGGCAGTATCAGGTGCAAAACCATGCTTTTCATGAGTCTGTATTCTTTGAAGTCTTCTACTTCTTGTAGAATGTATCATGATATGATACTTGCAGTGTGTTCCTTAGTGAATAAGGACTTTCAGATCAAACCAAGCCTTTTTCTTCTTTTGTCTCTTATCTTCCTTCCTACTTCCAAAGTCTTATAGCCCATGATTTGGCAACTCCATTCAAGAGGCCCCTGAGCCACCAGTCACATGAGAATGAAGGCAAGAAAAGGACCAGATGGCATCAAAAGATACCCCTTTCTAGGTCGTTGGTGGTTAAGCTTGCAATCTAGTTACCAACAGGGTGACTATAGAGAGAAGGGATGGGGAGCAGCACCACTGTAAGGGAAGAATTTTGCCATGCAATTCTTGTTCCTTAAATTTCCTGGTGTGAAAACTTATGGAGGAAAATGGGTTTTCTGGTTTAACCGTTTACAGTTTGTACTCACAGGGTGTCCATTGCTGTTGGAAGGGTGCATTTACCTGAGTCGCACATACATGTGGAAACTATGTGCATTCTTCAGATGGGACTCAGAAGTATGGTTCCCTCTTGGTCAGCTGCTGTTCTGCGGCTGCCAGTAACCCTTTGTTACTCTACCCTACAAATCCCTATTTTATTCACAAGTACAGAAGTAAAGGAAATGGTATTTTGTGTCCAGATTTACCTCTCCCACAGGAGACCCACACACCACTCACTGCTTATCTTTCATACTAACAGCTGTTTTGGAGGACTAATATGAGGCTCCAAAAGTTCACAGCAGTGGGAGATGGGAGGGTAGGAAGTAGCTGTTTGGCCTAGTGTTTAAAGACACTGGTTAAGATAAACATGTCCCACATCAAGGATACCTGGGTTTGATTCCAGATTCCTGCTAATGCAGACCCTGGGAGTCAGTGGTTAATAACAAGTAGCTGGGCTTCTGCCACTATGTGGAAGACCTAAACTCAGCCTCATTTCTGGCTCTAGCCTGGCCTGTTCCCAAGCCATTCTCCAGGAGTGAACTAACTGATGGGGAGCAGCAATCCACATGTAGTTTTTTCATAATATACATTTCCATGAACTTTTTGAAGGCCTCATATGTGCATGGATTCCAAAGATGTTTTCTACCAAAAAAAATTTTACCTTTTAATTCTATTTCCACAAACTTTTTGAAGTACCCCGATCTTTATAAAACATGGGGAATGGCATCACTGGCCATTGGGAGACATTTTCTCATGGTATGTTTCATGGTGTAAGCTCTGTCTTGGAGATTTATTATTACTGGACTGAAGAAATGTTCAACAGTGGCCAATAAAAGAATATCTGAGAGGAGATTTTGCCTCCCTGTTCACGTAGGCATTATTCAAACCTTGACTCCTTTGGTCTGGGTGACTGCTGATTTGACAGTGCTACTGCAGACCCCCAGCCTGCTGAGCTTAGAATGGCAATTCCTCACAGAATTTCAACTCAGTTTTCCCTTGGATGAAAGAAAATAATCTATTTAATTTTAGTTTTGAAGTTGGCCCAATCTGTAAATTTAGGTCCTTTTACTCTTTTTAAATTACCTGGAAAATCCTTGCTTTTTCACAAATTCAATATTCTTCAAATCGAAAGTCAGATTTCAGCCTCTCTCACAAGCCTGCCTCCTCCCCTTCCAGTCTGCATTTATTCAGAGTGTGTTGCCCTTGATACGTGTCAGATTCATTTCAGTACGGACCAAGTGAAACAAAATAGTGTTTCATCTGTAGCCTAGACTGTAAACTCACAAAAATCCATTTCTTTACTTTTCCTGCTCCAGCAAGTGTCTGGAACAGTGCTGAGTACACAAGTCATATAATTAATATACTACTAAATGATTTTTAAAAGAGAAGAAAAAGAGTTTAATTTTCAGCCTAGGTTTTAGTAAATCTCACAAAAGAGGGAATTAACCCAACTTTTTCTTCCTTACCCTGAAGCTAGTAAGGAATCATTTTAAAGTTCTTAGATTAAAATGTGAAAGATAATTCCTAAATATATTGTTTCTGCAGTTAAGTAACCCAAATTTCAGAAGCTGTTCTTTGTACTAAGATACTTTTTTTCTAATTTTCCTAGTTGCTTTATTAACTTTTAGAAGATAGTGACTTTAAAATTAGTAAATAATATTAAAGGCAATCCATTGGTGCACCTTTAGTTTTAGGAAAATAAGAACATTCCTTTATCCACACCAGGTATGTCAGATTTCAGCCTGGAGACAATTAATAGACTTGAAGTATTGAATTCAGTAAAGATATCTGAAATGGGAATAATAATACCTTTAACAATAGCTGGCCTAGTGGGTGCTAAGAGTCTTGGTAATTTGTCCTTGCTTGTGACATAATTGATTGCTTATCATCATTTCCTTCCACTCTGTGAAATTGGTAGTATTTGGGAATTCCACTTGACATTATTTCCTAAGACAAAGCAGTTTAGTGGATCAGTTTGTAAAACCATTTTGGTTTGCTTTGAGAAGCAAATGGAGGGTATGCTTTGTTTCTAATACAGTCGACAGAGTTGCTGTAAGTTCAGTTACAGCTCTTTAAGAAGTATATGAACTTACTTTCTTGTTCAGATATGCTGTTAAATGCTGGATTACATTATGACTTACAAAACACGGGACCAAAGATGTGGACTAGTACGAGGTATTTTAAGAAAGCTCATAAAAAATCCATAAATATATGGTCCAAAAATAAAAAATGTTTTGCACTTAACCATCTTTTAATTCTAATTTTCCATGAACTTTCTGAAGTACCTTCATATTGTTTCAAGATGAAGAAGATGTGCTCAGAACTCACTGTCCTCCCCACGATCTTAGTTCTTTTTAGAGCACAGGAGAGGTAAATGCATGAGGCTGTCTGCTAACAGTCCATGAGAAATTCCTCCCAACTTCACCACAAGATAGTGGGCAAAAGAATATGATGACTTTCAGTAAAGAATTTTATCCCTTGTTTTCCTTGTGGAGAAAATTGGAAGTATGTAGTGAGAGGAAGAAAGAAAATTAAAAATTAAGGTAATAATGTCGGTATACTTAGCTAAGAAGGGGATAGTATTCTGGGCTGTCTGAGTGGCTAGAATTGTAGACGAGGCTGCATATTTTGTCAGATTGGTTACAGAATGTTGCTGTTTTTGTTGTGCTGGATCTTATGAAATTGGCATTTTTATAGATGAGAAATGATTGAATATGAAATTTCATGTAGCTTAACTTCATACACACACAACGACAGGAAACATTATTAAGATGGCTGTTAATTGTGGGGATGTATGTGTGCAAGTAAAGAGTAGGAAGAAGGAAATGCAAACTTGGGAACATTTTTTTAACTCTTTAGAGTGCCACAACTGAAAAGCCCTGTGCTACCCTGTGGTTATCGGCTTTCTAAATCAAACAGTTAGCTTAGTATATTTTCACACTTCCATATTAATAAAGTTGAGACAGTTTATGGGATAGACTAAAAAATAAACCATCAGTAACAGATTACCACTGGGGACAGTAATGTGAAGTGGAACAGAGTACAACAGAAGTAGCACAATCTGAAATGCAGGCACCCCTGTACACACTTTGAAACTGAAGAATTAGGGTTCTAAAATGGGTATAGGCTGAATAACTGCAAAGTACTGTTTGTCTTAGAATAAGACTTTATCATGTTTCTACTGGAATACCCAGACTGTGCTAATTTGACTATTTCTTTGTCTTAGGCGAGCTCATCTGCGCCTATGTTTAGAACGCTTAAAAGTTCTGATTCCTCTAGGACCAGACTGCACCAGGCATACAACACTTGGTTTGCTCAACAAAGCCAAAGCACACATCAAGGTGAGAATTTTTACTTTCAGATTTGTACATGATTCTCTGAGTCCTGCTTAAATTATTAGGAATGATTCCTACTCATACATATCAGCTAACTTACCGTGCCCTCCTTAAGTATCTCAAGAGAAATCTTTTTAAAAACTTACCAGCTAATCTGATGGGAGCAACATAACCTGATTAAGCTAAATTATTTTGACAGCGTAGCCGTCTGAAGAGCTGGGAATGCTAGGAAAGTAACAGTTACTTTCTTGATGCCCAGAAGGACAGCAGTTGTGCCCTCTGGTGGAGAGGACTTCATTTGGTTAAGTTCCCTCAGTATTTTTCCATCAGATACCACCACACTCAGATTACTGTAGAATCCTCAGTGCAGATGGCTTTTCAGAAGTCCTTATTGTTCAAGAAATGTGGTGTTCATACACAAAAAAGGAGAGAACTATGTTGATGCTTAAAAAATAGGCATTTATGTATGATTCATTTGTTTTCTCTGCCAGAAAATTTTCAGATGTTAGGTAGAAATCTGTTTGTATTGGACTGCACACAAACGTAAATAGCATTTTATCATTTTAGAAACTTGAAGAAGCTGAAAGGAAGAGCCAGCACCAACTCGAGAACTTGGAGCGAGAACAGAGATTTCTGAAGCGGAGACTGGAACAGCTGCAGGGCCCCCAGGAGATGGAACGGATACGAATGGACAGCATTGGATCAACTATTTCTTCAGATCGTTCTGACTCAGAGCGAGGTAGGCAGTGCACCTCTTTCTCTACTGAGATACTGAGCGTCTGGATTTGTGGAGGGCAGGTGGGGAAGTACTGATGGCTTTCTTTTTAGCCAGTCGTGTAACATTCTAGGTTTTATGCAACCACAACATTATCTAGCAGTTTCTGTGGGACCTATAGAATTTTTGTTTATTTTTATATATACTTTGTATTTTGAAATATTTTTATTTTTTAAAGATTTATTTATTAGATTTATTTATTTGAAAGGCAGAGCAATAGAGAGAGATCTTTCATCCGCTGGTTCACTTCCCCAGATGGCTACAACAGCCAGGTTTAGGCCAGCTTGAAGCCAGGAACTCCATTATGGTCACATGTGGCAGGGTCCCAAGTATTTACGCTATCTTCAGGTGCCTTCCCAGGTCCATTAGCAAAAAGCTGGATGGGATGCAGAGTAAATAGGGCTTAAGCCGGTGCCGCGGCTCAATAGGCTAATCCTCCACCTAGCGGCACTGGCACACTGGGTTCTAGTCCCGGTCGGGGCGCCGGATTCTGTCCCGGTTGCCCCTCTTCCAGGCCAGCTCTCTGCTGTGGCCAGGGAGTACAGTGGAGGATGGCCCAAGTGCTTGGGCCCTGCACCCCATGGGAGACCAGGAGAAGCACCTGGCTCCTGCCTTCAGATCAGCGCTGTGTGCCAGCCGCGGCGGCCATTGGAGGGTGAACCAACGGCAAAAGGAGGACTTTTCTCTCTGTCTCTCTCTCTCTCACTGTCCACTCTGCCTGTCAAAAAAAAAAGGGGGGGGGGGGGGCTTGAACCAGCATTTGGAGCCATTATGCCATCCCCTTGAAATAATTTTAAATTTATAAAAAGTTTTCAGAGTTCTCATATGCTCTTCACCTAGCTTCCTCTAATGCTTGAGTAACCATAATAGTTATCAAATTAACCATAACAGCAGACCTCACTGAAATTTTACTAATTTTCTCACTAATGTCCATTATCTGCTCCAGGGTCCTATGTTAGACCTTGCTTGCATTGCATTTGGTGGTTCCTTGGTCTTTTTCTTTTCATTAACACTTTTGAAGAATTCTAGGCAATTATATATATATATATGAATATATATATATATATATGATTTTATATACAAAATACAGTGTTCCTTAATTTGAGTCTGATGCTTTTAGGTAATGAGATTAAAGATAGGTGATGCATTTTTGGGCAAGAGATATCACAGAAGTGAGTTAGCTATGTATATTTTGAAGTACTACTACCCTTTATTTCTTTTCTCATCTATCCTACAACAAGTATCTTTGGCAAAATTAAAGAACAAAAGCCAATCAAAAAAAAAAAAGAAATGGTCTTTTACTGACCTGTTCATCTATAGCTGTTACCAGTGTCAGGGCTCATACCACAATAAAAGATTCCAGCAATGAACACTGATGACTTTAAGCCTTACATTTGGGAAACTGGAGTTCATGAGACCTGGAGGATTATTATATATTGGACAAGTGACACTCGTTTTTAAGCCTGAATTTTAGTTTTTGTTTTGAATTTTATAATGGAAATTTCCAAACATACTTAAAAGTAAAGAAAATAGAACAGTGAGCTCCCATGTATCCATCATCAGTTTGAACAGCCGCCCACGTTCTGTCATTTATTCTCTACCACTCTCACCCTTAATATTTTTTCTGGAATGTTTTAAATAAATCCCATACTTCAGTACATATACTTCAGTACATATCTTGAATAAATATGGAAGACTTCAAAAAGTTTGTGAAAAATGCATATTATGAAAAAACTAGGCATGAATTCCAAAATTTTTTTGCCCCGGAATAAACTTGTCTTTGAATTCCACTTTTCCTGCCATCTTTTTTAAGTACTCATGTAGAAGTTTTAAAAATGTAATACCCCACAAAGTAAAATCAGATATTTAATTGCCATCTAATAGCCAGTTTGTCTGTAATGTTTTCTCCAGTTGTCTCAAAAATGGCATTTAACCATTAGTATGTTTGAATCAGTATGCAACATCTACAATGCATTTGAAAGAACTTTTAAGATACTATTGATCTATATAACACTTGCACTTTGCGACCTCCAAATTTCAAAGTGGGTGTATTTTTATCATTAGATAAGTTCCTTTTTTTTTTTTTTTTTTTTTAAAGTACTCCCAGTGGACTTGTTGGTACCTTACTACACACTATTCTAATCCTTAGCAACCCTTTTATCCTCCACCATTGCAGGGATGTTTAGTAACATCTCTGGTCTATTTGTCCACAGCAGCCTGTGGTTTTGTTTTGACTGAGTTGGGGTAGGGTACCTTGCTATTATTTTCCAACTATAGACTGGATGAGTGTTCTGAAATGTGGTATGGCTTCTGAAGATTTAATGGATATGAAGCACAGAATCATGAATTCATAGATTATTTGTACAGCTTGTTTGGATAGCTGCTTGCATTTCAAAACCAAACCTCTAGAACTTTTGAAAAACAAACCCTTCTGAAGAGTATACTCTTTAACATGATTTCACCCTGTCTTTTTTGGCCTCAGCAAGAAGCCACTTTTCAGAAGGTAGCTGTGAATAGTCTGGACTCAAAGTCAGTGCCAGATCGGAGACATCATGATGGCTTTAAGAAAACCGAACAATGTTGTTTCATCCTAGCTCTTACAGAGGAAAACAATTTTTAACTGCCTTTTGTTTTTTTTTTAAAAAAATTGCTTTCTATATATTAATGATTAATTAATATATTTAATTAATTAATATTATGACATTTAATGAGCCGGCGCCGTGGCTCAATAGGCTAATCCTCCACCTTGCGGCGCCGGCACACCGGGTTCTAGTCCCGGTTGGGGCGCCGGATTCTGTCCCGGTTGCCCCTCTTCCAGGCCAGCTCTCTGCTATGGCCAGGGAGTGCAGTGGAGGATGGCCCAGGTGCTTGGGCCCTGCACCCCATGGGAGACCAGGAAAAGCACCTGGCTCCTGGCTCCTGCCAGGATCAGCGCGGTGCGCCGGCTGCAGCGGCGGCCATTGGAGGGTGAACCAACGGCAAAAGGAAGACCTTTCTCTCTCTGTCTCTCTCTCTCACTGTCCACTCTGCCTGTCAAAAAAAAAAAAAAAAAAAAAAAAAAAAGAAGACATTTAATAGTCATAACTGTACCTCATATATATGTATAGATATTTAGGGTTTTTATGTTTGGCTTTTAAACTAAATATCACCACCAAAATGCCTTGTGCATTATAATCCTGTAACTTAAGCTTCATGCCCTTATTTCAAGCTATATTTGATACAAGAAGATTAAATTGAAGACGAATCTACTTTATAATGAATTGTAGAAGTCTCATGAATTACAGAAATCTGTAGAGCTGTACCAAGGTACCATCAAAGGCCTGGATGGATAAATATTCTAGTTTGCCTGTATTAACTTTGTGGGTTTTTTTCCCCCTTTAAGGCAACCCTGATTAATAAACAGCACTGAGAATTAGTTTTTGGTTTAATGCAAAGCAGATGTTGTTAAACCACATGAGATCAGGATCTTTTAATATTAAGCACTAATTCCCAAATAGGCCTAGTAACTTTAGTGGGAGGTCCAGACGGACTGGCGTCAAGGGGTTTAGTAAACTTGCAGCCTAAATTAAGACCACCATTGTATACCAGAAATTCCCCTTTGCAAGAAATATTCTTGTCTCTTTTCACCTTAGAGTTCCCCGATAGCACACTTGTATAACTTAGACAGCACTTTTCATGTCTTGTTAGTTTTTAAAGGTGCCCATGTACTAAATTATTAATGTTCTTTTTTTCCCCCTTTGGCAGAGGAGATTGAAGTCGATGTTGAAAGCACAGAGTTCTCCCATGGAGAAGTGGACAATATAAGCACCACCAGCATCAGTGACATTGATGACCACAGCAGCCTGCAGAGTATTGGGAGCGACGAGGGATACTCCAGTGCCAGTGTCAAACTTTCGTTCACTTCCTAGAACCCAGCATGACAAAACAAGTGCAGGGCAAAATAATCACTGGGCCAACTCAGTACAATCTCTTTAAATTGGGTTCATGATGCAGTCTCCTCTTTAAAACTAAATGAAAGAATACTATACTTGAACAAAAGGGTCAGAAGACCTGTATTTAAGCAAATACTCAGCAAAAAGTGGGGCACAGCCTCTCCAGCAGAACAAATATTCCTAATATGCATATTGGAGAAATCACAATTTCTAACAGCAGCAGAAAAACCTGTCTGATATTTTCTTGATTTAGTGTTAAGGCAAAGAGGACATTAGAGATTCTGTCCTCTCTTTCTGAGTTTGCTCATACCATGTTGAGTAAACACACTGAAGAATGGGATTATGTTCCCATCCTGAGCTTTATGGCCCTAAAAACAAAATCAAACCTACAGTAATGAAAAGACAAGATAATCAGGCATTATTCTTGGATAGCTAGAGCTAGGACAACTTAGCCTGGGACAATTTATCATGAAGCTTGTGGATGATGAGTTCTTTAAAAAAATAAAAAAGCTCATTTCATGCTCTACAAAAGGAGAGACTCCCATGAAGCCTTTTGAAAGGGATCATCATGCAGCTCAGCTTTCTGTTGGATTCCATGCTAAGCAAGCTAACCTTTTCCCGCATCGTTAGCACTAGGGCACCCAAATGCCCGCTAGCCAGCCCACCACCCCTAGGCCGCATGGGGGGTAGTCCATGCATGACAGCCTCTATCACAGGCCTATGAGTATGGACTGGGGAGCCAGAAGGGAAAATTGTTCCACGTGCTTCTGTGTCCACATGGGTCAGAAGAGTTGTGCACACAGGTTAGCAGGCCAAGGTCTGAGCCACGGCAGCATTTTTATTTCAGATTTTGATAACTGTTTATATGTGTTGAAAACCAAAATGACATCTTTTTAAAGCTTGTCCATAAAAAAAAAAAGATGTCTTTTATAGTGGAAAAACACATGGGAAAAGAAATGATCTATTTTGATGCAGCATTTGATAACAATACAACACCTCACACCTCACTCTGTAGTGCACAAGATGAATGAGGTCTGGGTTAGGTTAAAAAAAAAGTCAATGCTGTTTTTGTTTTCTTTTGAATCATTACCTTTTACCAGCTTTTAACCATCTGGTATCTATAGTAGACACACTATCATAGTTAACATAGTTAAGTTCAGCACTTGTCTCATTTTCATGTTAAAATCTGCTTCCATTTCCCTACAGGCAGTCTCTCTCCTTCCTCACAATCCTATTGTGCAGGTGCTATTGTTGCTCTTATGAATATTTTCTGAAATGTTATTTTCTTCTAAGTGAAATTTCTAGCCTGCACTTTGATGTCATGTGTTCCCCTTGTCTTTCAAACTCCAAGGTTCGCTTCTGGCCCTTTCCCTTACCCTGGGAAGCCTTCTTGGAGACTTTACCCCTGGCTGTTTGGACTTTGTATACTTTAAATAATTTAACTGCCCTTAATTACTTAAAAAAAAAAAAGCTTTATGATTTTCATAACTTATTGCTGATTTTAATGGGTTGTTAATTTCAGTCCTATAGTTTTATTTTATGTTTAGATAGGGCTGGGCCAGGAAAAACAAAATAAAGACAACCATATTTAGCAGCGCAGTTGTGTGTGAATGTTAGACTGTCCTTTTTTTGAGTAGCACTTTTAACAGCATTCACTGCTTCTATACACAAACTATACATGAACTGTATCATCTTGGACATACATAAGGCCTCAGCATATACTCACTTGTTCTTGTGCTCTTCTGTGCCTCCAAATTTTAATCTTTTCCTTGATTATATGTTTGAGTGGAGGAAATTCTCTGAAGTAGATATGTATGAAAAACTGCATGCCTTTAGAAGCCCAGTATTAGAACGTGCTACACTCCAGGTGCTGGGGACTTAAATGAAAAACATGACAAAAATTCATTTGTGTGGTCCAGGTAAATTATCTTTGATTTAATTCATAAGTACTCCTGGCCAGGTCAAGCTGTTGCTCTATATATTTGCTTACTTTTGACTTTCCCAAGTGAGACAGTTTAAAGACTGCTAATGACCATGGAAAGTAAATGAAAGCCAATGACTAAGGTCTCATTCTGTTACTCCCATGGCATTCAGTGGCATCATTTAGGGCTGCAGTTTGGGACTTCATTCAGGCAAACCTGAGGTGCTGCCATTTTGTTGTGTGCTTGTATGTACAGGATAATGGGCTGGGAAGCCTTTGTTACAAACCTATAGGTACATTATCTCAACTGCCCTGAATTACTTTCCTGATTTTGTTTTCTGGGGTGGGGGAGGGGAGGGAGGTGGAAGGTAGATGACACATTGAGTATTAATTTTTTAAAAGACAAATCGACTCTGAAGACCCAGAAGTTAACTGCAAGAAATAAAAACTGTGAATAAATGAAACCAGAGTTATTTTTGTACCACTCTTCTCTATGAAGGCACAAATATGTGTGAATATGCACACTTTAAGTGGCAACTAAAACATCTGTGTTGATATATTAGTCCAAAATTAATGGCCATCTTAATTACAGTTGCTACTGTTTTGTAATTTAGGTAGGTACTCCATAACTCCACCTAACCTCACTGCACATAATAAAAGATAATTGATAGATAATTGCTTCAAAGTAGGACACATCCATTTTTAATCTATTCTCTCACTTTTTAGGGCATCTCTTTTGGATACACCTTATAAACTGCGAAGTCTGGATTTGCAGTGTAGTCCCCATTAACTTTATTTACCTGTTTGTAAAATGCCTATGAATGATACAATCAGATAAATCTGGTTCCAGTGCAATCCATTCTGACTATAGTTTCCGGATATAATAGGTTTGAGAACTACAGAAATGTCTTCTGTAGGCCTCATGACAATGACTGCTTTTAACATTATGAAGGGATTTTAAAAGACAGGATTGTTAAAGCTAAGTTCTTAAGGCCACATTGCTTGCTGATTCATTTCTCCCGTGGAAACTATTCAGCCTCTGTTTTTTTTTTTTTTTTTTTTTGGGTGTGAGAGGGAGTCTACTTTCAGTTCAAGAAGCAAATTTCTCCCTCCTCCTATTATATCTCCTGAATCCCATACCTAAACCAACGTCAGATTCCTAATGCACCTCCCGGAAACATCATAATGTGGGAAAAGCCAAGTTTTAATTACATCTTAATCCCAACATCTGCCAGACCCTGGACAAGTTAATTTCTTCATAGTCTGTTTCCTCCTGAAAAGTTGTTTTAATACTGCTTGTCTTGTAACGTTAACAATCTAAACTGATACAGTAAATTAGTCCCCTCTGCCCCCCAAATATAGCATCACTAGGAAATTAAGATGTACTTCTCTTCTTCCCCAATGACTGCAGCCTTCCCTAACTGTATCATTCTTAATCTTGAATTGTAGTTTTTGACTTTGCAGAAAAATACTATTTCTAAATATTGGTTCATTAAAAAAAATTTTTAAATCCACAGCAGGTACTTCTTTGGAACAAGTCAACTTGATGTCCTATAAAATTTTTAAAATACAGGCTTTTGGGGCTGGCGTTGTGGCATAGTAGGTAAGGCCACTGCCTGCAGTGCTGGCATCCCCTATGGGCTCCAGTTTGAGTCCGGCTGCTCCACTTCTGATCCAGCTCTCTTGCTATGGCCTGGGAAAGCAGATGGACCAAGTCGTTGGGCCCCTGCACCCACTTGGGAGACCTGGAAGAAGCTCCTGACTCTGGACTGGCACAGCTCCAGCCATTGTAGCCAACTGGGGAGTGAACCAGCAAATGGAAGACCTCTCTCTGTCCCTCTCGTTCTGTGTAACTTTCAAATAAATTAAAAAAAAAAATAAACACAGGCTTTTTAGGATTACCATTTATATAGACTTTTCTTGAGAAGCGTGAGGTTGAACCTATTTTGGTAATCACAGCATAATTGAGTGCTCTAGTATTTATTGCTTATCTTGCCAAAATAGGAACATCAGCTATCTTCCTGGCATCGACACCAGGTTTAATAGAACCTGGTTTTCTTGTGGAGTCTCTCATACTAACGGCCTAGCAGTTAAGATTCCTGCATGCCTTATTAGAGGGCTAGGTTTGATTCCCAGCTCTACCATGCTGCCATTGCAGACCCTGAGAAGCAGCTGGTGAGGGCTCAAGTAGTTGGATCCCTAACATCCAAATGGGAGATTTGGAGTTGTTTGGCAGACCTGGATGTTCCAGGCATTTGAGAAGTGAACCAGCAGATGGGATCTGTCTCTGCCTCTTGCATGAAAAGTAATATAGTTCAAAATAGATACACTAGCCAGCAATATCACATGTTGGTTCTGTTTCACCTTTCTATAGTCTGAAATTATTACAGGATGAACCACATGTAAAATACTACCAACTAATTTTTGAATTTTTCTATTTCTTCAAGCTCTTAGTTCTTTGCCATTGGAAAAGCTTAAACAATCATGACTGGTAGGGCAGTAACTGGGATATTTATTTTAGATGTTCATACCATGGCACACAATAGCATTGTAAAAATATAAAAATTTAAGAGGTCAGTTGTTTGTAAATTAGCTTCATCACACTTACTCTGAAAGCTAGGCCAACTACAGCTGACAGTGCTTTTGGAGAGAAAAACTCCAGACAAAAGAACCAAAGGGATACTTACTCCTTCCAGCTACTTCTGAGCAATGAACAATTGGACAATTACCATCTATTAAAGACTAGCCTAGCTGCAGATCTCAGGCTTCAACTCTAGTTTTTCCAGGATATGGAGTCAAGTGTTTCCTCTAAGCCTGAATTCTTTGTTTCTCTGGTCAGAAATTCACTGCATCTTGCTAAAGTAAGTACAGGGCTTGAAAGGGGAAAAAGACAAAAGCACATCAATTTGTAAGAAAGGGAAATCATGAGCCAGCAAAATAACAACCATGATTTGGGGCCCCAACTTGAGAAAGTAGCTCAGTAGCTCTTCAAAATGTCAACCTTTTCTAAGTACAACCACCGCTCCTTTAGCTGTGCTCTTAAAAAAAATAACTTGGGGCCAACTTTGTGGCATAGCGAGTTAAGTTGCCACCTGTTACGACAGCATCCCATATGGTCTGTGTCCCAGCTACAACACTTCCAATCCAGCTTCTTGCTAATGCACCTGGAGAGCAGCTGTATATAGCCCAAATACCTGGGCCCCTTCCACCCAACGGGGCAGAAGTGGCTCGTGGCTCCTGGCTCTGGCCTGGCCTAGCCCTGGCTGTCACAGTCATTTGGAAAATGAACCAGCAGAAGGAAGGTCTCTCCCCCACCACCCACCTCTAACTCAGTTGTCTGGGGAGTGAACCAGCAGATGGAAGATCTCTCTCCCTCCCTCTCTGTGAACTGTTTCAAATAAATAAATAATAATTAAAAAAAAATTCCCATGACTTTAGTCTGGAATGAACTGATAAGTGGCACAGTGGATATAAACTGCCAGCTTTTATTGCTAAAAACTGAAAGAAATTAAATACCAAAAACTTTATATTTTTAACTAGTTCAGCAATCAACTCTTCACAAGCCCACTGATATTTCTGATCTACTTTACTCACAGCCACAAAACTATATTTTTATGTAAAACTGAGAAGGCAAAAGAAAAACCTCAGAAATCTTAACACCATCTTCTTTTTAAAACAAATCTTTAGAATACCCTTTGTATAATACTGGTTTCTGATCCTCTTAAGATGTTTCCTAAGAATTTATCTACACACATACATGGATGAAGTCTCAGCATCCCATATGGGCACCGGTTCGAGAACTGGCTGTTCCACTTACCATCCAGCTCTCTGCCATGGCCTGGGAAAGCAGTATAAGATAGCCCAAGTCAGGCCAGCACCATGGCTTACTTGGTTAATCCTCCACCTGCGGCGCCAGCATCCCATATGGGCGCCGGGTTCTAGTCCCGGCTGCTCCTTTCCAGTCCAGTTCTCTACTGTGGCTCGGGAAGGCAGTGGAGGATGATTCAAGTGTTTGGGCCCCTGCACCTGGCTCCTGGCTTCGGATCGGCATAGCTCCAGCCGTGGCAGCCACTTGGCGGAGGCGGTAAACCAACGGAAGGAAGACCTTTCTCTCTGTCTCTAACTCTGTCAAAAAAAAAGATAGCCCAAGTCCTTGGGCCCCTGCACCCATGTGGGAGAACTCGGAGAAGCCCCTGGCTCCTGGTTTCGGATCGGCGCAGCCCCAGCCATTGTGGCCATATGGGGAGTGAACCAACGGATGGAAGACCTTTCTCTGCCTCTCCTCTGTGTAACTCTTTCAAATAAATAAATATTTTTTAAAAAATGATAGGGTAAAGGAACTGTATTACTCCAAGTTTTTAATTGTTTAAACTATGGTATTACCTGTGATTTTGTCTGCTATGCTCTTCCTCTCCACTGCAGTAAAAATTCAGTTTAACTTGCAACTCAAAAATCCTAGATATAAAGAACGGTTACATTTACTGTTGAAAACTTGTATATTACCATTTATACTAATTGCCTCAGAGTATAATACAGATACTTAATACAATTCTGCATGTATTTATTGAATCCTCTAAACATTGTAACAAATATAAATCCTTGTTGGTTTTAATAATTTTCTATTTCAATTAACATCCAAGTTAAGGCAAAAAAAAAGTGCCCCAAATCAAAGCTTTAAATATAATTTTTGGCTGAAATTACAATTGGCATGACTTTATAAAAGGTATAACTGTAATTATAAAATTACAATCTATAGACACAAGACACAGCAGTTTTTTACCTGGTGGTTTCCCTTGGTATTTTCAAGGCAAACACATTCAGCTCTAAAACTACATAATACTGGAAACACAAACCCCCTTCATTTGTGACAAGAACAAGCATTTTAAAAAAATGAGTTACAAGTATAATTAACTGGTACATTTTATCTTTGTCTGATGCCTAGACTTCATAATTAGCCTAATAAAACTGCCAGGGAAGGCAATTTTTCTGAAGTTCAAAAATCCAATTCCTTTTATAGTCACCTAAAACATTCAGTCAAGGATGCTCATCAGAGCTGTGATGTCTGTCAACCAGACATACCTAGGCCTGCATAAATCAGGGATAGGACCCAACCTTCCTCAATTTTTACACAAGCATTAGGAGCGGTTTTTAACCTGCACTACTGTCCCGTGAAGAACCATGCCCTAGTATGAAAATTTAAAACTTTCCTAGAATTTGCTTACTGTATTTTGTAACTGGCAATTTGATAACATTTTGATAATCGTTTTAATTAGGGGCTAATCATAAGCAATGAGCATTATACACTGTAATATTAACTGCTACTATTCAAGTTAAAGAGACAAGATATTTACGATTGCCACTGTGCACAGGTAACAGACAACGTCTACAGCAGATACTCTACTAATAAACTCTTTACCCAGATTAAACCAAACCTTAAACTCCAATTTATCAGATATTATTTCTATGGAAAGGAACAATGAGGTATCATCATTCACAAGGTAATAAATGGGGAGCCAGGATTCAAAACAGTCTTGTTCTAGAGTCCTGGCTCTTGCGACATGCTTTGAGGCATCACTACATGTTAATTAAAGCAGTATTCATTATCTCATTATCTGATTACTATGAAATTAAACATTTTAGTTACTGAATTTTGAGGGTGTTAATTAAGACTGTTCTTTCCCTGAAATGGTCAATAACAGCAAAGTATCGAGCACAGGTACTCACTCTCCAGGAGTCCTAACTTTCATTTTGGTCTAAATAGACCATCATCATCCTGACACTGCGATTTCCCCAAGGGCCATGTCTAGGCTTTTGCCACAACCGCTCCTTATCTCATGCTGTAATGCCATGATGTGGCCACTTTGATTTCTTTTCTCTCTACTACTGCAAAGTCTCCCAGAAAAAAATTAACAAAAAAAGGCCTACTGGGGCCAAGGCTCAAGTTAACAGTAGTCCTACATACAACCATCAAGTGAAATATTACTCTAAAACATACCAAGGTAATCAACAAAACCCATTTTCTGGGTTCTCATAATTACCCGAGCCTTTTGACAGGTTTTGTGGTTTCTTCTGTTTGGTAGGCAGCATATTCTCATCTTGTGATTCATTCCCCAATGGCCAGGGCCTGTACTAGAACTCAATGCCGGTCTCCTTCACAGTGGCAAGGACCTTAGCCACTCAGTCATCACTGTTGCCTCCTACAGTCTGCATCAGCAGGAAGTTGGAATCAGGAATCCTGCAGGGGTGTGTGTTGACAACAAGCACTCCTCTGTGGAACACAGGTGTCCCAACTGCTAGGCTAAACACCTGCCCTTCAGAGCTTTTTAATTCAAAGGATTTTTTTAGAATCCTTCAAAGATTATTGGTATGCTCAGATGATGTTTGTTACAGTGCTGCTGCTTGCAACAACACTGGAATCCCCAGAGTGTAGGTTCAAGTCCCAGCCACTCTGCTTTTGATGCAGCAAATGTGTTTGGGAAGGCAGTAGATGATGGCCCCAGTCCTCGGGTCCTTGCCATCCATGTGGGAGTCCCAGGTGGAGTTCGTGGCTCCTGGCTTTGGCCTGGCCAGCCATTTGGGGAGTGAATCAGTGAATGGAAATTTATCTCTGTAGCTCACATTTCAAATAAATAATTTTTTAAAAAAACTGCTTGTTACAGTAGTAACAAGACGAATATTAACATTGTAGTTGGAAAATTTCAGGACTAGCTCTCTGCTGTGGCCCGGGAAGGCAGTGGAGGATGGCCCAAGTGCTTGGGCCCCTGCACCTGCATGGGAGACCCAGAAGAAGCACCTGGCTCCTGGCTTCGGATCGGTACAGCACCGGCCGTGGCGGCCATTTAGGGGGTGAACCAACGGAAAGAAGACCTTTCTCTCTGTCAAATTAAAAAAAAAAAAAAGGAAAATTTCAGGACTTACACAGCCCCTCTTCTACTTTATTTTGTACCTGTCTTACATGTTTAGGAAGAAAATCTGATAGGCATTGAGGTGGAAGGAAGAGATGGAATACCCCTCATCACTATCCTAAGTTTCAACTTACCAAGAAGCAACATTCATCAAATAAAAAATTCTCCCCCTCCACCAAAACTATTCACAAATGTATACTATACACAGCAAAAGCCCTTAAAAATGAGACTAGTTTATCCCTTAGGACACAACTTCTATGTCTAATGGAAGGAATACTTAAGGATTTACTGAAACCTTTGTCATACACTTAATGTTCTTTCCCATAGCAATCTATCAGCAAGTACAATGCTTTGGCACTATCCCAGTGTATGCAGCTTGATTCATCTTTTTGTTAACACACCCTGGAGATTTTAAAAACACTTTATTTAATAAAAGTTAAACATACAAAACTAAAATTAACGCACAACCTAAAAATCATCTTCCATTAGTTAGAAGATCTTTTTTATGCATGTATTTGGCTTAAATTCAACTCAGGATTAACTGTGATGTTCACTTACACCAACAAATGCTGGCAACTTGATCTAGTTAACAAAATTACAAACTCAGCTACATGAACATAATATACAGGGAAATTATGGTCAGATTAATGCACAAGAAATACACAAGATTTTTAATGATGAAACATTCAGTATTCTTGTTCATTAATTTAGCCTCAATTTTTTACAAAAATAGTATCTACACTGTATACAGGGCTATACATCAGCTTTTTGTTTTCCCATATAAACTTACATATCCAAAAAATGGTACTACCACAAGTGAAAAACTAACAAGAAAAAAAAGCCAACACACAAAAGAAACCCAAAAAAAACCAAAACAAAACAAAACAAAAACCCAACCAAACAAAAAACCTTACAAAAGGCAGCTCATCCTAAACATGCTTGGCTTCTCCCATAAAACGAAGTCTCCATGAATGAACATAAAAGATATCAGTTTTAGAGATGGCCTGACAGGCTTAGAAAACAGGTTATTGAAGGAAAAACCTCTAAACTGTCACTTATAAATTAACTCATATTTAGGCTTAACTGGACAATAGCCAGGTTTTAAAGTTGAAGATTAAAAAAAAATGTATGTATGAAAAAATGTCTATCAGATTGGTATTTTTGCCTTGATACTCCTAAGAACTGCCAGGATATGTCAAGTTCAAAGCATATGAAAATTCTGTTATGACTCATAAAAAAATTATGTACCATCAGTTTAGTGGTGGCCTGATATTAAGATCTTAGTAATTCATATAAGAGCTGTACTAGCAGCACTTATCTAGAAAAATTGCTTTATTCAACAAACTTTGAGGGAACTGTGGTAGTAGTAATGAAAAAGTTAAACGAATAGCAGTTATCAAATGCAATTTCTTCAAGTCTCATTCTAATGAAGCAAACAATGACAATGGTATCTTCCTTACTCATCTAACAAATAATTTACCTTTAGAAAAATATAAGGATAAAAAGGTAAATGTAAAGCCCTGCAGAGATGAAATCCAACAGTTTTTCTGATTATTGAGGCATTAAATGCCTGACATTGTATTTAGAGGTATCTTGATATTGTGTCATAGGTTTATCAGCAATTCCACAAGTTCCTACTCCAACTTTGCCAGTTACACTTTCAGGTGAAGCAAAAATACTCCTCTTTACCTAGGGGAAAGGAAACAGAAACCATTCTGGGTTAGTTTTGGGGAAAAATAAATTTCAAATTTTATGTAATGTTCTAGTGTCAAAACCAGATATCAAATGGTCCTGCACTGCATTCATTCACCCAACTTCTAAGCTGTAGAAAATATCACCAACACTATTAACATTTCTAACAACTGCCTTCATAAGTCTCAAAATTCTCATTTTGGCAGCCAGAATTGTGGCTCGGGTTAAGCTATAGTATACAATGCTGGCATTGCGCTTGAGTACTGTTCAAGTCCTGACTGTTCTCTTCTGATCCAGCTCCCTGCTAATGGACCTAGGAAAGCAATAGAAGATAGTTAAGTACTTGAGCCCCTGCCACGACCCACGTGGGAGACCCAGATGCAGTTCCAGGCTCCTATCTTTGGCGTGGCCCAGCTCCAGCTGTTGAGGCCATTTGGGAAGTGAACCAGCAGATGGAAGATTTCTAATTCTGTCTTTAAAATAAAAAAAAATTTTAACAACTTATTTATTTATATGAAAGGCTTAGTTACAGAGAGGCAGAGCCAGAGCCAGACAGAGAGGAGAGAGAGAGAGAGAGAATCTTCCATCTATTGGTTCACTCCCCAGATGGCCACAACAGCCAGAGCTGCACCAATCTGAAGCCTGGAGCCAGGAGCTTCTTCCAGGTCTCCCACACGGGTGCAGGGGCCCCCGGACTTAGGCCATCTTCTACTGCTTTCCCAGGTGATAGTGGTGAGCTGGATTGGAAGTGGAGCAGCCTGGACTCAAACCGGCGCCCATATGGAATGCCAGCTCTGCAGGCAGTGGCTTTACCCGCTACGCCACAGCACCAGCCCATGAAATAAATTTTTTAAAAAAAATTCTAGTTTTATAGACTCAAATCATTATTTCAGCTCTGAGCAATCCATCTTAGCAGAGTTGAAACTGGCTGAACTGAAATTTACCGTGGGGTCTGCTGTAATGTTTAAATTGTGAAATCCTTTGGCTTTCACCTCCAAATAAACACCTTATGAAAAGCACATCCTACTTTTCAGAAGCAGTGTCTACTACTGGAAGGATTATCTTGACAGTCATGAAAAGCAAGAGTGAAGGCCAGGTTTATTCTTGCTCGCTCTGAGCTTCCTATATGAATGTTAGGGTTAGTTTCTACCAAACACACCCTTAGAAAGCAGTGTACCAAGGAAATGTAAATGCTTTTTTCAACAGAAGCTGCCCATGATGCCTGGTGTAAAAGCATGCTAACAAAGCAGAGTCTCAAAGTCTCTATACTGTAATTCCTGACACAGATTCTATCATTATTCCTAATTTTTTAATTGTAGAAAGTGGATGAGAAATTTTTCAATAAGCCAAATTGAGGACTGACAATGATTCTGAATTCAATATCTGGTTAATCATGTCCTTCTAAAATCTACATTTTCATTTTCATTTTACCTTCAAAGAAAACTGTACTTTCCAAATATACAAAGTATGATGAAAGATTTACCAACCTGGCCTTTTTTGTTTTTCGAATAGGCTCTGTTGTTGAATTGTTGCCATTTCACCTTCTGGTCCTCTCTTTCCTGTTCAAGCTCTTTTATTCTCTGTGCTTTTTTCAAAGCTTTCTTCTTTTTATATTCACGCTGCTGGGCAATCATTTCTTTTCTGAGTGGAAAAAAAGAAAGAACTACATGCTAAACCTTAAGACTTAAAAGATGGTTTCCTCGTAGATATCAGCAACATAAAAACACACACACAAATCTAATACTAGCTTCTCTCCGCGAATAAAGGCACTAACTTATTTTCATCACTGCCAACCATTCAGTACTAAGAAAGGCTTTTACCCCCTTCTTATGTGGCGTCTTTGGAAACTTTCAAATTTAACTATCCATGACAAAATATTTCTTTTTTTTTTTATCTTTTTTTTTTTTGACATGCAGAGTTAGACAGTGAGAGAGAGACAGAGAGAAAGGTCTTCCTTTTTCCGTTGGTTCACCCAAGTGGCCGCTTTGGCCAGTGCATTGTGGCTGGCGTGCTGCGCCGATCCAAAACCAGGAGATTCTTCCTGGTCTCCCATGCGGGTGCAGGGCCCAAGCACTTGGGCCATCCTCTACTGCCTTCCTGAGCCACAGCAGAGAGCTGGACTGCAAGAGGGGCAACCGGGACAGAACCAGCGTCCCAACCAGGACTAGAACCCAGGGTGCCGGTGCCACAGGCGGAGGATTAGCCTAGTGAGCCATGGCGCCGGCCAAAATATTTCAACTATGACTTTTTATTTGATTTTTATACAGCTTCTGCCAGTTGTATATTAAGAGTTTCAACATGAATGGTTATCTACACCTTCATCAACTTCCAATACATGTAAGTTAACATGTGTAATATGGAGCACCTGGAGAAAGTATATGGAGAAACAACATCACGAAGTGAAGTATAGCTTTTTACATAGAAGTCAGTCAAAAGACCTAAAACAGAGACTACACAGTTTTATAAACCAGAGTTGCTTATGTTATTTTAATAAATGGTATTATTTTCTTAAAATGAAATATAGTTAGTTATATAGCAACTTAGGTTTTACAAGCTCTCAACAAACCCATAACAACAAATTGTGGCAAATACACAGTCAACCAAAGTACTGTTAATATTGCTGCTTAAGTTCCTTTCACAACTGTATACTTCTCCATCCCCACTGCAGCATTTAGCCCATCATCATCTTACATCTGGATTACAGCAACTGCCAGTAGTAATTCTAACGCTCAAATCTGAACACATCATATACCCTTTATTAAAAATGTTATCAGTGGCTTATAAGCATTTACAGTCTGGCCTCAGTTTCTCTAAAATTGTCAAATATCCACCTTCCAGTTCCAGCTTTTTACCACAGGAATCTTACCTCTATGTTCCTCCACATTCTCTTTTTTTAAAAAAAGAAGGAAACATTTACTAACCTATTACATGTCCAGGACTTTGTCAAGTCTTATTAATGGCTTAATCATTACAATCCAATAATTCAATTATTGTCCTCATTTTAAAGATGAACAGGTGTTAAACAGCTGTAGTTTTGGCATTTCTTTGTGCCCAAACTACACCTATCTGTTAAGGTCTGCTGAGAACTTCTACGTATTATTAAAGCAATTCTTTATTTGTTTTTGCCTCTAGATAACAGGCAGCACCACGCCCAAGCTAAACTTCTAAGTGGGAACCCCAATGACCCCAATTCACTTTCCCTAGGTATAAACAGTGTTGACTGTTTATCACTAACCTCTCACATCACAATCACACCTGTAGATTTTCCTCTGCAGATTCCCTCAAATACACAAATGGCAAGAGTACATCTAAAATGCTACAGTCAAAGCCACTTACTTTGACATGGGTTTGTTGCCACTGTCCTCCTTTGCCTTCCTCCCTTCTTCTACAGGCTTGAGGTTCAACAGTGGTGTCACTTCAGCATTGCCATAACCAGCAAAGGTGATTGCAGCGGTGCCGTTTTCTTCATCTATCTCCTCAATCTCCGCTTCGTAACACCTGTAAAGATATCATGGCTGTAAGCAGGTGAGTAAAGGTTTAGTACTCAGCCTACAAGATTTATACTGCAGTGATTCAATCATTACATGTGTCTAAACTGAAACTTCTATAATCAAAATACCCTTCTGGCCAAGATAACAAGAGTGTTTGGAGTTAGCCATCTGCTACTAAAAAAAAAAAAAAAAAAAAAAAAAAAAAAGGAAGTCCTAATGCAATATTATCAGAAAAGTCTCTTACGTACATTATGTATCTGGTGTGGATGTGTTTTAATCTGAGAAAAAAATATTTCTTAAAGGAATGATTTCAGCATGTACACTTCACAAATATCTGAAATAATCAGCCATTCACTCTTTCAATTTGGAAAGAAAAAGATTTTAGAAAATATTCACGTATTTCCCTTTGCTTTCACTTTTCTTTCCTCTGAGTTCCAAGCTATTCTTTTCCCCAAACTGAATCTAAAGCTAAAACTAAACTGTGGTAATCTCAACAACCCAAGAATCAAACTGGCTTTACCAATCACATGTCCTACATAGAAAAATTAAAATAGGATAGTGGGGCCAGCACTGTGGCATAGCAAGTAAAGCCGCGCCTGAAGTGCCAGAATCCCATATGGATAAAGACTTGTTTATTTATTTGAAAGGCAGAGTTACAGAGAGGCAGAGTCAGAGAGAGATCTTCTATCCACTGGTTCACTCCCTAAATGGCCGCAACAGCCGGAGCTGAGCCGATCCGAAGCCAGGAGCCAGGAGCTTCTTCTGGGACTTCCACGTGGGTACAGGGGCCCAAGAACTTGAGCCATCCTCTGTTGCTTTCCCAGGCACATTAGCAGGGAACTGGACTGGAAGTGGAGCAGCCAAAACTGGAATCGGCACCCATATGGGATGCCAGCACTGCAGGTCGGGGCCTTAACCCACCATACCACAGCACCAGCCCCAATAAATCTTTTAACAAAAAAAATAGAGTACTTCAAACTGAATAAAAACATCTTACCATTGTATTTTATTATTTCATGTTATAGTTAGAAGTTTTTTTCTACACTTACTGTCCATCTTCACTCCAGATTGCCATACATTTGTCTCCTACTTTCCATGCATGAGTGGGCTGAGTAGAAGCAAAACTGTCTGAACTTGTAAGAGTTTCAGAAGGTTGAGTTGACAGAAGGTCTTTGGTTAGTTCTATGACTTCCTAAAACAAAAAGACAAAAAAAACCCACCATAATATTTAACTCACATCATCAACTACTTTGACGACAGCAGCTCTCACATTTACGGTACTGATTAAGTACTCTATAAATATTTATCTGTTTCACAGGCAGAGCACTGTGATTATGCCCGTGTAGAAACTGAGATTTCTAGTAAGTGTTGCAACTGTGATTTAAGCTCAGAGTTGTTTTTCAACTTAACCACAAATACTAATGAAAACAGAGTTGAGTTCATATCATGCATTATTTCTAAGTGCCTATTTTATTTTAACTGAACTGAGTTTTCTTAAGATGAGAAATAAAATATGAGGAACTGAGCTAAATTCAAAATCCTTTAACCTTTCATTTTTGTTCTGTGTTTCATATAACCATACTGTTTTATAGGGTATCACTTAGCAAATTCTTCCCCAAATCACCAAACATTCCAAAGCAGTCTTATTAGTAACAAAAATGTTCCTACTCAGACATGTCTCGACTAAAATATTGTAAGCACATTTAATAAACCATTAGTGTTCCTATTCATTTATTTTAAAATCTATCCATCTAGTAAAGCAAATGCAGCTTAATTTTAACCACATCAGCACAGCTTCACATTAGTAATGCCTCTTTGTGTTTCAAGCATTTTTTCTAACCCAGGCTTAACATTCATTGGCTTCATTCAAAGGTGTTTGGTAGGGATAACAGAAAACTTCAGAAATTGTAAATACTGATAACTTGGCTATCTATCTGGTATACTTTTACTCTAATGATGATCCATGCTATGCATTATGCTTTCTAATTTAAGAACCTGCATACCTGTTCCCAATTTTTGCACAAAAAAATCTTTGGGGAAAAAATAAAGTTTACTGAGTTTCTTCTGGTTCCCACTGAAATAGATTTGGTACAGTAGCCAAGAACGTTAAATGTTACCTCTACCTTAAAGATTAAATCTTCCTGGCTATTTCTGAAAAATCAGTATTTGGGCATTAAAAATATACAAATATATTAATTTCTGGAGTAAGGTCAATTTTTGAGTAAAAAAAATAGAAAACTACTGATGAAATTTCAGTAGAATAGTATCTCCAAATGTTATGACTTGCCAAGTAGCCATCCAATTATTTTTTTTAATTAGACAAGTCCTTTACATTTAAATACAGTAAAGAACTTCCAAATAGATCATGTAGTCAGAGGTAAAATTATCCTGTTTTGCTTGTAGTTAACCACTTTTAGGGCCAGGAATGTAATCTAGTAATCCTGACGCAAGAGTCTACAAAACCTTAATCATACTTCCATATCTTCCTATGGATCAAACACTTAAACACGAATTCTGCACTTGTAGGTCTGAGATTTAGAACTGTGTTTCTTTTAGGACAGAACACTTTCTCACTGTACTTTTATAAGGAAATACATTTTTCATCAAAGAAAAGGGTTTTAAAAAGCTGTGCATGCTAAAAAGAATTTTCAGAGCCTTGTGCTAAAATGACCTTTAAGAAAAATAAATCCAGAACATCTGCGTGGAGTCTTGTAACTTGGCCATGGTTTTATGCACCCTCCCAACAAACTATGAAGAATTTCCTAAAAATTTTTCCTCACATGTACGTATCAATGGACTAAAGTATCAGAGAAACTATTTTATGTATGAGGGAGTTCTTGAAGGTACATACCATTAATTACTTTTCCTCCCCCAAGTCTGAGTTCTGAAACTGCTCCTTCAATGACAGATGGGCAGCAGTTACAGTAATCGGCAATTCCAGGAAGCATCAGGTGTTGTGATCTACATATCAGCAGGTCAAAGGGGGTGCACTCAAGCACTCTGCTTACTGAAGGAAGGCGTTTCGGGGATGCAGAGAGCCACTGTAATATATGAGACAAGTGACTTGACCCCTGCCTCCTTTAGAACCAATTTATTCAGCAAAACAGCCTAAGAAATTGACTATTTTTGTGATTACACACTGCCTGGGGAGTTAATCTGCTAGCTAGCCTAGACTGTAATATACCCTCTTTTTAAGAGAAAAAAGAAAGGCAGTTAGGACTTCAGTAGATTAATTTGCTGCCTTCTGAGTAACATTATTCTACATGAAAGACAATACATATGAAAGAAACATGTAAACTTTACTGGAAAAATGGATGTCATCGAAGAAATATTCTGTCATAAATCAAAGGGCAAACAAATTAATAACCAGGATAAGGATCTAAGTTCCCAAGAGTACAAGAAAGCAGAAACCATAGGATGGTCTAAAAATATCCAAGTGAGGAGATCACAAATTTAGCAAACAGTCTGAACAGATTTTCCACCAAATTTAACAGGCAAAATTAAGTACCAACAGTATGATACCTCTCAGAAAAAGGGGGTGGGGAAGGGGTGGAGGGGACCCAGAGCAAAACAGAAGCTTAACTGTGGTATCCATCAATGGAGACAATCGCTAGGTGGAAGCATATAACCAAATCCTTCCGGAACATTATCTAACCTGAAAAGATGTTCTCCATCTTAATATTCAGTTCAGACCTGTAATTTAGTAATCAAATGAATTTATTTTCTCAAATGGAATTCAAGGGGAAAAAAATTGTGATCAAAACTGGTCAGGAAAAACATTCTGTATTACAGAATATTTCCATCATCAAAGTTCTACTAGACAGTGCTGATGCAAATGGTTACAGAAAACAGGTTAATTTATATAGATAAATGACTTCCAGGTCACTAACTGAACCCTAGGTAAGCCCTTTAGGTGCCTACTCCAATGTCTACCACCATACTATCTCCCCATAACACTGTCCAGTACGCTCATGTCATCATAAGGCAGCTCTGCCCAGATGCTAATGAGAATTTATTCTAGAAATATTTTAAAAATCTGCTAGTAATGCTGTTTCAAACTCCACCCCCAACCTCTCCTCCCACTGACCAGGAAGCAATATACACTACACAGCATTGGCACACGTTCTGTTTTCTTCAAAGAAAAAAATGTACTGGTTTTTAAGCTGATGAAAGTGGATGGGGCACCTCTCTTTGAAGCAAGCAGAAAGTTAGTGCTTAACAGAGTATAAATATACAAGAGATCTCAACTGCCCCTGTCACTCTATCTTCAGTGTATCCACACAGAACACATGGGCATATTAAATGAATGGATAGGGAGAAAACAAACCACTGGGGTATCATTTCTGAAGGACCTGGAATAGAAGAAATTGTTCCTCAAAAAAATCTTTTTCTTATTGCCTGGCACCATGATATTCACAGACCTAGCTTTAATATTCTGAAGAGGGTCCTGCTCATGTTAAAATTATCCCGGTATTTTCTGTTTTTAAAAATAACATGATTCCAACTTCATCCCAAATCTAGAATTTGAACTTGAAAATATTCAACTCACCTTAATTATGCTCAGATAAGCTATTTCAGAATCCCAAATCTGGACCCCTTTTCAGATAAGTTTAATTTGTTTCCAGTCCTAATATTCCTAAAATATTAATACCTTTAATAGACAATGGGTTGATAAAGAGAGGAAAAGGATTCTTTAGATAGAATACAGATTCAAGTTTTGTACTGAATCAGTAAAGTGAGTTATCTAATTACAACACCCTTGGAACTTTTTAAAACTCAGGTTTAGAATTTTAAGGAAGGCTGTAAAACACAATAGTTGTACAGTACAGTATTGACAGATTATCTATGATATTTTTCTTAACTTATTATATGGAGAATCAGATGCAATCATGGTTTTGTGTCTGTCTTGAGATCCTAGTGCCAGTATAAATCTACTGAACTGTCCTGCAACAAATAAAGATCGCCTTCCACATCAGCTTCAACAAGTTATCAACAACTACACAGAGAACACTGGTCTCAGGCATTTTAATATGTAAATAAAGGTGTACATCGCCTTGAAAAAAAAAAAGCATACATTTCATTTTCAAATAATCTTGTGTCATTACAGAGACTCTTATGATTTTATTCTTTAATATTAGTTACCTTTTGAACTATGTCGTTAGCAGGTATGAAAAATAAAAGCTCTTCCCTTGTAAAGTTATAGAAGAGGTATTTAAGAAGCTCATAAAAATGCTATTAGGAAAAATTATGCATGTATTTAAAACATTTTTGCACCAAAGTAAGCATCTTTTAATTCCATTTTCTATGAACTTTCTGAAATACTCTTGTTTGTACTTCTCTGAAAAGTTTGAAAGATATTTTCAAAATCAACTCTTATTTTTAAAAATTAAAGGAGCACAAGATTTATATAACAAAGAACACTCCACTAGTTTGATGCCTATAAACTGAGAAAGTAACCCTATTCCTAGAAGTCATGGTGTCCGTGCACATATACGTGTGGGTATCCCCCTCTGAAGGGTATGTCGCGTTACCTATGGTTTCTAAGCAACGAATCACGTGAAAAACACAGAAATATGCTTTTCAAGCAATGCTAACTACAACTGGCCACCCATACTTACTTGTAAATCTTTCTTCAGTTTTAGCAAATCTTCATTTTCTCCATTTCCAGACAATGCAGCTTCCACTTGCTGGAGTTGAGCTTTGTAGCTTGCCAGCTGCTTTGCTAGATCCTCGGACATCTGAGGGGAAATATAAAAGGGTCACACTATAAAAATTAAACCAAAACTCCAACCATAAGGAAGAATTTCTCTACCTCCCTGAATTAACCAGGTTTGCTTCTAACTCCTTATTAATGCTGCACCTTCATTTACCACCATTACGTAGTCTTGGTCGAAACAACCTAAAGTACAAGGATCAAGGCGATAGATTCTGAAAACTACAACCGTGGGAGATGAATTCCATATAAAAAAAAAAAAAAGCAGAAAAAGCAATAAAGAGGGAAAGGGACATTCCAATTTTCTTTAAACTCTGAAAGGCACTCTTCTGGGTTCAATGGTAAGGTTGTTACACCTTTAAAACGCATGAATCTGTGGGAAAAATCCATAAACTGTCAGAAAAAAGTTTCTGGGCATGAAAGAATGCTTCCAAGGCCACGTGAAAAGGGTTCTGAGTTACACAACTCACTCCCTCTCCGCGAACTATTCCACAGAGCGCCTTACCAAATTCTTTCCCCGAACTCTTTCACCCACTTAAGTACGTGTCTATGCACTTCTTCAGTAACAGAAAACAGCTCAAACACGGTTTATTTACGTACTGTAAGGAACGCGCCTTCCGCCAAACACAGCTCGTTCTCCCCCGAAAGACGCGAACTCACCTTTCCTCGAAGATTTCTAAGCAAACATTCAGGGTGTCCAAGAGCCCTGCACTTTCTCAAAACTCCCGTCCAAGCAAGCCCGGGACCCGGAAAGACCCCACAGGCTTGTTGAAGCAAGCCAGGCGGCTCTCCCCCCAGGAGCCAGCACCCCGAAACCCCCCCAAGCTCGGCCGATCGTGTCACCTCTCAAAATTCCAACAACAAATCAGCCGCCAAGGAAACCGCCAGAGGCTCTGGGCGCCGTCGGCGTCCCAGTCGCACCCAGGCCCCACGCCGGCCGGGGCGGCTCGAGGCTCCACTCGGCGTCGGAGGCAGTGGCTCTGAACACGCTCGCCGGCGCCCAGACCTCCGCGGCGAAGCCAGCTCCTCGGCCTCGGGCCTCCGCTTCCACTCGGGAGAGGCCGAGGCCCGGCGCGGCCTAACCCTCCCGAACGGGGTTTGTTACCTTGTGTGGGGTGGGGACGGGGCGGCGGGAAGGGAAGGGGGCAAATGAGCCCAGTGATGGCGGCGACGGCGACAGGAGCAGCAGCAGTAGGAAATATCTCCGCGACGACAACAAGGCCACTCGGTGTGAAAAGGAAGAACTCAGTCCGCAGAGAGGGGGAGGGGAGGAAAGCCGGGAGCTGGAAAGAGGAAAAGACAGAGAGGCAAATGAAGTCTCGCGAGACTTAGAAACCCTCGCGAGAGGTTCCTCTACCCACGTGACTCCTCGCGCCCTCTAAGCGGTCCGCTTTATTCGCGTTAGCGTCGCCTGGTAGGCGGAGCCAAATGCAACGGAAGTGGCGTAACTGAGGTGCGCCCGGCGCAGAATATACGTTAGTCTTACCTAAGTTCCGGCTGAAGCGTAGAGTATTTGGTGTGGGGCGCGGTTGGCGCTGTTGTGAGGTTTTTACTGAGGTTCCCGGAATAGTAATCTCGTGTGTCTCCTGGGCCCGTGGTGGTGGGAGGTACGCTGCAGCCTTTACGCTGCTAATTGGCTCTCAAAGCGCGGGTCCCGAACTCGCCTCATCTACTCCTCTTGGCGTTAGAAACGCAGATTCGCCGCCCCGGGTGGCCGGAGGCTAGAAGCTGTGGGTGGGTGCAGCAGTCTGTGTTAACAAGCCCGTTAGGTGACCCAGCGTCCACTCAAGTTGAAACCACCGCTGTGTACAATACAAAAGCGAAAAACGTCTCAGTGGCAACTGAAAGCTGTTTAAATTGTGGCGGAACCTATGAGAGAAGAGGTTGGTTTATTTCGTAGCCCTATTTGTTTTTCTTTTTTTGAGATTTATTTATATTTGAAAGGCAGAGTTACAGAGAGGAAGAGGCAAAGAAGATCGATCCATCCGCTGGTTCACTCCAGATGGCCACAGCGGCCAGAGCTGGCCCACTCGGAAACCAGAATCCAGGAGCTTCCTCCAGGTCTCCCACACTGGACTGCGTTTCCCGGCCATAGCTGCATCAGAGGTGGAGCAGCCGGGACTCAGGCCCGCCCCCACACGGGATGCTGGCACTGCAGGGGGCGCTTTACCCGCTACGCCACAGCGCCAGCCGCCCTTTTGGCTTTAAATAATTAGTTTAATCTCCCCTCGGGAACAGTCTCAAGTTGTAATCACAGATGATAAGTAGAGTGATAGGAACATTTCTTTTTATTTTTAGGGGAAGTGGGGAGGGGAGAGAAGAGGGGCAAAGAAAGAGGGCAAGAGAAAGATGAAGGAAGAAGAGGAAAAGAGAGGGGAATGGGGAGAAACTGCATTTATGCTTAAAAAAGAAACTCATAGGTGCTGGCTTGTGGCCCCCTGGTTAAGCCTCTGCCTGCAGTGCCAACATCCCATTTGGGCTCCACGTTGAGTTCTGGCTGCTCTACTTCCAATCCAGCTCCCTGCTAATGGGTCTGGGAAAGTAGCAGAAAATGGCCCAAGTGCTTGGACCCCTGGACCCACAAGGGAGACCTGGATGGAGTTCCAGGAACCTGACTCAGCTTTGGCTGTTGTGGCCATCTGGGGAGTGAACCAAAGAATGAAGGATCTCCGTCTTTCTCCCTTCACTGTAACTCTACCTTTCAAATAAATAACAAAAGAAATGGGTGTGTGTATGTGTTAAGATTTATTTATTTGGGGGCTGGTGCTGTGGTGTAGCCGGTAAAGCTACCGCCTGCAGTGCCGGCATCCCTTATGGGTGCTGGTTCAAGACCCGGCTGCTCCACTTCCAATCCAGCTCTCTGCTCTGGCCTGGGAAAGCAGTGGGAGATGGCCCAAGACCTTGACCCCTGCACCCGCTTGGAAAACCCTGAAGAAGCTTCTGGCTCCTGGCTTCGGATTGGCGCAGTTGCGGCCAACTGGGGAGTGAACCAGTGGATGGAAGACCTCCCTCTCTTCTCTCCTCTCTCCTCTCTCCTAACTCTTTCAAATAAATGAATAAATAAATATTTTTCAAAAGGCAGTGTTGCAGAGAGAAAGATCTCCCATCTGCTGGTTCACTCCGCAAATGGCTACAAAGGCTGGGGCCAGGACCTCCATCCAGGGTTCCCACGTGGGTGGCAGGGGCCCAAGCACTTAGACCATCTGCTGCTGCTTTTCCCTGGCTGTTAGCAAGGAGCTAAATCTACAGCGGAGCAGCCTGGACTTGAACTGAGGTAGACCATCTGCTGCTGCTTTTCCCTGGCTGTTAGCAAGGAGCTAAATCTACAGCGGAGCAGCCTGGACTTGAACTGAGGTAGACCATCTGCTGCTGCTTTTCCCAGGCCGTTAGCAAGGAGCTAAATCTACAGCGGAGCAGCCTGGACTTGAACTGAGGCTCATACGGGATGCTGCTCATACGAGGTGCTGGCAACACAGGCTGTGGCTTAACCCGCAGTACCACGATTGCTAGCCTTCAAGTGTGTGTTTTTAATAATGCAGTTACATGAGTTCTACATGGGTACACAAACCTGTCTAGGGGTTTAGAATGGAAGCCAAATGTTTTCACTTGTTACCGTTTTTACTGTTTGCCCTTTTTTTCTAACCATAAGTATAATTTTATTTCAATATTTTAGAAAAGCATAAAGGCCTGAGAGACAGTCTGTGTGGATGCCAGGAAGGAATCTTTCCTGGCATTTGGGAGCTTCTGCTAGCCCATAGGAAAGTCCTCCTCTTGGGTGGATTCTCTGGAACTAGGGGCATCTTGCTTTAGTTTCTTCTGCCTACTTTTGAAGGCGACTTCTATTCTCCACACACACACACACGCAAAGTCCTCACAGTGCTGTACATAACCAATAGAGGCTAGGGTCAGATTTGCAAGTGTGGTTGGGATGGCAGTCAACAAGCAAGAGCTGACCAGGCTGCAGAGGGCAGCATTGTGAAGCTAGAATTAAAAAGGGGAGACAAACTGGAAGGGATGTACTTTCCCTTATTTGCATAAGATAAAATGTAGTTTTTGACAACTGCTCTTCTAGTTGTGTATAAGAACTGATGTCAGGGATCCTACTTGAGTATAAAGTAAACTTTATAGTTCTATTCCTGAACCCCTTAGACCAGAAAATAGGGAAATATCTCTTATAAGTTCCAGTATAGATTACTATACCATCTTGATAGTTTTGTTTCTAGGCTTGCTTTTTTTTTTTTTTTTAAGATTTATTTATTTATTTGAAAGTCAGAGTTACACAGAGAGAGGAGAGGCAGAGAGAGAGAGGTCTTTCATCTGATGGTTCACTCCCCAGTTGACAACAGCTGGAGCTGCACCGAATTGAAGCCAGGAGCCAGGAGCTTCCCTCAGGTCCTCCACGTGGGTGCAGGAGCCCAGGGACTTGGGCCATCCTCCATTGCTCTTCCAGGCCATAGCAGAGAGCTGGATGGGAAGTGGAGCAGCCGCGTCTATGAACCAGCACCCATATGGGATGCCAGCACTTCAGGCCAGGGTGTTAACCCGCTGCGCCACAGTGCCGGCCCCTAGGCTTGCTTTTAATCTCCCCATCTAGGCATCTGATCTAGCTTCCTGTTAATGTACATGAAAGGAGGTGGATGATGGCCCAACTACTTGGGTTCCCCACCCACCCACATGGGAGTTCCTGGCTCCTAGCTTTGGCTTGGCCTAAACCTTGCTGTTGTGGGCTATTGAGTGAATCAATAAGGTGGATAGTCTCTCTGTCCTCCCCCTCTGTCGCTCTGACTTTCAAATAACCTTTTGCCTCATTGCACTCCTGAAAGCAAGATAGGTCACTAGCAGCTCTACTGGAGCCAACCGTGAAAATTCAGCCAGGTTTCCCCCTTTTGCCACGTCTGCTCTAACCAGTACAGTCTGATCTGGAAATCCGGTCTCAACATGTGCCCCTAGTGTTTCCATCAGTACACGAAAGATATCAGCTTCATTAAGCTGGACTAAGTCATGCTCCTTGAATGGATTCTCCAAGATGTCAGCCCTATGGAAAGTCATGCTAGCTCTTTGGATATAAAATCAAGAACTTCAATTCAAATAAATAACTGAATCTTAAAAAAAAAAAAAAATTACATTGCATTTTAATTCCTAGAAAGAAATGAAAACAGTTGTACATAGCAGATACCATTCTAAGCACTTTATAGGTATTCATTTCATTTTCATGATGATTCTTTGTGGTATTAAAGACAACATGGATCAAGAATAGGCTTTGAGTAGGAGTGTTACTTCAAATAGCACTTAGCACCTCACTTGAAGTCTCAAAATCCACCTTCGATGTCTTAATTTTCTTAAAACATTCACATTCAGACTTCATGGGTTATGCTTCAAAAGAGCAGTATCTAAAATTTCTACTTCTTTAAACCTGGCATTTATTTTGTTGAACCCCAGTAAATCAAATAAAAGGTTTAGACTCCAAATTGTCATCAGAATATACAGCTATTTCCTATCCCTACTGTAGGAAACTAAGGAACCACTAAGGAAAGACAGAGCTTCTGCCTTTGGCAATGTGCCAGCCCACTGAGGGGCACGGTGGTCAACTAGGAGACTGCCTTCTTTAGCTTTGATTGTACTTGCCTTACTAAAAGTAGCCCCAAGGACTGGCACTGTGGTGCAGCAGGTTAACGCCCTGACCTGAAGCGCCGGCATCCCATATGGGTGCTGGTTCTAGTCCCAACTGCTCCTCTCCCGATCCAGCTCTCTGCTATGGCTTGGGATAGCAGTAGAAAATGGCCTAAGTCCTTGGGCCCCTGTACCCATATGGGAGACCCAGAAGAAGCTCCTGGCTCCTGCCTTCGGATTGGCGCAGCTCCTGCCCTTGCAGCCATCTGGGGAGTGAACCAGTGGATGGAAGACCTCTCTCTCTGTAACTCTTTCTGTAACTCTGTCTTTCAAATAAATAAAATAAATCTTAAAAAAAAAAAGGCTAAAAGTAGCCCCAGATATGCCCACATTTTTTGCTATCTCAACAGATGGTTAAAGTGATGAATTACAGTTGTATACATAGTCATAGCTATTTATGTACTTTGCTTCATTTACTCATAAGTATTTTAAATGTTTAATTGAGATTTGCTACTGAGCAAGCTACTTGCCTTTTTGTGCCTATTCGGTGTTTGTGTACAGTGCATTGAACATGTACATATATCTTGGGATGATACTTAGGTGTCATCATCCATTTAATGTTGAGGAGAAAACAACCTTAAATGGATGTTGATCAGTGTACATACTCACATATTCATCAGTCATAGCAATCCTGAATTGCCCTCTGAAATTTTGTATTGCCTTGCTAGTCTTAGGGTGTACATCTTCAGCTATTCTGTGTTGTACATGCACCAGTATACTACTAAGGAGCAACATCATGTCATACTGAAAAGCTTTGGGGTTTTGGAGGATTTTGGATTTCAGAGTTTCAGATTAGGGATGATCAGCTGTATTCCAATCATTCATTCTTAGTGGTATATATTTTGAAACAGACAAAAACCCTCAAACACAAAATTGTTGCTCATAGAACTGTAATTTCACAACTCTTGTGTACTATATATAAACTATATATATATACATACATATATATGTATATAAATGCTAAAAGGAAAGAAATACAAGCATAAGAGCAGTTATGAGGGAACCCTCTGATGTTACATTTGGGCTAGAATTTTCCAGACATGTTTTTGGAAGTTCTGTCACCCTATTAGAAGGTGTCCATATCTTGACACCTCAATACCATTCCTCACTAAAAGGAAATAGCATTTCTTAGAGAAATGGCTGATTTCAGATCTCAAGCCCAGAAAGTATGAAGTTGAGCCTGAAATACCTTTCCAGAAAGCAAGGAGGTGCCCCCAGAGTGATAGGGTCAAGAAAAAACCCTCAGCAATCAGTTTTGGCAGGGGAGGAGACTCTACTGGCCAAATATGAGTCAATTTGGCCGCTAAAAAAGAGTAATAGGGGTAGGGCCGGCGCTGTGGCTCACTTGGTTGATCCTCCAACTGCAGCGCCGGCATCCCTTATGGGCGCCTGGTTCTAGTCCCAGTTGCTCCTCTTCCAGTCCAGCTCTCTGCTGTGGCCCGAGAGGGCAGTGGAGGATGGCCCAAGTCCTTGGACCCCTGCACCCGCATGAGAGACCAGGAAGAAGCACCTGGCTCCTGGCTTAAGATTGGCGCAGCTCCAGCCGTGGCAGCCATTTGGGGAGTGAACCAACGGAAGGAAGACTTTTCTCTGTCTCTCTCACTGTCTATAACTCTACTTGTCAAAAAAAAAAAAAAAAGAGTAATAGGGGCAAGTGTTTGGCTGAGCCACTTGGAATGCCCACACCCCATATTGACATGCCAGTTTCAAGCCCTGGCTACTTCACTTCCAAACCAGCTTCCTGTTAATATGTAACCTGGAAGGTAGCAGATGTTGCCTCAAGCATTTTGTTTTTGTTTTTGTTTTTGACAGAGTGGACAGTGAGAGAGAGACAGAGAGAAAGGTCTTCATTTTTCCGTTGGTTCATCCCCCAATGGCCGCTGCTGGAAGAGGATCAACCAGGACAGAATCCAGTGCCCTGACCAGGACTAGAACCTGGGGTGCCGGCGCTGCAGGCGGAGAATTAGCCTGTTGAACCGCGGCACCGGCCCTCAAGTATTTGTGTCCCTGTCTCCCATGTGAAAGACCCAAATAGAGTTCTGGGGTCTTGGCTGGGTTGGCCCAGCCCCAGCTATTGTGGGTACTTGGGAAGAGAATCTGCAGATGAAGATCTTTCATTGTGTGTGTCTCCCTTTCAAATAAAATGAAAAATAAATTTTTAAAAAGAATATAATGAAAATGAATTATCAAAGTGCTGAATACATTTTTTTAAAGGTATAAGCCCAGAGGCCGGCACCGCGGCTCACTAGGCTAATCCTCCACCTGTGACGCCAGCACATCTGGTTCTAGTCCTGGTCGGGGTGCCGGATTCTGTCCCGCTTGCCCCTCTTCCAGGCCAGCTCTCTGCTGTGGCCCGGGAGTGCAGTGGAGGATGGCCCAAGTCCTTGGGCCCTGCACCCCATGGGAGACCAGGAGAAGCACCTGGCTCCTGGCTTCGGATCAGCGCGGTGCGCCAGTCGCAGCGGCCATTGGGGTGAACCAACAGAAGGAAGACCTTTCTCTCTCTCTCTCTCTCTCACTCACTGTCCACTCTGCCTGTCAAAAAAAAAAAAAAAAAAAAAAAAGTGTAAGCCCAGAGTGATACTCAAAGGCTGGGGAAGGGAGTATTTCTTTATGGAAGAAGGACGCCAGCCAGTAAGTATAGCTGGAATGATGGGACTGAGAAAAATCATTTGCAATCGCTAATGATTAGGGAAGGATCATCAATAGAAGCTAAAACCCATCTGGTGAGAGGAGGGAGGGAAAGGATGTTTACATTGTCATTGCTCAGAGATACAAAGTATCCCACCCTCAAATTACTTAACAATTACAAAGAAGAAAACATTCCTTGCCATCAACAAAATCAGTGGTCACCAACTTAGCCCTGTGACCAAATTTAACACCACAAATTGTGGAATAGCAGCAGCCTCACCTATAAAGGCACCTCCCTAAAAATGCGTAACCTGGATTTAACCAAGCCTTTGGACCTAACTGCTAGTTTACTGGAAATACAAGCACGGAGTAACAAGGAGAATAACTAAGAGGGCTGAATCAGCTGCAGAATATGGTATATTCTATAAGGAAACTGGCCTAAATTATTGTTTTTCTTTAAACATTTTTAAATATTTTTCTTTGTTTTCATAACATTTGGGGGAAATTAGGGGAGAGAGAGAGAGAGAGATTTTCAATCAGCTGTTTGCTCTCTAAATACATGCAACCGGTGGGTCTGAGTCAGGAGCACAGAACTCAAGCTGGGTCTGCCACGTGGATAACAGAAATGCAGCTACTTGAGCTGAGACTGAAATTACGACCAGGACTCAAACCCAGGCACTTCATATGTGGGATGCAGATGTCCCAAGCAGCATCTTAACCACTGAGCCAAATGTCTGCCCCTGGCCCAAGTCCTTCAAAAGGTCAATGTCTTTTTTTTTGTTTGGTTGGTTTTTTTTTTTTTTTTTGACAGGCAGAGTGGACAGTGAGAGAGAGAGACAGAGAGAAAGGTCTTCCTTTGCCGTTGGTTCACCCTCCAATGGCCGCCGCAGCCGGCGCGCTGCAGCCGGCGCATTGCGCTGATCCGAAGCCAGGAGCCATGTGCTTCTGGTCTCCCATGGGGTGCAGGGCCCAAGCACTTGGGTCATCCTCCACTGCCTTCCTGGGCCACAGCAGAGAGCTGGCCTGGAAGAGGGGCAAACGGGACAGAATCCGGCGCCCCGACCGGGACTAGAACCCTGTGTGCCGGCGCCGCAAGGTGGAGGATTTGCCTAGTGAGCTGCGGTGCCAGCCTCAATGTCATTTTTAAAAAACTAGGGATAGGAGTGCTAGATTCAGAGACATAAAGACATAACGATTGAATGCAGTGAGCAAATCATGATTGAATGATGATTTGGAAAAAATGAATCTATGAACAAATTGGAAGGCAACTTGGAAGACTTGAATATGGACCCAGTGTCAGATGATATTGAATTATTGTTACTATTACTAGGTCTGAAAATTATTTTATGGCTACTTATGAAATGTCTATTTTTTTAAAAAATTATTTATTTGAAAGAGTTAAAGAGAGAAATATCTTCCAAATGTTGGTTCGCTCCTGAAATCACTACACTGGCCAAGGCTGGACCAGGCTGAAGCCCAGAGCCTGGAACTCCATCTGTCTCCTACAGGGACGGCAGCTGCCCAAGCACTTGGAACATCTTTCACTGTCTTCCCAGGTGCATTAGCAGGGAGCTGGATTGGAAGTGGAGTGGCCAGGACTGGATCCCATGCTCATATGGGATGCGGTGGTGGGTTGCGACTTAACCTGCTGCGCCACAACAGCGGCCTCAAGAATAGTGTCTTATGCTCAGTTGTTTAGATGTGAAGTGTCATAACATCTGTAACGTACCTTCCAGTAGTCTGGTTAAAGTATATAAAATTTTATATATTTTAATACTGGTTAAAATATGTGTATGTTTGTGTGACTATGTATGTGTACAGAGAGAGAAAAATGTAAAAGATGGCAAAATGTTAACAATGCTAAACGTCAAGTGAAGAAGTATAAATGTGCATCATACTGCCTTTCAACTTTTTTGGTATATTACAATTTTTCAAAATAAAAAGATGGGGGAAGTATTCAGAGACTGGCTAGAACACCTTCTAGAACGGCTTTCGGAGGTGGGACTTGTGTGTGTTGGGGGTCGGTGGGGAACTCTAGGGGTCGGCAGTGGCTTGGCAAACTCAGTAACATGGGAGAAACAGAAGACAGTAGGCAGCCGGATGGTCAAAGCTTAGCAGGAAAGATGTGGGCTGAAGCAGTCACCGGGAGCTCTTAGAAGGCCCAGAAAAAAAAAAGCATGATTAACATGAAAGAACTGCTCTGACTTCCCCACACAAAGGCCAGAGAGTGCAGTGGGCCTTGCCCTCTGATACGGTGATAGGCCTTGTTTGGCTTTCTTCCTATAACAGCCCCAGCAGCCTCCTCACAGTGATCTTTTAAACCTAGAGTGAATTGGATTCATCTGCCTCACAGCCACGAAAAGTACATGTTCATGGGGCCTAAGCTTATTGATCTCCTAAAAAGGATCAAACAGTCCACATCATGTTTACTGCACAGTGTATAATTGTCCACCACATTTTGGTTTACAACCAAGGTGGCAAATACAGAGGGGGCAAAAGGCAATTGTTCGGTTGACTTTTTCCAGAAGCCAAAATGAGTCCTAGAATTCTACCCAATCAAAACTAGAGGCCTGTAGTTTGATATTTAGCCATTTTATTGATATGTTGCCGGACAGAAAAAACAATAACTATGCAAGGGAGACCAATTAAGACCTATTAAGCACTAGCTCAAAGACTCCATTAGGTGGCAGTCAAGATACAGCATCTATTGATGTCTCTTGTCCCCCCCACGCCCACCCAAAACACACACATAGTGATGAGCCTTAGTGAAGCAACATTGCCAAGCATATTAGGGATAAGAGGAGAAAGACAAAAAACAAACAAAACAAAACCTCTAAGGCTTACAGTATCGCCAAAGCCCTACAGATCACCTGTGTGCTGTTGACACCTTTGTGTTCTTCATTTTAGAATGTAAGTAGGAAGTGTGGCTCCTTTTGTTCAAGACCCAGTACATTTAACCAGTACTTGTACAGTGGCACCCTCATCCCCTGTAATTGCTGCTCAAGAAAGGCTTTGTGGACCTAGTGGGTTTTGCAGATTGGGTTTCCTGGGGGAAAAGATTCCGAGTTTCTGTGCCAGAGTTGACTGGGGAGTACTCTGGTAGCATGCCCTGTGAGAGGGGTGGGCAGTGCTGGGCAGAGAGGCAAGGCAAGCTGCTGTGTAGTGGCAATAGGGGCCTTTGCTAATCCTGCAGGAGTCTCTGGGGCTGGGATGACCATTCAGAGACGGCCCCTGTCCCATACTCAAGCTGTCCAGAGCTTTAGACTCACTCATCCCTGCCTGATCAGCTGTCCCCATGAAGGGGGTGAGGGGTGATTAGCCAGCAGCACGCCCCCTGCTGGAGAGCGGCGCCTCAGTCCTGCAGGGGCTCTAGCAGATACCATAGCAGCCACCACAGCAGCGAGGAAGGCATATTTTCCCTTACCACTTCTTTTATTTATTTTATTTATTTGAGAGACAGGGTTACAGAGAGAGGTAGAAACAGAGAGAGAGGCCTTCCATCCGCTGGTTCACTCCCCAGATGGCCGCAAGGCTGGAGCTGCACCGATCCGAAGCCAGGAGCCAGGAGCTTCTTCCAGGTCTCCCACATGGGTGCAGGGGCCCAAGGACCTGGGCCACCTTCTGCTGCTTTCCCAGGCCATAGCAGAGAGCTGGATCGAAGTGGAGCAGCCGGGTCTCAAACTGGCTCCCATATGGGATGCCAGGCTTCAGGCCAGGGCGTTAACCCGCTGTGCCACAGCACCGCCCCCCCCCTTCTATGTTGGGTATCTCTGATGTGCCTTGCGTGCAGAAGCGACTCGTATTAGAAGCCTCCTGGTAGAAACAATAGATGGATTTCTTTCTCTCTCTGTCCCTCTCTGTCTGTAACTCTGCCTTTCAAATAAATAAACAAATCTTGTAAAAAAAATAAAGAAAAATGTATTTCTTCCTTGTTTTCAAAGAGATTGAATTCAGTATAATTGAATAGTAACATTATTGATGATGTACTAGTGCCAGGCGCACCTTTACCAGGTGTTAAAGAGGCAAAGAAGAACAGGATGTGATTCCTGTCTCTTGGACATGGTGCCCAGAGGAGCCCAGTGCTAAATACCAATAGTCCAGGATGCTCTTAACAGACTCAAAAACACTGAAGGGGCAGAAGAGGAAATCATGGAGTTCTATCTGTGAGTCTGGAGCTGTCACCATGTCCGTCTGAACCGTGTCTTCAAAGACGTTCTTCTAGGCAGGGAAGTGGGGAAAGGCACGTGAGAGCAGACACAAGGGGGCAAAAGAAGTGAGGCATGAAAAAGCAGGGCAGGTTTGTGCATGGAGCGTGTACCCAGCACAGGGCCATGGCCATCTTACCACAGCCTTCTATTGAGCTAACAAGTTGGTTTTCAAAAACACAGGTGTGTGCATAGGTTGCTGCTTCCAAAAGATCAACCTGACAGCCAAGATTGAGGATGCGTTCCAAGGAAAGACTCCCCTTCTTAGGATGTTGCATTAGGGTAAGTGAGAAGTGATGCCAGCCCGGTCTGCAGCACCATGGTGGTCGAGAGGGGATTCAGCCAAGAAGTGATTCGAGGTCTTCAGAAGGAGTCAGGGACTCTAAGGGGGAAAGCGATTCCTTCAGCTGAAACTAGAAAAAAATGAGTGTTGGTGTCACAGAATACAAAAGAAGCCATGGTCAGGCAAATATACATTGAAAGTTTCCTTTATAAGTAGCCAATCATACATTTAATACCTTCAAAGAGGCAATTTTCAGAAAAATATCATTACCCCCAGACATACACAAACATGCATATTTTTGAGATTATTTACTTGAAGGAGTGACCTGGAGGGGAGAGAAGAGGGAGACACACACACAGAGAGAGAGAGAGAGAGAGAGAGATCGATCTCCCACATACCGATTCACTTCCCAAATGGCTGTAATAGTGAGGTCTGGGCCAGGCCAAAGCCAGGAGCTGGGAACTCCATGTGGGTCTCCTCTGTGGGAGGCAGAGGTCCAAGTACTCGGGCCATCTTCTGCAGCTTTCCCAGGTGCATTAGCAGGGAGCTGGATGGGAAGTGGAACAGCTGGGACTTGAACCGGTAATCATCTGAGATGTCGACATCACGGGTGGTGGCTTAACACAGTTTGCCAGAAACCTGGCCCTGAAGCAAATTTTCTGTATCAGTAAGCATTATATTTGGCTTTGGTGAATATTCTAAAGACTTCTTGTAATCGGTGTTAATGATATTTTCCTAACATTTGGATACATGTCAATTTCTTCATAAGTTCTTTACTACAGTGTGATATGAAGAGTTAATGTTTTAGGCATTTTCATCATGGAGACAACTTTGGATTGATCCTAATTATAGCCTGTCTCTTGCAGGCCTTTGAAAGTGATGTTTACACTCCTATATGTACTGCTAGGGATATAGATGTGAGAACAGCTTGATTATTAACAACTTAATCAACTTATCTCTAGTTTATTTTTTCAGTGCTACTGAAGAGCTGCCCACATCTGATGATTTCTCCACAGGTAAAACAAAGTAGAGCCAATTAACCTGTCAAACAGCAGAACAAATCTCATTGAACTGAGACACGAATGTGGCCATGGCGTGGAGGAATACGTGCCCATTGATTTTGTGGTCCTTGAAGCTACTGAACAAGGAACTGCTTTAAATTATTCTCTTTTGCTGTGACATGTAAAGTGACTTGGGTTAAGTCACTTTACTTCTTAGTGTTCCATGGCGGGGTGGGGGGGCGGAATAAGGATAATATGTTTCCTTCTAGCCTTCTAAGACAAATGGATGTGAATATAATAGCTGCTTAATATATAATATCAATATAATATATATAATATATAATGTAATATATAATATATAATTATATATAATATAATTATATAATGTATAATGTAATTATATATTATATATAATGTAATATATTATATAATGTAATTATATTATACTATATATTATATAGTATATAATATATAATATTATATATTAATATATAATAGCTGCTTAAGAGTGAATACAATAGCTACTTCTAATAGTTTCTGAGCCCAGATTTAACTGTCATGGGCTATGGGGGGGCTGTTGATGTTCTATTTGGACATACTTGCTCTTCTTTTGCATCGCTCTGGATCTCTGTCTTATGATCTAAGGAAGAAGAAGCGTCAGCATTCCTGACTAGCTCACAGGACAGTTCTGGAGGGGATTCTGCCTCTCACGAGCTGTGAGACCTTCACAGGAGACCATAAGTTCAGTAGTCCCCCATTTCCTTATTTATGTCTCCTCGCAGCCCTCAGTCTGTGCTTCTAAAGTTGCCAGAATCTTCCCTGATGAGTCTGGTCCACAAATGATTACTCAATCCCACCCTTACCTCTTCTTCCTCTGAGTTTTTCTTTTCTTTTCCTTTTTTTTTTTTTTTTAAGATTTTTAATTTATTTTACTTCAAAGTCAGAGTTCACACAGAGAGAGAAGGAGAGGCAGAGAGAGAGAGAGGTCTTCCATCCGCTGGTTCACTCCCCAGATGGCCACAACAGCCGGAGCTGCGCTGATCTGAAGCCAGGAACTTCTTCCGGGTCTCCCACATGGGTGCAGGGGCCCAAGGACTTGGGCCATCTTCCACTGCTATCCCAGGCCACAGCAGAGAGCTGGATTGGAAGAGGAGCAGCCAGGACTAGAACCGGTGCCCATATGGGATGCTGGCGCTTCAGGCCAGGGTGTTAACCCACTGCGCCACAGCGCCGGCCCCTACTCTGAGTTTTTATTGCATTCTGTTCAGGTTACATAGTCTAACTCTTTTTTTTTTTTTTTTTTAAGATTTGTTTATTTTTTACTTGAGAGAGTTACACAGAGAGAGGAGAGGCAGAGAGAGAGAGAGAGAAAGAGAGATCTTCCATCCGATGGCTCACTCCCCAACTGGCCGCAACAGCCGAAACTGCGCTGATCTGAAGTCAGGAACCAGGAGTTTCTTCTGGGTCTCCCATGTGGGTGCAGGGACCCAAGGACTTGGGCCATCTTCCACTGCTATTCCAGGCCACAGCAGAGAGCTGGATTGGAAGAGGAGCAGTCAGGACTAGAACCGGTGCCCATATGGGATGCTGGTGCTTCAGGCCAGGGTGTTAACCCACTGCGCCACAGCACCGGCCCCAGTCTAACTCTTCTTCTTCTTCTTCTTCTTTTTTTTTTTTTTTTTTGTTTTGCTTTTTTTGTTTTGTTTTGTTTTGTCTTGTTTTGTTTTTTGACAGGCAGAGTGGACAGTGAGAGAGAGAGAGACAGAGAGAAAGGTCTTCCTGGTCTCCCATGGGGTGCAGGGCCCAAGCACTTGGGCCATCCTCCACTGTACTCCCTGGCCACAGCAGAGAGCTGGCCTGGAAGAGGAGCAACCGGGACAGAATCCGGCGCCCCGACCGGGACTAGAACCCGGTGTGCCGGCACCGCTAGGTGGAGGATTAGCCTAGTGAGCCGCGGCGCCAGCCTCTAACTCTTCTTAAGTGTACGTTCTAGGAAGGCAGGGTTCCACGCAGGAAATCCTATCTCACTCTCCCTCACCTGCTCTGGTGACCTGCACGTCTAGGCCTTTGGTGTGGACTGTTTTGATGCCAGCTGACGGAGGACACTCAGGAACAATACAGTACCTCCTAAGAGTTGTCCTCCTCTCTCGCTTCAGAGAGAAAAAGGAGGTCATTTGCCAAGAATTTCCTCACAGGCCGCCTCCTTCCAGCGCACACACCTGAAAATTACTCATGCTAATTCATCCTTGAAACAATCTTGAAACATCCTTGAAAGAATCTGACTGCCGTGGAGTGAACGTTCCCACAAAACACAGGGAGGAATTTAATCTTCCCTGCAAGGTGTTAGGAGGTGGGACTTTAAAAAGGCAGTTAGATCATGAAGACCCAGCCATCATGAATAGAGCAATGGATTAATGGCTCAAGGCGCTGTCTTGAGAGTGGGTTTATTCCAGAAGCCAGCTCAGCTTGCTCTCGTTTGCCTTCTGCCCTCACCAGGCATTGCCCTACATGGCTCGGGGACTCTGCAGTCCCCAACAGCAAGAAAGCTTTCACCAGGCGTGGCCCTTTGACTCAAACCTCCCAAGAGCTGAGCAAACTTTTATTCTTCATTAATTACCCGGGCCGTGGGATTCAGTTACCCCAGCAGAAGACCAAGACAATGACTATATTAAAATCTACATCATGTGTGCAACCAAAGAATTATTAAAAAGTGAGACAAACTGCAGACCACGAGGCGATATCTGCAATAAAGAATTAGTAGGGCTGGCACTGTGGCACAGCGGGTTAAAGCCCCAGCCTACAGTGCTGGCATCACCTATGGCACCAGTTCGAGTCCCAGATGCTCTACGTCTGATCCAGCTCCCTGCTAATGACCTGGGAAAAGCAGTGAAAGATGGTCCAAGGACTTGGGTCCCCGCACCCATGTGGGAGACCAGATGAAGTTGCTGGCTCCTGGTTTCGGCCTGGTTCAGCCCTAGCCATTGCAGCCATTTCGGGAGTGAACCAGCAGATGGAAGATCACTCTGCCTATGCCTTAGAAGCATATGTATCTTGGCCGGCCCCGCGGCTCACTAGGCTAATCCTCTGCCTTGCGGCGCCGGCACACCGGGTTCTAATCCCGGTTGGGGTGCAGGATTCTGTCCCGATTGCTCCTCTTCCAGTCCAGCTCTCTGCTGTGGCCGGGAGTGCAGTGGAGGAGGGCCCAAGTGCTTGGGCCCTGCACCCGCATGGGAAACCAGGAGGAAGCACCTGGCTCCTGGCTTTGGATCAGCGCAGCATGCCGGCCGTAGTGGCCATTTTGGGGGTGAACCAACGGAAAGGAAGACCTTTCTCTCTGTCTCCCTCTCTCTCACTGTCCAACTCTGCCTGTCAAAAAAAAAGAGGAAGAAGAAGCAGAAGCATATGTATCTTAAAAAATATGCTGGTTCTGTACAAGGCCCCTCCTGTAAATCTCAGAAGGCACCATGGATGTTATGCTGCGAAATGGGCTCATCGTCCTCGGGGCAGACACAGCCTCCCATCATGGAGAGCAGAGCGCCCCCTTTCAGCTGGGGGTCTGCGTGCAGGACACCACCAACACAACCATGCGTAGTGGTCCTGACTGCATCAAACAAACCCATCTCCCCTCCCTTCCTGGCTCCTCCAAGAGTGAAGTCTCCTTCCTCCAGCCCAAGGCACACCGCTCCGACTGGGATGAGCTCATCTCTTTTCCACTCTCCCCTCTTGTTGTTTTCTGGCTTCTGCAGTTTCAGCCTTGCTTCTCTTTTTGCCCTTCCTCCCAGCCTTCGACCCCCATCTTTCTATTTGCTGCCACTCTGATCCCACTGTGGTCCGGTCTCTTCTTCCATTGCATTACTGAAACTACTGTCCTCCACAAAGTCACCGAGGCCCTCCTAGCTCTCGGAGCCAGAGAGAGCTTCTGCGGCTCTCACCTCACTTGACCTTTGCAGTATTTGACATCTTCCTTGTGAAAATTCCCCTTGTGGCTTCTGTGACATTATTCGCTCCTGGATTTTCTCGCTTTCGCTGCTGGGAACTTTGTCTATTCTCTAGGCTCTTGTTCTACTACCAGCTCCGTGAATGTCAGTGTTTCTTCCTCATTCTTTCTAATGCTGCTGCTTCTTGTTCTTTTTTAAAAGACTATCCATCAGTTTGAAAGGCAGAGTTACAGAGAGGGAAAGACAGAGAGAGAGGTCTTCCATCCTCTGGTTCACTCCCCAAATGGCCACAATGGCCAGGGCTGGGCCAGGCCAAAGCTAGGAGCCAGGAGCTTCATTTGGGTCTCCCACATGCATTTAGGAGCCCAAGCACTTGAACCATTCTCTGCTGCTTTCCCAGGCACATTAGCAGGGAGCTGCATTGGAAGTGGAGAAACCAGCACTCAAACCATGGGATACCAGCATTGCAGGCAGAGATTTGATCTGCTATGCCTCAACACTGGCCCCTCTTTCTTTCTTCTTACTGTCTTCAATAATCATTTAACAAACATTTATTGAATACCTACTCCACACCAGGCTCTTTTCTCAGTTGTGGGAAGAAGGCAGTGAAAAGGCCCCGCCCTCCTGGGCCTTACACTCTGGTGTGGGGAGACAGACAGCAAGAACTTGAAAGTAGATCTGTGAGGTTGCATGATAAGTGCTCTAGAGAAAAAAAGGGTGCAAAAGGAGACGGGTGGTGCAAACGGAGGGGATACACTGTATTTGTGTTGTAGCAAATGGTTGGGAGATCCTCCCTGAAGAACTGATTTGGGGACTAAGCCTTGCAGGGAGTAGGAGCTGTGAACCAAGTGGGTATCTGGGGGAAGATCTTTCCATGCAGAGGGAACAGCAAGTGCAAAGACTCTGAGGTAGGAGTGTTCCTGTATGGGATACATCTGGGATACATTGAATTTGAAATGCCTCCTCTCTGAGAACATTCAAGGGGAAGTGTCAAGGCAATTGACTGCATGTGTATGTGGCTGTGTGTGTGTATTTGGGGAGGAGCAGATTTGCTGGAGGTCGTTGGGAGTAGAAGAGACACTCTGGGGTTTAGTTTAGTTTGGCCTAGATTAAGGATATGGTGTTTATCAGAATCAACCTGGAGATAGAAATTGGGTCCTTAAATTTATTCAAAAGGGGTCGGTGCTGTGGCATAGGGGGTAAAGCTGCTGCCTGCAGCGGCGACATCCCATATGGGTGCCGGTTCAAGTCCTGGCTGCTCTACTTCTGATCCAACTCTCTGCTATGTCCTGGGAAAGCAGTAGGAGGTGGCCCCTGCATGTAGGAGCAGGAGCTTCTTCCAGGTCTCCCATGTGGGTAGCAGCAGCCCAAGCACTTGGGCCATTCTCCGCTGCCTTCCCAGGCACATTAGCAGGGTGAGGGATCATAAGTGGAACAGCCAGGACAAGAACCAGCCGCAGCAGCAGGCCGCAGCTTTTCCTGCTATGCAACAAAGCTAGCCTCCTAGAATGATTATTTTAAGCCCCAATTCTTATCTTGTCATTTCCCATTTAAAATTTTCCGTTGGCTTTTCCTTCCCTTTGGAAATAAAGATGCCGCACCCTAGCATGACCTATAAAGTCCTTCCAGGTCTGAGTTCTGCTGACATTTCCATCCCAAACCACTTGCAGGTCTCCACATGAGCCATGGTGTCACATCTCTGTGCTTTTACCAGTGCCAATCCTTAGTGCAGAGTCTTACCTCATTTCTGTGGCTAGTCTGTACCCATCCTTCAACCCTCAGCTCCAGGATCACCTCTTGGAAAAATACCCCCACTCCATCCCCCCCACCCTGAGGACCAGGATGTCCTCCATGCTCCTCTTTTGTGATTCCGTGGTGCTTACCTCCATTATATCTGGGTATCCTGTGCTCTCATCACCAGCTTTCCTTTAGAAGAAGGTCTTATTCAGAGTGTGACAAATAGTATTTGCTCAATGTTTGTTGAATATGTGAATGCCTGAGCGAAACCGTTTCAACCAATTACCTAGATGTAGCCCACCCATTTCTTAGCCACTGAGTTCTTTTGCTATGCTCAACCTTCCCCAAGTTAAAATATACAGCTGAGAAACATCAGAAAACAACCTGTGGCAAGGACCCAATGAGAGGAACTTGGCACAACTGCTAAAGTAAAGGGACTGGATGGCATTGAGAACACTAGGCGTTTTTTCCCATGGAGGGGATGAGCTGGGCTAAACAATTTACCTCCCTAACCTCCTATGATCAGTAGCACGTGGGTAGACCAACAACTAGCCTAAACTAGGAGAGTACTTTCTCAGTGTTTCATGTGATGGACTACACCCGGTAGATGGGCCATCTGCTTTGCTTTCTGTATCACTTTTTGTGGAATAGCACCAACACCCGTCATTCACAATCCTAAGACCCTTCTAACCCCTAAGCAACCCATTTGTCAAAACAAGGCTCAGAGTCCTTCAAAAAACTACTATTTTTTTTTCTTTTGCATTCCGTTTCAGCTCCTCAACAGTTTGATTGATTTCAGGTCTACCCTGAAGAGAAGGCTACGAATTGACTCTAGGAAAACAACTGTCACTGAACTTAGAGACCTGCTCAAAGCATAAAGATGGGACCCACAGAAAGGTGTGGCTCTCCCATCTTTAACTCTGTCAGGAGGCTTCTGCTGCTCCATCACCCCTCATCTGCTGCCCTCTTGCATGTTCCTGCTCTTGCTTCCGCTTCCCCTTCTGTCTTTCAAAGTTGGTTGAGCACAGGGCAGGGAAGCAGGTGAACCAGCTAGCCCTAACCCTGACCTCATTACTGCTGCCAGTCTTCTCCTCTGTAGTCTGGTGGTTGTCTTTCTGTCTTTCCTGTGGCCCTTCTGGACTCTAAGCATTCTCTTACTAAGATTACGTTATGACACCTACTTGAAAGGTATGCACACATTGTGTTTATTTTCATTGCTGAAGCTAATTACTGAACTGGGACTTTCTGTAGATACAGCTCGACTAGAACTCACTTAAGAGGCAGCATAGGTAGGGCTCTTGAAAGTCGGGAAAGATGCCCTTCCTCCCACGTGTCCACTCCAAGCCACACACTGAGCATCCGCTGCCAGCTCTCTCTCTATTCCCAGGGAAACTCCTTGGGCATGAGGGGGACCCCTTCCGAGTTCACCACAAACAATTTAGAAGCAGCACCAACAAAGGCAAATCAAGGAAGGAAAATAAGTTCTCAAGAACAGTGAGTAATGGTGGCGTTCACAGAATCAGTACCCGTCTACATACTTCTATGCACGCGGTACATCCATCAGAGTGAGTGGCTGACGTTGGTCCCAGCCTGGCTGAGTGAGCCCAAGTTGGATGACTCACCTGCTGTGCTCTCAGCAAACCCCGAGCCTCTGCCTGGCAGTTAACCAACTCACTAAAGGAAACTCTATTCTGAGTCTGTCACTAATTGAATCTGTGAAGGTAATCCAGTTGCCAGCCAATTTACGAACTTCCTCCCCGCGCTCCAGGTTCTTGCCAGCCTTCCTCCTAACCAGCTTTGCAGCCTAGCGGAATTTGATTGGTTTTCTCTTTGTTTGCTCTGAGGAGGAATTGAAATGCATCTTTCTCTAAGAAGATGATTGTGTCTCCTTTGCACAGCCTGGGTAGAGCACAGAGGTGACCTCATAGGGTTTTTCCACCCACTGTATCTGATTTGGAAAAGATAAATACATGAAAGCCCCAGTGTTGCCTCTTAAAATCCCCTTGGCGCTCAAAGAGGAAGCTTGGCGAAGAGTTTCAGCCAAGTATCAGGAATATCAGGTGGCACTGATTCACCAAGATCTGAAAACAAACCTCAGTTTCTCCAGTCCTTGGTTCAAGATGAGAAAACTTCCCTTTACTGTGGACTAATATGGCTCAAAGCAGAGATCAGCCTGTCCTTTGACAAGGATGACACATGAGTGACAAATGTTCCCTTTCCCAGCCCCTACCCCCAAGGCTCCTGCTGTGCCCATCTGGCTATGGCGCTCCCCATGGTTCTCCACTCGGGTCTCACTCATCTTTGGAGGTCCTGTTCTCCCCAGCAACCAGCCCCATCATTCTGGCCTGTAGACAGCTCTCCTTCCCTTGAGCTGCACCTCTGCATGATGGTCAACATCTCTCCCTGGCCGTCTAGTACAGATCTGCAGGGCAGGGAGGGTGCTGGATTCTAGTTGGTGCACCTGTGAGGTGGCTCGCGCAGCCCTGAAGAATTACACACGCCTGACTCCACCTGGACCTTTCAATCAGTCATTCCAGGGTGATTGTGACTTGCCCTGGGAGGGGAAGCGCTGAGTTAGTGTCACCAGAAGGATGCAACGCACTTCCAGATGACACTGTTAAAAAACACACTTTCATGGCAATTGCTAGCTCTAGTTTGTGGAGAGTGCTATAGCTGCTGCCTGCGCCTGCCCAAGCCCCCTGGCTCCTGCTCCCTTCCTCAGAGGCTCTATTCAGAGGGCAGCCCCTTCTTCACGCAGCCCCCTTGCTTCAGGGGAAGCTGACCCAACCCTCGGTGTCAGGTGAAGGTCTGATTGCAGGACTCAGGAATGGGTGTGTGACCCAGTTCTGCCCATTGAGGTCCCAGGGGAGAACTGCTGGGCTTCTGGGATGGGTCTTCCTCCCTCTCATGGGGGCTTCCCACTCTCTCCTGCCATCGCCCTAGTTTTAACTGCAGCCTTCCTGTGATCTCCCCCCCCCCCCCCCCCCGCCAAAGGGAACACATCTTAGGAGGCTGTTTGAAGAAAACCTGCATAAATGTTCAGCCAGTGAGGGAGGTTCTTGGACTGGGCCGTGAGATAGCCGCTACCATATTGCTCTTCACCCCAACACTCTAAAACAGCAAGTTGTATATGAGCTCTAGTTCAAGTCCCTGCTACGCCACTTCCAGTCCAGCTCCCTGCTAATGCACCTGGGAAAGCAGCAGCAGATGGCCCAAGTACTTGGGCCCCTGCCAGCCACATGGGAGACCTGAATGGAGTTGCAGGCTCCTAGCTTTGACCTGGCCCAGACCTAGCTCTTGTAGCCATTTGGGGAGTGAACTCAGTGGCTGTCTCTCTCTCTCTCTCTCTCTCTCTCTCTCTCTGTAAGTCTGCCTTTCAAATAAAGAAATAAATCTTTAAAATAATAGGTTCTTCTGGAACTGGTGAAAGTTTCAATAATATACTTTAGTTCTCCCCCCAAAAAACAAAGAGGATTGGGATGAACTCTTCTTTTGCCCAATTTTTGTCTCTCCCCCTGACAGATAGCATTGTCATTTTCTCTGGAAAACTACCCCTCCTATGCATTCAGACCAGGTCTTCAGGTGATGACAACTCTCAACCATACTCTCAAATCTGGAAGTGGGCAAACGACATGAATGGGCCAATTAGCATATCCCACTTCTCTAGACATGATGATTGGTTTAGGGGTAGGGACACCATCCCAGTTGATCCAAGGGAAGTCAATTCTGAGATTTTTTGCTGAAACTGCTGGGGCTGCCATGTTTCTGCTAAGGTTGCCATGTAGAAAGGAAGCCCAGGGCTGGCAGGAGTCACTGAATGAAGAGGACCAACTCAGAGCAAAGCGGAGCTGGCATGGGGATACATTGAAAGACAACCCTGGCAGTAGAGTTTGAGTCTGGGACCAGCTGTGCCTGCTCCAGACATCTCAACTTGGCTTCTGTGACTGGCAACTTGGTGTCCTGCAATGGCAAAAAATGAGAAATGTTATGATAAATAATTTGGCTTGGGGCTGGTATTGTGGTATAGCTGGCTAATCTGCCATCTGCAGTGCCAGCATCCCATATGGGCACCAATTCAAGTCTCAGCTGCTCTACTTCTGATCCAGCTCTCTGCTATGGCCTGAGATAGCAGTAGAAGGAGGCCCAAGTGCTTGGTCCCCTGCACCCACGTGGGAAACCTGAAAGAAGCTCCTGGTTCCTGGCTTTGGATCAGCCCAGCTCCAGCCATTGCTGCCATTTGGGAACCAGTGGATGGAAGATCTCTCTCCCTCTCTCTCTTTCTTTCTGTAACTCTGCCTTTCAAATAAAATAAATCTTTAAAAAAGCCCTGGCCTGAGGCACCAGCATCCCACATGGGCACTTGTTCTAGTCCCGGCTGCTCCTCTTCCAATCCAGCTCTCTGCTATGGCCTGGGAAAGCAGTAGAAGATGGCCCAAGTCCTTGGGCCCCTGCACCCATGTGGGAGACCCGGAAGAAGCTCCTGGCTCCTGGCTTCAGATCAGCACAGATCCAGCTTTTGCGGCCATCAGGGGAGTGAACCAGTGGATGGAAGTCCTCTCTCTCTGTCTCTACCTCTCTCTGTAACTGTCTTTCAAATAAATAAAGTAAATCCTTTTTAAAAAAGTAATAATAACTTGGCATTCCTGTCTTTTCAGAGTTGATGAGATCCAGTGACCATAGCTTTCTGCAGTATTTTTTGTCGCCAGGTACTGCCCTAAGCAGACACAGATAGAGGTCCCTGCCTTCTGGGGTCTCACATTCCAGCAGGAAGAGAGAGTCATGAAGCAAGTCAACAAGAAACACCTCAGGAAAACAGGTCTAAAGTCTCCTAAGCACGAGCATGGTGATGAAAGAGGAGGCAACTGCTCTCAGGGCAGGGCTGGTCTCTGAGGAGAGGTGGCAAGGCCTGAGCTGAGCTTACAACAACTTGATAAGAAAAGGAAGTTCAGGGAAGAGTGCCCTGAGCAGAAAGCAGTGCAAATAGAGAGGCTCTGAGACAGGAACAAGACTGGCCTGTTAAACCCACGGAAAGAAAGCTTGTGTGGCTGCAGTGTCCTGAACTGCGAGGGGACCAGAAGAGAGAGACACAAGAGGCAAGTCCCCTCCACCTGGGAGAGTTTGCGTTTAATTCTGAATACAGTGGGCCCTCACTGCAGTGTTGGTGAGACCCGGTTTACCTTTCAAAGCCCGGTTGTTGTGTGAAGGCTGGAGTGAAGGAAGGCGAGAGGGAGATGAGACCTCTTAGGAGATAAGGCAAGAGTCCGGGCAGGAGATGACGGAGGGCCCGGGAGCAGGGTTGGTGGAGCAGCGGAGGTGGACGTGGAGAAAGGTGGCTGTGTTTGGGACACATTTTGGAGGCAGAGCAAATGGGATGCGCTGTGAGTTAGAAGCAGGTGTGAGGATAGGAGACAGACGCTTCAAGCACAGTGACTAAGTTACAGGCCGAGCACTGGCTAGTGGTGCTGCCCATCACAACAAGAAAGGCCTGCTGGGGGAGGAGGGAATCCATGTTTGTGCCTCCGCTGTGTGAGACGTCTGGGTGGAGATGTCAAGAAGGTGGTAAGGTAGTGCAGGCTGGGAGTGCAGGGGAGACGTCTGAACTGAAGATCCTTGAAAATCATAGACAAGTAGCTGGCCTGGAGGAGCTACCCAGCTAAAGAGAGGAGAGAGGCCCAACACCGGAGCCTTGGGCTCTGCAGCATTCTGAGAAGGGGAGAAGGAACAGAGGAGAATGAGGAAGGGAGCGAGGCGAGAAGAAAGCCAGACAGATGAGGCATCGGGGAATCCCCAACAAGTGTTTCAAGAGCAAGAGAGCTGTCTTCTAGGTTGGATGCTGCCCAGGGGGTGAATAAGATGAGGACCAAGAGCTGCCCGTCCGCTTTGGCAAGATGACCCTGGGGAAGGCTCTATCGGATGGTGAGGAGGAAAGCGCCAGGCCAGTGCAGCAGAGCCACTGGGGCTCGTGGGATAGGCTGACGGACCCTCATCAGGGAATGCTGCTTGCCTTTTTTCCCCTTTTTATAAAGATTTGTTTGTTTACCTTGAAAATCAGAGAGAGGGAGAGGTTGAGAGAGAGAAAGAGAGAGAGGGGTTTTTCCATCTGCTGGTTCACTCCTCAAATGGCCGCAGTGGCCAGTCCTGGGCTAGGCCAAAGCCAGGTACCAGGAGCTTCTTCCCAGTCTCCTACATGGGTGCACTTGGGTCATCTTCTACTGCTTTCCTAGGCCATTAACAGGGAGCTGGACTGGAAACGGAACAGCTGGGACACAAATCATAAGTGATGCCTGGTTGTAGGTTGTGGCTCTACCTGCTATACCACAATGCTGGCCCCTTTTTATTAAGAGTTGAATAGTTTTGTAGTTTGTTTTTAGCTTAAATTTGCATACAACAAAATGTACATATCTTTAAGTGGTAAGTTTTTTTTTTTTTTTCGTAATGAGGTGAATCTCACATAACATAGAATTGACCACTTATAACTGAACCATCCAGTGGCACTGAGTACATTCGCAGGATTGTGCAGCCACCACCTGTATCTAGCTCCAAAACAAACCCTCACCCTCTGAAGAGACTCCAGATTCCTTGATGGGAATAGTTTCCTTTGGGGATGCTTTCTTTTTTTTTTTTTTAAACTTTTATTTAATGAATATAAATTTCCAAAGTACGACTTATGGATTACAATGGCTTCCCCCCCATACCGTCCTTCCCACCCACAACCCTCCCCTTTCCCACTCCCTCTCCCCTTCCATTCACATCAAGATTCATTTTCGATTCTCTTAATATACAGAAGATCAGCTTAGTATACATTAAGTATGGATTTCAACAGTTTGCTCCCACACAGAAACATAAAGTGAAAAATAATAGATGATTTTTTTTTAAATGATGATGAAATCAGAGCAGACCTATTGTCATGTTTAATCCCAGTGAGAGTCAAGTTGGGAATTGATAATTTCTTTTTTTTTTTTTTTTTTACAGAGGATCAGTTTAGGGGATGCTTTCTTAATAGACCATTTACTACACACTCCATGAAAAGTGAAGGCTCATTTTAAGTCCATATAAAACAGCCCTTTATTTGCAGAACACTGGCCATGCCGTGTGGATCTCTGCTGTTTGAAATCAGAGTCGTGGTTATCTGGGAGGGTGACTGGGATGGTAAGCAAAGGAAGCACCCGGGAGCTGCCGGGAGCATGAATTGATGCATTCCCCACCTGGGTGACAGTGATGCGACATGGACACGTGCATGCGGAGATGTCACGTCAGCCGTACAGTTAGGGAATATACACCTTTCTGTATGTAGGCTTCAATTTAAAAGTGTTTAAATATGTGTTTATTTGAAAGGCAGAGAGAGAGAGAGAGAGATGTTCCATCTGTTGGTTCACTCCCCTAATGGCCGCAACAACCAGGGCTTGGCCAGGCCGAAACCCAGAGCCAGGAACTCCATGCAGGTCTCCCACGTGGGTGGCAGGAACTTGAGTACTTGAGCCATTACCTGCTGACCCCCATGTGCATTAGCAGGCAGCTGGATCGGGAGAACCAGGCACTTTCAGATGAGTTGAAGGCATCCCACGTAGCAGCTTAACCTACTGCACGACAGTGCTCCTCCCCCACCGTTTTTTTTTTGGACAGGCCGAGTTAGAGAGAGACAGAAAGGAATTTCTGTTGGTTCACCCCCCAAATGGCTGCTATGGCCAGCGTGCTGCCCCAGTCCGAAGCTAGGAGCCAAGTGCTTCCTCCTGGTCTCCCATGCGGGTGCAGGGCCTAGGCACTTGGGCCATCCTCCACTGTACTCCCAGGCCACAGCAGAGAGCTGGACTGGAAGAGGAGCAACCGGGACAGAACCGGCGCCCTGACTGGGACTAGAACCTGGAGTGCTGGCGCCGCAAGGCAGAAGATTAGCCTAGTGAGCCATGGCGCTGGCCCCCCATCATTTTTTTAATAACTAAGAAATCAGGAGGCCAGGGCTTCCATTCCAGCCCTTGAAGGTGACTAGCTGTGTGACCCTAGGCAAGTCATTTAACCTCTCTGGACCTCAAGTTTTCTGGAAGATCCCGAGTTCCATGATTTCATGTGAAGTGGGGTTGAAGGAAGCGAGAGGGACAGAGCGGGTGCTCCGTGTACAGAGGCCCCTGTTTGAAGACAGGCACTTGTGCTGACCTTGGTCAATGGGGAGTCAGGCCTTTCTCATCCCACCCCTCTCAGAAATTAACAGTGGCAGCTGGTATCGTCACTGTGGTGTCTCCGTGGTACCACCAGTCACTGACAAGGCAGCTGTGAAGTTAGCGCAAATGAAAAGCTGCCCATAATTAGGCGGCTGCATGTGCAAGCATTATTGCTATTTAAAAAATCAATTAGCTGAATAAGAAAATGCCGTTGAGACAAACATTTCTTGTTCTCCCTCTTATGATTCCAGCTGAGTAGGAGGATAATGTGGTCCATTCCGGAGGGCAATATAGCTTTCTGATACATTGGGACTGCATCTAGTTTTAAAAACTGTGTAGAGAGAGATGGAGGCTTCTAATGTTTAAGTCTCTGTAAGGGAGGGAGAGGCATCACAGGATGAGCTGGGATTTGTGCCCTGCTGCCTTATTAATAAGCCTCTTGCTCTGGTAATGACTGCACCTTCATTTCCTCCTTTCAGGAGGTGATGGGACACGCCTCTAGGAAGCCTAGCGTTACTGCTCCCTAGTCCTGTCTCTGAGACAGGAGGCGGAGGGGCTATGAAGCAAAAGAGATGAAACTTTTCCAGTTCTTTTCTTGCTCTTTCTCCAAATAACTGCATTGAACAAAGCTGATATTCTGAGAAGGCTGTGGAGATAGACAGCCGTCTTCTGACAGCCGTCTGGGCCTGGGTCATGCATTAACCTCCAAATCCTGGGCAAGGGAATGAAGGAAGCTCCCTGAGCCTCAGTTTCCCTGTCTGTGAAAGGAGCTGATGTTTGTCCCCACCTCTGTGTGCATGCGCACACACGCGTGTGCATGTGAACTAGAAAATACAGCCCACTGACAACGCCTTGCTCAGCGCCTGGCATGCGACTGTCCCTCAGTAAACATCACGAGGTGGTTCTTGTGTCTGGGGGCGGGGCCAGTCTCCTGGGCAGCGGGTCCATGCACCCTTGGGAATCACTGAATCCCAGGGCTCTCTCACAGCCCCCAGCAGGGGTCTTTCAGAATTCTATGTGTTTCTCAGTTTTCGGTCCCTGCTTGTTGTGTCTTTGGAATCCCAAACAGCCCGGGAGGGGGAGAAGGCGTCAGATGTGTGCATCCTCCCCTGCTCCTGGGCGGTGACTACACCCCCTGCCGCCCAGCTGGTGACACAGGCCTTTAGCATAATGGAGGCCTTTGCGGATCTATTTTTCTCTCACTGTGTTACTCACCTCGCTCCTCTGTGTCACAAGGAAGGAGAGAGAAAAACACAATCCACTGCCAGGGATGAGTCAAATTCCAATAGAGTCTTTGCTGCTGTTGCTTGTGCATTCCCAAGATTCAGACTGCAGAGCCAGGCCTTGCTTGCTTCTTTCTTCTCTTTCTCCTTTCTTTTTGGGGAAGGGTGGCGGATGGAACTGCGTTTTGACTGGGTTCTTTCTAGGGTAGACAATGAGGAAAGTGACACCCTCAGAGCTGGCTCAGGCCCCGGCTCAGCTCTGGCCTTCTCCTGTCCTTCCTTTCTGGAAGTGACCGTAGCGGCTGTGGGCTTTCTCCTGGCTCAGAGAACTGCTCCTGCTCTCAGCAGCGTGCCCCCGCGGCCGTCTGAGCAGGTGCACAGCAGTTACGCTGCTCCAGAGGCTGGTCCAGGTAGGTGCCCGTGCCTCCACCCATGGCTCCAGGCTCCTTACGTAGCTCCTTTCTTGGAGTGGCCTGAGGCCTCTGTCCCCGGCAGGTATCCAGAGACAAAAATTTTGAAAGGAGAGAGATAATCAGCTTGATGATCATTTAGTGTTTAAGTGAAAGGGTTTCCTTTTAACTTATTTGCGTATCTCACTTCCATGGCACAAAGCAACGGAAAGACTAGAAGGAATGTAAGATATGCTGTTAAGTTCAGGCTGTAGCACAGAGACAGCACAGCATTGCTGAGTGGACCAGCCTTCTCTCTACCTGAAGCATAGGAATATTTCGAGCATCTGCACAGGCTATAGAAAATAACATTGCAGAAAGCATTAATTTGAGCTCCATTGGCATACTAGAGGCAAGCAATTCCCAAACTTGGCTGCACATTAGAGTAATGGGGAGCTCTTCAATGAATCAAGTTCTGGGCCCTGCGCCCTGTGCCAGAGAGCTCCAGGGCCCTGAGTCCTGGGGGAGACTCCTTATTTTAGAGGTTACCCAGGTGGGTCTGACAGCCAGGCAGGGCTGCAGCTTCCAAGATAGGCCATGCTTTGGAGGGAGATGTTCCCACATCATCTAATGCCAACGAGGCAGCTCAGGTTTGTCTTTAACCTTCTTACAGTGAAATATATACAGAAAAGCATTCAAAACAAACGTGCCTCAGGGACCGAACTCGGTGCAAACACCCATGGGTCCACCTTCAGTTAAGAAACACAACGTTGCCAACAGATGCGTTTTTTGGACACTGAAGAAAATCCTGATGTTTTCCCCATTGAGAAACCATTGTAGCCCCCTGAATCAGGAGCCTGGGGTTTGAGGTGTGTCTCTGATCCTCCTGGGCTTTGTTCTGATTTAAGGAGCTGAATTTGCATCCTTCATAATCTTGCACTTGGATTTTATAATTAAACAGAAGTGAGTCAAAAGTCTCCAAATCCCAACTCCTCCACTCGCATGCTGCGTGTTCTTGGGCACGTTATTGAGCATTTCTGCTCCCTGGGCTCCTCAGCTTTAAAATAAAAGGCAGAACAATGTGTACTTCCCAAGATCGTGTGAGCAATAAGCCTGGCGATCCTGCAACACGTTCCCATCAGGTCCCATTCTCACTTTGTTCTCCTGCTGAAGCCTATTCCCAGCAATTGCTCCCTCTCCCGTCTCCTCTGGGACCTCAGCCAGAGGCCGATGTCACTTCTATGGTACACAGAAGGCTCTGTTTACCTCTGCCTTCCGAGGCAGCAAGCAGACAAGAACCCTCCTTGACTCTGCATCTCCCTGCCGTCACCTTATTTTCTGCTTCTTTTTATGGTCAAACTTTTATAGTCACTGTCTCCTCTGCATACTTTGTCTTTTCCTCTATCCTCCAGCTCCGGCCTCTGTCTTCACTAAGCCATGGAGACCATAGCTGTCAGGATGACCAACTATGTCTGTGCTGCCCAAGTCCAAGTTCCTGATCTATTCTGAACTTCCTTGGCCTTCAAGCAGCATTTGACAGAGTTGGCCTTGCCAAGGTTAGAGATGGGGCAATCTAGGCAGTGGGAGCTGCAAGTGCAAAGGCCCTAGGGTAAGGTCCAACTTAGTGGACTCGAGAAACAGAAAGGGAAAAAAGAAAAAGAAGGTCGATGTGGCTGGAGCTCAGAGCCGAGGACGCAGAAGTCTGCTGGGCCACACTACATGGACTTTGTGAACTGGAGCAAAGCTTCAGCACTGGGTCCAGGACAAACAGCTGTCCCATATTGGCTATTCCCATTGTTTTTATTTTTTAAAGACTTATTTATTTATCTGGAAGGTGGAGTTACAGAGGCAGAGAGAGAGAGAGGTCTTCCATCTGCTGGTTTACTCCCCAAGATGGCCACAATAGCAGGAGTTGGGCCTATCTGCCAGGAGCCAGGTGCTTCTTCTGGGTCTCCCACGCAGATGCAGGGCCCAAGGACGTGGGCCATCTTCTATTGCTTTCCCAGGCCATAGCAGAGAGCTGGATCAGAAGTGGAGTAGCTGGGACTTGAACCGGTGCCCGTATGGGATGCCGGCACCACAGGAAGTGGCTTTACCCACTATTCCCATTGTTTTTATTAAAAGCTTAACAGTGCCATGTGTGAGAGAGCTGGGAAGGTGCTGGATCAGGAAACGAAGAGCAAAATCCCAGATCTCAAGGAGCTTTCCATTAAGTTGAGGAGATTGTACCTGTTAGGACGAGAGACCTGCAAGCCAACTTGCTGTCATTGCCCTCCCCTGCCCTACACAATTTCTTGGCGAATTGAGTCCCATCCAGTGATTGTCTCTGGATAATTAAGATTCATTTTTTAACTTGTGAATGGAGCGAAAGTGGCTGTGGGTCCCAGTGAAGAAAGATATGACTACGAAGACACCAGACATGTTGTCACAGCATAGACAGAGACCAGTGCTAGGACAGAGACCAGTCCTGGTATATTCCCAGCTTTTCCAGACTGCTCAGGATAATCCCTCCATGGGGTTATCAGGGCTGGGCCTTTCCTTCTCATTTGTATCAAAGCTGCCAACCAGATTCTGGAACAGCCCTTTGGATTACTGACACCACACATGTACCCTAAAGGTGGGGGGAGGGGTTAATCCTATTGGTGTGCCTGTCACACACATCCCTTTCACACTTGCAGGCACACATACACACACTCAACACACTCACACACTCAACACACATATATATTAGCACACACTCAATAGCACACAGTCAATGGCCAGATATTCAGTATACATAGGCTTTCTTTTTCTTTTTTTAAAGATTTATTTATTTATTTGAAGGGCAGAATTACAGAGAGGCAGAGAGAGAGAGAGGTCTCCCATCTGCTGGCTTACTCCCAGATGGCTGCAATGGCCAGAGCTGTGCCCATCAGAAGCCAAGAGCCAGAAGCTTCTTCCAGGTCTCCCACATGGGTGCAGGGGCCCAAGGACTTGGGCCATCTTCTACTGCTTTCCCAGGCCATAGCAGAGAGCTGGATTGGAAGAGGAGCAGCCAGGTCTCCAACTGATGCCCATACGTGATGTTGGCACTGCAGACAGTGGTTTTACCTGCTAAGCCAGAGTGCCAGCCCCCTACATAGGCTTTCAACACTCACACCTTCTCAGCACACATCTCAATACACACACACACACACATACAACAGACACACAAGACCATACACATGAGCACACCTACTGAACACATCCAAAGCACACACTCAACACATGCTCATCACTCTCACAGCCTACAGTCACATGGGCATTTATGGTGCTATAGGACTCTGAGTTATTCCCCATTTCTTTGCTTTTAACACCCAGCAAACTGAAAATTGGATAGTGTGGAAAACTTGTGTGAGTCAGGAAGTCACCGCTTTCGATTACAGTTTTATGCCACTTATCTGCCAGATCAGAGTCTAGTGGAAAGGAGGTCAAGAAAAATAAGCAGGTGCCACTTACAAATGAAGACGCAACTGCTGTAGAGTGCCCTCTTCCTCTGTTCCTCTCTGACCCTCTCTCTTTACGTCTCTGATTCTATCTCTGGCACTGATTATGAGTGAGCCATTTAGGAATGAACTCAACAAAAATCTAATGTGTAGGCTGGCTTTTACAAGTTACCTGTTTGAAACAGGCAATGCTGAATTAACTCCCACCGAGCTGAAAAGTCTAAAGAACATTCCAGACACCAGCTGGGAAAAAATGAACTGACGTTGGATGATACGAAATCAAAACTTCAATGAAGAATCCTGTGAACAAGTGGCAAGAGAGGATCTTTCCATATCTAAAATTAATTTGCTTTCATTTCCAAACTCTGACGCTGGAAGTATTCTTCCTCAAACTGACGAAACCACAGAGGATTCTGGGTAGAGGCATGTAAATGAGTAGGTTCACTGTGTTCTTTGCTTGAGAGTCTGGTCGACCATTTCATATGGCAAGAAATCTGCTAGGGTAGAATCTATTCCGTTCTTCGTCTGGTTGTTTTCAGACCTGTCTGCTTAGGGACATTTTGTCATTACCCCAGTGTCCTGGGGTTCCTCTTTGTCATGTCTGATAGCTCTATTTTCTTTTCTCTCTTGCTCCATTTTCGGCATTCTGGGGCTGTGTGGTATTTTTATCCTCTCCATTTCAGATTTTAAAGCATCTGTTGAGTGTCTAAATACGTCTGGCTCAATACAGGTGCTTTGCTTGGAGAAAGCCTAATGGGGTGTTCAAAGCCAAAGTCACAGAGAAGGACTCAGTGTGATTTCCTAGGTAATTGTCTTAGTATCTTTTTTGTTTTATATTTGATAATCTTATTTTAGAACATCCTGGTATGCCGTTAACGGAAATAAAAGGAAAAAACGGGTCCATCACTCACAGGTTGAGAAATGATGACACAGACAACACCAAAGTAAAAAAAAAAAAGACACATAAAGGATGAAAAATAAGCCACAAAATGGCAGAGAGGTTGAAGCACACTGTAAGGATCAAGTCAAATAAAAATGGGCAAGATCATAAAGGACACTATGTATGAGGAAATCCTAATGCCTGATGACCTCGTGAGAAGTGTTTGACCGAACTTCCACCTTGGACCTGAATGTTCAAACCACAGTGAAAGCCTCAGAACCAGTAGGTCAACAGACACTAGAAAGTCTCACAATCCCAACTGCCAGCGAGGACGCTGGACCGTAGGAGCTCCTGAACATGTGGGAAGAGGAGCAGACAAGGAAAAACCCTCTGGAATATTCTGGCAGCATCCATGATTCTCAGGGTGGTCCTAGGAACAAGCAGCCACATGGCCACACAGCTGATGACTCAGATGGGCTAGGATGGGAACGTTCATAGCGGCCCGAATGTTGACTTCTCAAAGTAGAATCAAGTCGTGGTAAACAGCGGTGGAGGCCATCAAGCCACAGGTCTGCTCTTGTTCCCCCAACTGGAAATGCCCACTGTGGGGCATTTCAGGCAAGGGCTTCCCATGAATTTAGTAACATCGCAATGCCAGAGTTATTCTTGCCTTCAGAGCCTACCCCAGCTTGGTGTCCAGATATGGCAGCGGTGAGAGAGGGTCCCTGCAGGGGCCTTGAGTGACAGGAGCCTCTGGGCTCCCTGCTGGCTGCTTCGCCTCCGGTCATGGGTGCAGTTGTCTCCTTAACTGCCGTCAAGAGCGTTTGGTCTGCTGGTTCTAGAGCCACAGGTGCTTGTTCAGTCTGAATCTCTGAGCCCTGAGTGTGTCTTCAGCTCCTGCTGCTGTTCCCTGCTGTGCACCCTATGTTCCTGGTCCCCCGCCCCGGGGGAGGGCCTGGGGATGCTGTGAGACACCCTGGATTCTTAGACTCCTGTGTCCTTCCTTGCTTTCTTCCTTCCTTCCCTGTGACCTTAATACATCAAAAAATTTTCTTGAGAGAGAGAGAGAGTGATGTCCCATCTTGCTAGTTCACTCTGCAAATGCCTACAGCAGTGAGGGCTGGGCCAGGCCAAAGCCAGGAGCTGTGGGTGGCAGGAATCCAACCACTTGAGCCATCACCACTGCCTCCCAGGATCTGCGTGAGTAGGAACCTGGAACCAGGAGCCAGAGCTGAGCATTGAACCCAGGCACTCTGATATGGGATATGGGTGTGTTAGCTAGTACCCTAACTGAGCTGTTAACTGCCAGGCCAAATGACCACTCTTCGTAGTACATTTTAGAATGGTCTTTGTCACCTAGAATTTTCAAGCCACGTGCTCTGTTCAGAATAAGGTCCCCTAAAAGCCAGTCACGGCGCTGGCCTCTGCAGATGTGGCTCAGGCCGATGACTGAGTAGAAGCCACCCGATGACGTTGTGAAGACGTTGAGTGAACCCACAGAGTGCTGAGGACCTACCTTTGCCTCTTTTCATTCCCAGCTGCAGACCCCTGAGTTTCCTCTCCCACATCCCACCCCCTCCCCAATATTTCATCACTGTTTTCCTACTTGCTCTAGTAGCCTTTGTGGCTTTTCCCTTTTAGGAGATTTCAGAACTGCCCCAGGCCTTCCTAAGGTCAGCTTTCAGGTGGAACACAGCCCAGCTTCTGGAAAGAGCCACATCACAAACCAGCTCTGGGTAAAAGCCCAGACCCTGGCCTTAGGAGCTCTCTGATGCTTCACACTAAAATGAGTATGTATGTTTTTGTAGTTGGTGTTTTTTTAAATTAACGCTTACTTAATTTATTTGAAAGACTCAGTGACAGAGAGAGGAGAGACACAGAGATCTTCCATCCACTGGTTTACTCTCCAAATGTCCATAATAGCTGAGGCGGGGCCAGGGAAAACCAACAGCCAGGAACTCCATATCAATCTCGCACATGGGTGGCAGGTGCAGGCCATCTTCTGCTGCCTTCCCAGGTGCATTGGCAGGGATCTGGATTGGAAGTGGAGCAGCTGGGACTCCGACCACTGCTTTGATACTGGATGCCAGCATTGCAAGCAGCATCTTAACCCACTACACCATAATGCCCACCCCAGTATTTCTGTTTTAAAAGTGAATTAATGTACTTATAAAACACGTAAATCGTGCACATCACATCAGACAAAACTGAAAAGATGAACAGGTGTATGCGATGAAAGGAAATACCCTTGGTCACTCTCATGGTTGTCTCAGCCTCCTGGGCTCCTTCCAGAAGTAACGCTGTCATCAGTTTGTGGCAGAGACGTCTGTGCTGGTGCAAAGTCTTGTGCATACAAAGCCTTTTGCTTTTGTAAAGCCTTTCACTTTTGCAAAACCTGCAGCTACCAGGATTTGCCTTTTCATTTATGCTGTTTCTTGGCAATTGTACCTTACAAGGACGTTCAGCTTTGGCTTTGCTGAAGGCTTCGTACTACTCTTCGGTACAGACCTTTCAGTGGATAGGCATTCTGAATTGCTTCTTGTCGCTCCCCCTCTTCGTGGAGGAGCAACACAGGACCCTGCGCTGTTCTTTCGTCTGCTCGGCCCTCCCCGGGTTTGCTGCTGGTTCTTCCCGGGTTGGCTACTATCCCTTCCACCTCCGTGGAAGGGCAGTTCCCCCTGGCCGCATTCCCCACTTCCGCAGGGGAGCGGCACACCGCCGGCCGGCTTTCTCGGGGGCTGCATGGGTGTTCCTTCAGCTAGATGTTCCTGGTGCATGTTGTCTCTCTCCTCCTTTATAGTCCTCCTCCACCAATCCCAACTCGGCCGCCCACACGCCGAGTACGCTGCTCTCCAATCAGGAGCAAGTCCCACAGTTAATTGGCTGAACTGGAGGCAGCTGGGTAGAAGCTGTTTACTTCTCTCCCAGCGCCATATTGTGGGAGAGCAGATGCATAGAATAAGTCTTAATTCCAGTAACCTAGTCTAGTCCGAGCTGCTCCCCACAGAGGAGAGCAGATGCATAGAATAAGTCCTAATTCGAGTAACTTAGTCTAGTCCGGATTGCTCCCCACACTTCTCATTGTCTGCTATTATGCGTGAGGTGACAGTGAACAACAACCTCTGTTTCGACTGTACCTCTCCAGTCTCTGAGGGTAGTCTTTGAAAGGTGTAACTGGGGCTGGCACTGTGGCACAGCAGGTTGCGCTGCTGCTTGGGATACTTGCGTCTTGTACCAGAGTGCCTGGGGTGGAGTCCTGCCTGTGCTTCTGATCCAGCTTCCTGCTGCTATGCTCCCTGGGAGGCAGCAGGGGGTGGCACAGTAGTTGAGTCTACCATTGCATGTGGAAGTGGCACACAATGGAGTTCCTGGCTCCCAACTTCAACTTGACCCAGCCCTGGCTATTGCAGGTATTTGAGGAGTGAACTACTGGGTGGAAGATCTCTCTTCTCTCTCTGCCACTCTTTCTTTTTTAAAAAAAATTTATTGTAGGGGCAGGTGCTGTGGCACCTGGGTCAGACCACCACCAGCAACACTGGCAACCCATATGAGTGCTGGTTCGTGTCCCAGCCACCCTAGTTCCCATCCAGCTCCCTGCTGGTGTACCTGGGAAAGCAGCAGAAGATGGTCCACGTACTTGGGCCCCTGCACCCACATGGGAGACCCAGAGGAAACTCCTGGCTCCTGGCTTCTGCCTGTCCCAGCCTTGGTCGTTGTGTCATTTGGGGAGTGAACCAGCTGAAGGAAGATTTCGCCTCTATCTCTGTCTCTCCCTCTCTCACTCTCTGTATTCTTTCAGTAAATTAATAAATCTTGGGGAGAAAAAAGATTTATGTTATTTTAAAGCCATAGTAGCAGAGAGACAGAAAGAGAGACAGAGAAATAAGATATCTTCCATACAGTGGCTCATTCCCCAAATTCCACAATGGCTGGGACTGGCAGGCAGAAGCCAAGAGTCTGGATATCCATCTGGGTCCCTCACATGGGTTGTAGGGTCCCAAGTGCTTGGGTCAACTTCTGCTGCTCTCCCAAGTGCATTATCAGGGAGCTGCATCAGAAGCAGAGCAGCCAAGACTCAACTGGTGCCCCTATATGGCGTGTCAGCATCATGGGTGGTGGCCCAGTCTGCTGTGCCAAAACACCAGCCCCTCAAATACATATGTACACACACTTCCCAGAACAGGTAGCTCTACTGCCCTGACACCTTGGGATGACTGTTAGGGCGAGGTGAGGTGGGACAGCCTCTAAGTGAGATCTGAGTAAAAGGCTACAGCACTGCATTTGGGGCTTGCCATTCCCGAGCCTGTCACTCAAGGCTCTGGCTCACGCAGCTGTGTTCCCTGCAGGAAAATCTTTGCATTCTGTCTTGGGGGGTGGGGAGGCAGCAGAAATGAGCAATTAGATGCCTGTGTCTGGCAAGAGAAGTGTTTATGTATTGCAATTGCCCTTACAAATATTTTTTCCTTTATGAGAAGAAAACTCCTCCTCCTGCCAACTAAGGCTGTCTGCCTTACAAAGATCTGGCCAAATGAATTCAGTTTTTAATCCACATTGCAGGGGAAGCAAAAACAGGAAGGCTGGGTATCTTCCTTCTGCAACACTGGGAAGGCGGTAGGTGCTGGAAACTCCAGTACAGACGTGGAAGGGCAGTCCACTCAGGGCAAAGAGGCAAAAGCACCATCATCGTCTTGGCTCTGATATGTGTTTGCTTGTTAGATAAGTTCCTTCACGTATTTCCTATTGCACAGGGAGAGTGGAAGGGGTCCCCAAATAAGCTCCCACCTTCAGGCTCTGAAGTAGCCAATAACGGGGCACAAGTAACACAAAACTGTGTTCGGAACTTACTGCTGAAATGACCCACAAGTAGGTCAACTGTATAATCTTGTTTTCTCTGCTTATGAAGCCATCTCAACTCATTTCTGCTTCAACTTCTTTGTTTATCTCTCCCACTCTACCTCACCCCCGAGTCTTCAAGTCTCACTGGGCACAGCGGCCCTCCTGTCTGCACCTGGGAGTGACCATGCAGGCCCCTTCCCATCTTCCCATTTTTCCTGCCCATGACTCCACCTTGGGGGTGTCTGAAGTGACTGGGGACAGGGGAGCCCCTGAGGGCGAGTGAGAGGATGCAGGGGCACCCACAGGGAGACAGATGCAGGGACAGCCACGGCAAGGATGCGGCACCAGCGGGACTGTCTCCATCCTTTTTCTGGCTCTACAGCCAAGACACTTTCAGCTCTTTCCCCCATATTTCATTTCCAGGCAACTTGCTCTCTACAGTCAGGGGCCCCAAATTCTGCTGATTTTGCTTTGTTTGGCTAGTAACAAGTGTTAACATATTTTATATTTCAGTACCTTTAGATGTAGCAGATATGAGGGTACTTCAAAAAATTTATCAAAAAATATTTAAAGGATAGATTTATTTTGGTACAAAAACAAAATGAAATCTGAGCATAGCTTTTTCATTGAGAGGCATCTCCCACGAAGAGTTTGATGCGCCCTCATCTATCCTGTAGTGTCGCTCCCCCTCTTCGTGGAGGAACGACACTAAACGCTGCCTAGGCTTCATATCCGAGTCATGGCACCATTATGTCGCTCCCCGTCTTCATGGAGGAATGACACAGGACCCTGCGCTGTTCTTTTGTCTGCTCGGCCCTCCCCGGGTTTGCTGCTGGTTCTTCCCGGGTTGGCTGCCATCCCTTCCACCTCCGTGGAAGGGCGGTTCCCCCTGCCACTTTCCTCACTTCCGCAGGGGAGCGGCACACCGCCGGCCGGCTCTCTCGGGGGCTGCACAGGTGTTCCCCTTAGATGTTCCTGGTGCATGCCGTCTCTCTCCTCCTTTATAGTGCTCCTCCGCCAATCCCAACTCGGCTGCCCACACGCCGAGTACGCTGCTCTCCTCCAATCAGGAGCAGCTCCTGCAGCTTGTCAAGTTGGTGAGAGGCAGCTGGGTAGAAGCTGTTGCCTCCTCTCCCAGCGCCATATTGTGGGAGAGCAGATGCATAGAATAAGTCTTAATTCCAGTAACTTAGTCTAGTCCGAGTTGCTCCCCACAGATCCCCCTTTCTTTTTATTTTTGGCGTTGATACGCGCCTGTCTTCGGTGCCCCGCGGCACACACTCTGCTCTGCTTGCTGGAGTTGTCCACAGGTGCTTACAAGCCCTACCAATAAGGCAATCCGAATCCGGGTCCTCTCTTCGCCATGTTGCGAGGAGGTTTTTAGGCGCTGATGCGTGCCTGTGTTCGGTGCCCTGCAGCACATGCTCTACTCTGCTAGAACTGCCTGCAGGTGCTTACGACTCCTATCAGGCAAACCGAATCCAAGCCTTCTCATTGCCGTATTGTGGGGAGACTTATTGATGTTGATTCGTGCCTGTCTTCGGTGACCTGCAGCCGCCCACAGGTGCTTAGCGTCTTACTAATAAGGCAGACCGAATCCAAGTTCTCTCATTGCCGTGCGTGTTGTGGGGAGGCCTTTCTCTATTTCTCTATGTCCGGGCATTCCTATTTCTTCTATTTTACTTCTATCTGCCAGCATTCCTATTTCTCTCATTTTACTTCTAAACCTTCTGTTCTCTTATCTCCACGGCTTCCCGGCGCCCGCCCCGAGGCTGCTTCTCGGCGGCTTCCCGGCTCTGAGCCGCTTCAGCCCGCGCTTCTCTCATCTGCGCGGCTTCCTGGCTTCGCGCGCGCACTCCGCGGTCTCCGCGCCCTTCGCGTCCGCACCACGGCCTCGCACTAGCCCCGGGTTCCCTATCTACTTGTGCCCCACGCGCTCTCTCTGCACGCGGCGGCTTCCACGAGTCACACAGCACAGCTCACGTTTCCGCCACCACCGGTATTCAGTCCAAGTTCCCCGGACTAACCTGGCGAATTCCAACCTGGTGGCCCACGTCTCTGCCTCTGGTTCCAGATTTTCGCCTTTTGCTCCCCGGGCTGACTTGAAGAATTCCAAGATGGCTTCCGTCTCCACTTCAGCCTGCACTCGCGGCTTCATCCTCCCTAACATTTTTCTCTACCCGGTATATTTCTCCAAGCTTTCCTCCAACAATACTCCTCCCTCATTTCTCCTGGCCTCTCCCCACAGTCCGTATCCAAGTCTAAGTTTCTTATAGGTTTCACTTTCACTTTCAACCTGCAGTCCGTATCTGAGTCTAAGTTTCTTCTTGCTTTCACTTTAAATCCTAACTTCTTTCCCACAGTCCGTATCCGAGTCTATGCCTAGGCTTTTTTTTTTTTTTTTTTTTTTTTTTGACAGGCAGAGTGGACAGTGAGAGAGAGAGACAGAGAGAAAGGTCTTCCTTTGCCGTTGGTTCACCCTCCAATGGCCGCCGCGGAGGCGCGCTGCGGCCGGCGCACCGCGCTGATCTGGTGGCAGGAGCCAGGAGCCAGGTGCTTTTCCTGGTCTCCCATGGGGTGCAGGGCCCAAGCACCTGGGCCATCCTCCACTGCACTCCCTGGCCACAGCAGAAAGCTGTCCTGGAAGAGGGGCAACCGGGACAGAATCCGGGGCCCCGACCGGGACTAGAACCCGGTGTGCCGGCGCCGCTAGGCGGAGGATTAGCCTAGTGAGCCGCGGCGCCGGCCTATGCCTAGGCTTTCAATAGCTTCTTCTGACACCTTTTCCATCCGGCTTTCCCCTAGGCTCTTCTAGTCTCTCTCTCCGGTATTTTCCCACTTCTTCCCTCCTAGGTTTCCTATCCGTCCTAGGTTTCCTATCCGAGTCACGGCACCATTATGTCGCTCCCCCTCTTCGTGGAGGAACGACACTAAACGCTGCCTAGGCTTCATATCCGAGTCACGGCACCATTATGTCGCTCCCCGTCTTCGTGGAGGAACGACACAGGACCCTGCGCTGTTCTTTTGTCTGCTCGGCCCTCTCCGGGTTTGCTGCTGGTTCTTCCCGGGTTGGCTACCGACCCTTCCACCTCCGTGGAAGGGCGGTTCCCCCTGCCACATTCCCCACTTCCGCGGGGGAGCAGCACACCGCCGGCCGGCTCTCTCGGGGGCTGCACAGGTGTTCCTTCAGGTAGATGTTCCCCTTAGATGTTCCTGGTGCATGCCGTCTCTCTCCTCCTTTATAGTCCTCCTCCGCCAATCCCAACTTGGCTGCCCATACGCCGAGTACGCTGCTCTCCTCCAATCAGGAGCAGGATCAGCTCCTGGAGGTCATCACTCAAGTTGGCAAGAGGCAGCTGCGTAGAAGCTGTTTTCTCCTCTCCCAGCGCCATATTGTGGGAGAGCAGATGCATAGAATAAGTCTTAATTCCAGTAACTTAGTCCAGTCTGAGTTGCTCCCCACACTGTAGCTTCCCATGGTCCCCACCCTCCCTTTTGATTTCACAGCTCTATTCTACTTCCCCTACTTTCTCTCTTCCTCTGAAAACAACATTCTCAAGTCAGGACTCTCAAGCTTGGGAGTATGTGCTCTTTGAACCTCCAGCTCCTGGTACAATTCAATCACCGCACTTGTTGTAAGAGAGCAAAGCTATCAAGCACTTTAACCATTTTCTTGCCTTTTTTTAAAAAAGGTTTATTCATTTATTTTAAAAGCAGAGTGACAGAGAGAGAAAAAGAGAGTTTGTCTTCCAGCTGCTGGTTCACTCACCAAATGGCTACAATGGCCAGGTCTAGGCCAGGCCAAAGCCAAGAGCCAGAAACTCTATCCAGGTATCCCTATGGGCGTCAGGGGCCCAAGCACTCTGGCGATCTGCTGCTTTCTCAGGCATATTAGTAGGGAGCTGGATCAGAAGCATAGCAGCCAGGACTCAAACAGGTGCTCTGGCATGAGATGCCAGCACCGTAAGCAGTGGCTTAACCTGCTCTGCCACAACACCGGCCCCTGATTGTTACATACTGATGCATGAGTGAGTGAGTGGGAGAATGGGAAGGATGGCATCAGACTGAGATGGACAAGAGGAATATCTCGCGAAGGACAACATGGACAGAGGGCCCCAGCAGTAAAGCTCAGAGCACCTGCAGGGTCTGGTTAGAGTCCAGTTCATTTATGAAGCCCCATTCCTTGAGTGTGCTGGTCTTCTGCAGGGTGGCTCCATGAACTATGGGCTTTCTACTGTCACTTCCCACCCACCTCCCCATGTCCCACATGCCCACCTTGTATAGGCAGATGAGGGCCTTTTCCCTTGTCACCAGTAAGTCCCTCTTGGCACCATCACTGGCAAGCATTCCTCACCTTCTCTGTGCTGTTTAATCTCCTTGCCCCAGGCCTTTTCAAAGAAAAATCCTCTTGTTGAGAACTTCCCCAGTTCGTCTTTCTCAGTATTGGCCTTTGGCAGTACTTATTTAGTTGTATGGCAAGGACAGTGTTCCCAGGATAAATTTTTATAAATTTTTGTGGTTTTACCTGATTTGTTTTTGTTTGAGTTTAAATAGATCCATCGATTTTCCTGACCCATTTGGGAACTTTGCTATTTTTAAGTAAAAGAGGGATATTTCATGTGATGGCAAGCCCACACCACCTCCACTGGTGAAAATGACCTTCAAGAAGGGTCGATCAACTCTCAGAGGTCTGGCAAAGTCGAAGTAGAGGCTCCAGTCCAGGTGCAGGAGATGTGGGTGCTGAGCCTGCCCTAACTCCAGCCCTCTGCACCCCAATCAGGGGGCTGCTCGGGTGATCTTGAGCCTCTCTCTAACTCTGATGATTCCCCCGGGACCGCTGATCCCAGTATCATGGACAGAGGGCCCCAGCCCATATAGGATACATGTTGACCCACGCTCAACATGTGGGGGCCTCAGGAGGCTTCCCTGTGTCCCAAGACAAGACAGAAATTGTGTCTGTTAGGTAGGAGCACATGGTGAGGTGCAGTCCACAAGAACAGGAGGACATCAGAGAAGTGGCTCTTTCTGTGTTCTCGGAAGATTTCTAAGTGAGCCAACCTCTCACTGCTACTCACTGGGCCTGTGATTGGGGAGTGGGCCTCATGGGGTCTCTCCAAAGTCCCTTCAAGGCCCCCACATTCCCTCCCTTGTCACCACCAAGTGGTGGGCAGGGGGAAAGGTTTCCTCCTTCTCTACACCCCTGTCCCTACCAGAGCGGCACGTTGGTCACCAAAGGGAACAAGGACCTGGACAGTCAGGAGATACTCCTCATCTTCTGGGGTCTACACTGCAGTGGAAGAGTCACTGGCTCAGAAACACTTGTGGTGCAGATAGTTTGTAATATTTTTTATAAATGTTTGAAACGCAGAGTTAGCAAGAGAGAGAGAGGGAGGGAGGAAGAGGGGGAGGGAGAGAGGAAGAGAGAGGTCTTTCATCTGCCAGCTCACTCCCACAAATGGCCACCATGGCCAGGGCTGGGCAAGGCCAAATCCAGGAGCCTGGAACTCTATCCAGGTCTCCCACATGGGTGGCAGGGGCCCAAGTACTTGAGCCATCTTCCACTGCCTTCCTATGTGCACTGGCAGGGAGCTGGCTTGGAAGTGGAGCAACCAGGACCTGAACTGGCCCTCAAATGGGATGCCAGCATCACAAGCTACAGCTTAACCCACTGTGCCACAATGCCTTCCCCAACGGTTAATGATAAACACCAGGTTAACGCATCCCAAGACCAGCACAACTAGGATCTGTTTATTCCCAAACCTCAGGAATCAATGTCAACCACTCAAAGAAACTCGTAGCTCATGTAATACTCAGTGTTGAGCATCAGAAGAAAATCACGGGTGGAGGAAAACGTGGGCAGAGGCTTAGGCCTCCGTGTGCCAAGTAGTATAGCTCTGCCACCAGGTGTTGCTGCCATGCTCTTGCTTGGAAACTGAGACGAGGTTTGCATCGGCAGTGTCCGAGCCTAATAGGCCTTCACTCCAGAGCTGACATCCAAATCCTCCTACTCGACCTCAATGCCTTTCATTGGCCTTGCTCTGCTCAGAAAATGTTGCTAAGTCTCTGGTTTCCTAAAGAAAAACAAATACGATCTCTCTGCCAGGCCCTTGCTCAGGCCGCCCTGGCCTCCCATGACGGAGTCCCCCAGTGCTTTTTCCGCTGCTGTACTCCAGAGCCTTCCGGGCAGTGAATCACAAGTTTCCATGCCCACCCAGTCACTTCTTCTAGTCTGTGCTGTCTTCAAATCCATGGGGGGTCTGCTTTTTGAAGCCTCCCCTCTCCACCTGGTCTCCATGGGGCTCTGTTCTTCCTGAATTCTGCTGTAGTACTGATGTGCTACAACGTAGCTTGCACCTATAGATTATAAGATGCATGAAGGCAAGCACCGTGCCTGTTGTGTATTATATCTATCTAACGTATTATATCTATTATTTAGGACAATAGCACAGAGTAGGCGTCCCATAAACATAAACATTGATTTAGTAATTCTTTTTTTTTTTTTGCTGTTGTTTTTCTTGTTTCAGTACGCAATTTGTTGCTCCAAGTAGACTACGTGATTTTTCGAATCTTCATCCACTCATAAAATCCTCTTCTGTTGATGAAAGCGGACATTAGAGCTCAGGGTGGCAGTTGCTGTGTAGGGCTGGGTAAGGTTGAATGTCTCTGCCAGTGCTTTTCCTGGGCCACAATTTGATAACACAAACCAAGAACTGCCAAATTACCCACACCTCTCGATCTGCAAAGAGACCTTCGATGAATCCAGCCCAAGGAAATCAACAGAGAGGTCAGCAGCATCAGTACATCAGGAGTGCTGCCACTGACTGAGCACTTCTGTGTGTGAGCCACTCTGCCACCGGTCACTTTACACATGCTCTTTCATCTGATCCTCTGAGTCACCCCATGACGTGTTGTGATCCTCATTTTACAAATGAGAAAACGGAGGCTTAGAAAGGTTTCTGAAACTTGACTATGATCACATCATGGTAAGTGGCTGAGGCAGAATTTGACCTGGGAACATCGACTCCAAATGCCGTGCTATGCATCCTTAATGATAACTGTGGGCAATGTCCAACAAGAGGAAAATGCACTGAGCTGATTATGATGTATCCACCATACAGAAGATTATGGGCCATCAAATACATGTTTTTGGAAGACTGCTCCATAGCATAGGACATTTCTAAATACAGTGTTAACTGGGGGGGCCAGTAGTGTGGCAAAGCAGGTTAAGCTACCGTATGCAGTGCCGGCATCCCATATGGGCACCAGTCTGCGTCCTGGCTGCTCCACTTCTGATCCAGCTCCCTGCTGATGCGCCTGGAAAAGCAGCAGAGGATAACCCAAGTCCTTGGGCCCTGTGCCCATGTGAGAGACTTGGAGGAAGCTTCTGGCTCCTAGCTTTGGCCTGACCAAGCCCTGACCTTTGTGACTTATTTGGGGAGTGAACCAGAGGATGGAAGATCTCTCTTGCTCTCTCTGTCTCCCTCTCTCTCATTCTCTGCAGTTCTGGCTTTCAAATAAATAAATAAAATCTTGTTAAAAAAAAAAAAACTAAGTGGAAAAGCAATAAGATACTGCAGTGGGTTGAATAATGGCATCTGAGCGATATCGTCACCTCCAAATCCTTGGAACCTGTGAACTTGAATTTAGTTGAAAAAAGGGTCTTTGCAGATGTAATTAAGGATCTTGAGATAAGATCATCCTGGATCACCCAGGTGAGTTCTAAAGCAAATGACAAATGTAACTGGAAGAGACCGGAGAAAAAGACAAAGAATTGGAGAAGGCAATGCAGAGATGGGGATGGAGATTGGAGCAACATGGCTACACGTCAGGGAGCACCAGCAACCACCAGAAGCCACAGGAGGCAAGAAACAGATTCTCCCTTAGAATGCCTAGAGGCAATACGGCCCTGCCAATACCTTGGTGGTAGACTTCTGGCCCCCCAAACCGTGGCAGAATAGATTTCTGTTGCTTTAAGCCTCCTTCTTTGTGAAATGAATCCAGATTTCTACATACAAGCCTGTAGACACCTTACTCCTGTCACTGCAATCCGACCCTGCCCTACCTCCTAGGCAGACAAGCAGTCTGCAATACTGTCCTTTCTCTCCTGGGCCCATGACTGTGGAGTTCTCCAGCCAAGGAAAACGTGTGCATGTATAGACTTGTACTAATGTGTGTGATACACGGATCTGTTCTCAAGGCCATCACTGGGATTTGGCACAGTCAACGCTGACAGAGCTGCAAGCACTGTGCTGGGCACAAGGGATGCCACGGAGATCCACTTCCACACTGATGTGCTTTCATGTTAGCAAGTGACGTCTACGTGCACTAGTCTGTTTGATCTTCAAACTGCCCTATAAGATAAGTAAGGCAAAAAGTTTATACCAATGTATGGGCAGACTGGAGATCCAGAGATCTCTGGTGCTTTGCTCCAAGTTACAGCAGAGTTTAAACCTGGATTTTCTGCATATTCTCTCCAGGGTACTAAGCTCCCTCCAAACCCTGTGCTTTGCAAGTCCAGAGAGAGGAAGAAGAAATCTCACAGGATGGATCTGGGCAGGCTTCTTAGAAGAGATTCCAGCAGTCTTGTACAATGAATTTCGGTAGCTCAGGTGTTGGTAAAACACTGGCTAAATCTGGCCAACCTCCTGTTTTTGTAAATGAATTTTTATTAGAACATAGTCTTGCTTATTCATTTACATACGGCCTCTGGCTGCTTTCACACAATAGCAGGGTTGAGGAGTTGTGATAGAAACCCTGTGGCCTGCAAAGTGTGAAATATTTATTATTTGATCCTTTACAGAAAAGCATGCTCACCCCTGTGACAGATAGTTCCGTGTATGGGGGAGGAACATGTGGGGTTGGGGACAGTGTATGCTTCCCAGATAAGAAAATCTCCAGCACTATGATGCTGGCATCATAGGCAGTGGCTTAAAAGTCTTTTGTAGTTTCTGTCAGCTACATAGTTATAGTAAACACATGGTGCTTACTGTGTACTGCAGTATCTTAAACTTCTGACAGGTGTAAGTCCACTGTTATCATCATCCCCATTGTATAGGGGAGAAAATGGGGATTCAGAGAGATCAAGTAGCACACCAGAGCTGGCACAGCTGGCAGGTGGCAGAGCTGGTGTTGCATCGGGAAGTTCAGCATGAGCCGGGCAGCACAGTATGAGCTGAGGCTGTGTGCAGAAGCCCTGCAGGTGCACCCCCGGGCTCCTGGGCATTCACTCATTGGTTGAGAAGGAAAGCAGCCCTACTGCACCGAAGGCTGTTGCTTGCCCTTAGGCATTTCCTTGCCATTTTTCCTCCCAACAGTGTGTGATGCCTGCCACTCATCTGGGAGCAGAAGAGCTAATTGCAGGATGGTGACTCTCTTTTGATGCACTGGCTTTGGGAGGTCAGGGAAGCTATGACAGAGCAAAGACTTTTCCGGAACAGAGACAAAGCGCTAAAGCCATGATGCAGTGATCTAAGGCAGAGTCACCAGTTGAGTAAGGCAGGGAGGGAGGCGGTGGGGCCATCAGGACACTCAGAGACGAGTCAGCCCAGCCTTGAGGACGTCTCTCGTCCTCTGAGGCTGCAGGGCTCGCGCTCTGCTGGAAACCAGGTCGTGATGAAGTGGAGAGGATCAGAGGATCGGTGGCAACTGCACCCCACCCCCACCTCCACCCCGTCAGCACCAATCAGCTCTAGTCAGCTGCCTAAACACCCTATCATGGCTTACTTCTCACCCCCCTGTGAAGGTGATTGGTTCAAGAAAATAATAAAAAAAAAAAAATCTCATGCTAATGATTTCATCTGAGGATGGAAGAAGGAGGCTGCTCTATTGGAGTGTGTTTAAGAGGAAGCAAGGAGCAAACCTACCTGCCTAGGTGAATTCACCTGGCCCTGGCGCCCCTGCCGATCCCTGGGCACCCAAGGTCAGAGTCCACTCCCAGCTGCTGGGAGCTGGGGTGCAGGTGGGCATGGGGGCGGAATCTGATTGTTCAGGGGAGCTGGTCCGCCGGCGCTCTCCACCCACAAGCCTTGCTCCCCCGGCAGCAAGCTGGGAGCAGAAAAACAGGTTGTGCCTCAGTGCTTCTTAGTCACATAAGCCTTTCCCCTCCCCACCCCACTGGCTCAGCAAGGAGAAGAAAATGAGGAAGGAGAAAAATAATTGATCAGGGCTCCCTGGCTCTGGGGAGGCAGTCACACACAGCATCCGACGCGGAGCCGTGGGTGTCACGCTGAAAAAAGAAAGACAGGCTCAACTCTACCCCTAACTAAATGGAATGAATGAATAACAGGCTGCCCTCTCAAGAGGTTCCATCACCGGGAGGCGAGCCCAGGGGGCAGGAGAGCTAGCTGCTTCTGAGTTTCTTAATCATCCCTGCAGATGCATCCCTCAGGGGACACCCATCTCAGCCCTCTGCTCCCAACCTTGGCTGACAGTGCCTACCACAGTTGCCAGTGGACAGCCGGCTAGGGGCTTGGAGGACCCTCACAGCTCAGATGGTCTCTGAGAGAAGGGTGGGGGCTTATTTTAAGGATACACCCAGGCCCGTGCTGTGGCATAGCGGTTAAAGCCACTGCCTATGATGCCAGCATCCCCATATGGGTCCCGGTTTGAGTCCTGGATGCTCCACTTTCCAACCAGCTCCCTGATAGTGTGCCTGGGAAAGCAGCAGACAGTGGTCCAAGTCCTTGGGCCCCTGCGCGCACATGGGAGACCCAGAAGAAGCTCCTGGCTCCTGGCTCCTGGCTCCTGGCTCCTGGCTCCTGGCTCCTGGCTCTGGTCTGGTCCAGCTCTGGCTGTTGAGGCCATGTGGAGAGTGAACCAGCTTGGCGGTCTGTACCTGCTTGCCTGGTGCCTCTGCTCAGGGCACTGCTCACTTGCCTCTTGGGCTAGCTCCCAGCTGCTACAGCCCTGACCAGGATTTCAGGATTGAGCTGGCCAGCAGGCATGTGTTCCAGGTGCCTCATTCCCAACCACCAGATGCTGCTGTTCGTTTAACTCAGCCAGTGATTACAGAGAGCGCTCCGTCTGGTAGGGCCCACACACCAAAGACCTAAACCCCGCCCACGAGGAGCTGGATATCTGGATGGGGCACATGGATGAACCTATAACAAATAAATGTGGGCCGGCGCCGCGGCTCACTAGGCTAATCCTCCGCCTAGCGGCGCCGGCACACCGGGTTCTAGTCCCGGTAGGGGCTCCAGATTCTGTCCCGGTTGCCCCTCTTCCAGGCCAGCCCTCTGCTGTGGCCAGGGAGTGCAGCGGAGGATGGCCCAGGTGCTTGGGCCCTGCACCCCATGGGAGACCAGGAAAAGCACCTGGCTCCTGGCTCCTGCCATCGGATCAGCGCGGTGCGCCGGCCGTAGCGCGCCAACCGCGGCGGCCATTGGAGGGTGAACCAACGGCAAAAGGAAGACCTTTCTCTCTGTCTCTCTCTCTCTCTCACTGTCCACTCTGCCTGTCAAAAGAAAAAAATAAAATAAAAAACAAATAAATGTGAACTCTGTGCCAAGAAGAAGAGCTGTGTGCTGAGCAGGGGGGCCCAGGAGATCTAAGTTAGTGGAGGGCTCACGGGAAGTGTCAAGGCAGCTGGATGGTTTGTGGGTGGGGGGTGGGGCAGCTGTGCAGGCAGAAGAAAGCACACAGCTTGGGGCAAGAGGGGAGAGAGTGGGAGAGAGGCAGGGGCTCACGTGGGGCCAATCAAATGTGGCTGGTACTGGGATTTCCCCAGGCTCAGGTCTCCAGGTACCAGAGCAGCTGCAAGTCCTTTCTCAGGGAGTTTGCGTGTTATTTGCTGTTTCTCTCTCTCTCTCTCTCTCCCCCCCCCCCCCATTTTCTCACTATTTCCTCACTACTGCTCACATCCTGCAGCAGCCTTCTTACCTGAGTCCGTGTTCAGATGCCATCACGGCTGCCTTCTTGGAGCTACATTAAGCAAAAGTACTTGCTTGGGAGAGAGGCCAGAAGATACGGGATAGACCCTCCGAGGGGCCTGAACGTGGGCTCTGCTTGCTTGGAGACCCCACCCTGACCTTGCTGAGGCAGACCCATCATGGTAGAGGGCCGCGGGGAGACAGGGGCCGACTCTGAGTCGTGACTGCCCGAAGTGACCGCACTGACTTGAGCAAGGCACTCACCCATCTGGGATGCTACTGCCTCACCTAGGAGGTGCGTGGACTGCGCTGGCTCTGGGGTTCCCCACCTGGGAGCCACAGGTAGGCCTTAGGGGGTCCCAGATGCTCTGAAATTGCAGGCAAAATTTACTGGACTCGAGTGTCTGCGTGTTCTCCTGGGAAAGCTTCCATGGCTCTGAGTCAGTTCTCACAGGGGACCAGGACCTCGCTAAAGGTTAGCAACACCCCCCCCTGGCTGCTGGTCAGAAGCCCCCAGCGCTCAGGTTTGCTGACTGGTCATCCGGCTAATGCCACGCGGCTCCCAGGCCCTGAGAGAGCAGGGGCGTGCGAGGAGTGTTCCAGGCAGGGGAGGGCAGCCGGCTGACGCACAAGGCAGTGGCTGTGCGCACGGTTCCGGTTCGCTGTCCCCAGGGGTCTGGAAGAAAGCGGCCTGGGTCTGCAGGGCACTAGTAGGGCCCTGGGCTTTTCCTCCCCCTCCTTCTACATGAACGCCCACTTTTGTACCGAATTTTGTCTTGTTTGTATTGAGGAGCCCCAAATGTAAGTCTCTGGACCTCATACAATCTAGGTTTAGTCCTGGTCCTTGATATCAACAAGGCTAAGAGGATCCAATGGGCAGGAGTGCTGGTCAGGCCGCCTAACTGGGCTGGTTAGCCATCCTGGTCTTTCTCCACCTCCCCTCCCCTCCCCTCCCCTCCCCTCCCCTCCCCTCCCCTCCCCTCTCCTCCCCCCCCCCCCCCCCGCCCACCGCCATGTGGATGCCAGAGAGCGGCTGGGCTCCGTGGGACAGGGGCAGATGTTGACGTGGCGGTGGGGTCTGCTCGGACTCGCGGGGACAGGTCCAGGGACACCGCCTCCTTCCGAGTTTACAGGCAGCCCAGCTGCGTTCTTTGTGACCCAGTCGGACACCTCTCACTTCCTCTGTGAACGGAACTTGGTGTCTGGATGACGTGCAAGGCAAGTTGGTTGAGCAAAACAGCACAGCGGCCCCTTTGGCCTCCCACCCCAACCCCCAGGGCCTAAATAAAGAATCGAAACAGAAAACAGCGACACCTGGAAGGAACTGGGCTTCCCACAGAGACTTAGAGGAGCCACAAGGGCCACCCTGGGGACCGAGGGAGCCCGTTGGGACCTCAGATCAGGACTGCCTGGCTGTGTGACCCAGTCCAGTTTACTTAACATCTCTGAGTCCAGGTTCTCCATCCTGGTTCACCTTTCCGTGCTGGCAATGCTTCCTGCCAGCACCTTCTTCCAGCACTCGTGACAGACTGGAGTCCATGCTGTCAGCTGCAGCCCATTCCCCAAGGGCCCAACCCCTCCGAGCCAGAGGTGAGTGCGAGGCCCCGGCTTCCCCACTTGACAGCACGCACAGGAAACAGATGTTCCGGGCTCTGAGTCGGCCGGCCGTTTCCTCCCTGCTCGAAGGCTCCGTAGCCAGACCATGACAGGTGGATGAGCAAATCCTCCAGGAATGGTGCTCCTTTGAAGTTCTTGGCTGAGTTAAAATAAGCAAAAAGGGAACGATCTCGAAGTCACGTGAGGCGACGGCGGCTGGTGGCATCTGATGTACCCGCAGGTTTCTTGTCCCTGGCCAAGGCTCAGCGCTGCCCTCCCCGTCTGTGGTCTGAAGCCAGCGGAGGATAAACAGGCAGCGTGGTGAAGAATCAGTGCCAGGGATCCAGAGCCTGCACTCCGGGGCTGTGCGACCTTGGACGAGCTGCTGGGGCTCTCTGGACCTCAGCTTGCTGTTTGGTCGCTGGTGGCAGTGGTGGGGCTTTATTATGCACTCCAGAGATATGCCTTCGGAGTTAAGTGAACGCTGCCTGGCATAGTGCCCGCCGCACAGTAGGGGCTCAACACGCACGCGTTGTTTTCCACTCACCATCTCTCTAAGCCCCTTCGGCTGCCCCTGGCATTGCTGTCTCTGACAGTGAGGGTGCTCAGCTCTGGGCCCTGCCAGCCAGAGCTGGGCACCGTCTGAGGCCTCCCTGGCAGCCCCAGCACAGTGCAGCCACGGCGACCTGCAGGCTCCGCACCTGTGCCCCGCCCTCCCTGTTCCTGCTGCCCAGGGGCTCCTTCATCACTCTGCACTCCGGCACCCTCCTCAGTCCAGACTGGAGCTCTCGTGTCCGGCCTGCCCACTCCCATCCCCTCCCTGTACTCCTCCTGGCCTTGAGGGCCCTGGGATTGAGTCCCTGGACCCCACTCCAGCCTCCCCTCTCCTGATCTCATCCTGGATCTGGTGAATGCAAATGGTTCCCTTTGGTCCTCCAGCCTCTGCCCCACCTCCTAGCCTTTGTCCATCTCCTCCTTGCCCCCCACCAACAATTCAGATTTTTTTTTAAGATCTATTTTATTTACTTGAAAGGCAGAGTAACAGAGAGACAGAGATCCTCCATCTGCTGGTTCACTCCCCAAATGGCCACAACGACCAGGGCTGAGTCAGGCCAGAGCCAGGAGCCAAGAATTCTATCTGGGTCTCCCACATGGGTGCCGGGGCCCAAACACTTGGGCCATCTTCTCCTGCTTTTCTTGCATTGGAATCCCAACAGCCAGGGCTCAAACCAGCACTCATATGGGATACTGGTGTTGTAGGCTGTGGCTTAACCAATACTACGCCACAACGCAGGCCCCAGCAACTCAACTTCAAGGCTTGGTTTGGAGCCTTTACTGAGCACCACACATCCCCTTCCACATCGACCACTCCTCTTTTGTTCCCTCCTGGTCACCTGACTCCATCTTGGTGGCACCTGGGGGAGCTTTACACTGAGCCAACACTAAGACTGCTCCAAGGCCACCCTGTTCTAAATGCCCCCCACACGCACACACACTTGACTCATTTAATCCTCACAAAAATCAGCCTCTGAGGCAGGTGCAGTTGTCCCTCACCCTCCATGGATGCCTGAAACCAGAGAACCCCAAAGCCTGTACATACGCTGTTGTTTCTTTTTTCCTTTTTCCTTTTCTGTTTTTGTGAAGCACCTCTGCTTTCACCTCCAGCTCCCAGGACTTGGTTCTTGTTGCAGAGTTGGGTTTTTCCGTTATGGAGTGGAGTGTTCATGCTTATTTTTTTTAGATGCATTTATTTATTTGAAAGGCAGAGTTACAGAGAGGGAAAGAGAGAGAGGGAAAGAGAGCATCCATCCACTGGTTTACTCCCCAAATGGCCACAACAGCTGGAGCGAGGCTGATCTGAAGTCAGGGGCCAGGAGTGTCCTCCAAGTCTTCCACATGGATTCAGGGGCCCAAGCACTTGAGCCATCATCCACTGCTTTCCCAGGTGAACTAGCAGGAGCTGGATCAGAAGTGGAGCAGCTGGGACTTGAACTGGCACCCATATGAGATGACGGCCTTGTAGGCAGCGGCTTAACCCACTACACCACAACACAAAACCCTGATATATTTTTAAACATATGTGTCTATGGTAAGATTTAATTCATGAATAAGGCACAGTAAGAGCTTAACAACAAAAACGAATAATGAAATTGGGTAATTGTAGCAATTCTTTATAATAAGAATTATTTAAAATATATGAACAGTTTATTTTTAGAATTTTCCAATTAATATTTTTGGAACATGGTTGGCTGTAGGTAATGAAGTGTGTGGACATGGAAGCTGAAGATAAGAGGGAGTCTGTTGTATGATTCTCCACATTTTAGCAGGTGAGGGTGCTCAGGGAAGAGAGGGTAGGTGACTCGTCCACGGTCGCACAGCTACCAGGGGGCGGGACTCAGGCACGGTGGTTCCGAGCTCTGAGCTGCGATGCTATTCGGTCAGCTTGAGGGCTTCGTCTGCTTGTGCACACGCGAGAGCTCCGCAGCATCCTTCCAGCTCAGAACCTGCAGGCCCAGCAGGTGCCACTGAAAATTCCCAAGCTGAAGGCTCCATCCTCTGTCCACCTGCCCATCAGGACCGGGATGCTCCAGGAGTCCTCAGTTAAATCCTAGGTGAATGCGGTTTTATGTTTTTTTTTTTAATACCAAATTACCTGGGGCTGGCGCTGTGGTATAGCGGGTAAAGCTGCCGCCTGCAGCGCTGGCATCCCATGTGAGTGCTGGTTCAGGTCCCAGCTGCTCCACTTCCAATCCAGCCTCCTGCTAATGCACCTGGGAAAGCAGCAGAAGATGGGCCAAGTGCTTGAGCCCCTGCACCCATGTGGGAGACCCTGAAGAAGCTCCTAGCTGCTGGCTTCAGATTGTCCCAGGTAAAACCATTATGTCCATTTGGTGCAACAGATGGAAGATCTCTCTCTCTCTCTGCCTCTGCCTCTTGGTAACTCTGCCTTTCAAATAAACAAATGAGTCCTTTAAAAAAAAAGATCAGCTGACTCCTTATCCCCAACTCATAAGAAGGAGGAAGGGAGGAGGAGAAGGAGGAGGGTCACAGTTTTTGGAAGTCCGCTCCTGGGGTGTTCTGCTGGAAGGAGCAAGTTCTGTCTTTGGGGATTTCGTGTACAAGACCTGGGGTGGAGTGGGCTCTCCCAGCAGCCTCCATCCTCAGCCCACCCCCTCCCCAATGCTCCCTCTGCCTGGAGATGGTCAGGAGCCCAGGGATACTTCTCCTTGCACCCTGCAGTGCTGTCAGCCGGAGTGTGCATCCCATAATGCTCTCCCAGCCTGCCTGAGCTCTGTCTCCCACTGACACGGAGGAATGTCGCTGGAACGCAGCCTCCAGGACACCGGGGCTGCTGTCTCCCTCCCAGCTGCCAGGCTGGCCTAGTTAGCTCACCTGGCGGATGACGCAATTTGCCAGGTATGGCGCCAAGGCCCCTGGTGAGTCAGCCACACTCTCCCAGTGGGCATGTCTCCAAAGGCAGCCCAGGTTAAGAACATAAGCTGTGGCTCAGAAGGATATAACGATGACAGCAACAGCGAGCAGCAGCTAGTCTTGACAGTGCCGTGTCCTATCTGCCGTCTCAGAGCCAGGCACAGCCCGTGCTGGGGCCAGGAAGATGGGAAACTTCTTTGCAGATGAGAAAGCCCAGGCTCCGTGATAGAGAGACCTGCCCAGCGCCACACAGTGGTGGGAGTCTGCGAGTCGCCTGGCGCGTGTTCTTCCAACCCCTGAGCTCTGCTGCCTCTGGGAAACGCCGTGGAGCCATTCAGAGCCCACACGGTGGTTTGGGACAGCAGGTTGAAGGCACCGCGCGACAGTGCATTGAGCAAGGCAGCTGGCAATCCTCGGAGGGATTCCCCTCCACCAGGACTGCAGGCGGAAAAACAAACGGTAGGGACCACAGCACTCGGGGCCTGCTCCTCCCAGCTCTTTCCCCTCCCACATGTTTTCCACCCTCCCACCAGCTTCCCATGTCTGCCAAAGGGAGGAGAGAAACTTGGGGTACCTACTCTGTCGGTTCTCTCCATCATTCATTTAATCCTGGACCTGGCCCTTTGAAGTCAATGGTGTTCTTCCCATTTTATAGGTAGAAAAGCTGAGGCTCCAAGAAGGAGAGAAACTTACTATCAACTCCTTGGCTGAACTAGGATTGGGACAAAGCTAAATCTGAACTGGAGTCTGTACTTGGTGTGCCAGGCCACAGAAGATGGGACAGCACATCAGAAATACCGGAAAGGACTTCAGAACCTTGGATAGAAGGGCGGAGCCTAGCTGAGAAGCGGTGTTCTGGAGAGGAGAGGTGTGGCCTCCTCCGGCAGTGCCCTGCCCGCACCTATCCTGCACCAGCCAGCTAGTGGTCAGCCCCCTGCCAGTGAGAAGGAGGATCTGGGCCTCTAGCCGATGGGTGTCTGCAGGTCGGGCCACCCATCTCCCACCTCCTCTGTGATACACAGGACAAGGCATCTGGACGCACCGGACCAAGAGGACAGGTTTCTAGATGCCGCCACCCCACGGGAAAGCCCAGCAACGAGGTTGCACACTCTGTGCATCAGGCTCCCTACAGCTCAGCCGGCCCAGCAGAGGTTCCCACAGTCGGGAGCCAGGCTGGCCTCTCTGACCTCTCCTTGCCTTGCCTAGAGTCACACTGACCACAGGTGCACACGCCCACTGCCTCTTGCTGTGGCGCAGAGGTGGGCAGGGGCAGGTAGAGTGTGCTAGGCTTGAGAAACTTCACGGCCATGGAGCCAGCCAGCCCTGGGTTAAATCCCAGTGCCTCATCTCATTAGTCGGATGACTTTAGGCAAGCTGCCTCACCTTTCTAAGCCTCAGTGTTCACATCCGTAAAGAGATTATCAATCATACCCCTTCCGTAGTATCGATCAGAGAATTTGTGTAGGTGTTCCAGTGCCGCATGCACATTAGGGTCTCTTGAAGTTGAAGTTTCCCATCTCTATGGTACTATTGAATGTCTCCAAAGTCACACACTTGGGAAGCTCTCCGGAGTCATCCCAAGTAATGGAGCAACAAAGCCACTGCTGACTGAGAGGTTCTCTGCCGCAGACAGACCTGAAGGGCGGTTGTCTGGTCTGGAAGGAAGAGGTGATGGTGCGGGAGGGGGAAAGGCCAGAGTATCCATCAACAGCTGTGTTTGCACCCTAGTGAGAGAGTGTGTGTGCACACCTGTGCGTGTGTGTGTGTAAGAGACGGGACACACATGCAATAGACCAAAATCAAGTCCCCACCCTCAAGGGATTTACATAGAACCATAAAAAAAAAAAAAAGATGACAAAGTCAGGGCCGGCATTGTGGCACCGTGGGCTGAGCTGCTGCATATGACACCAGCATCCTGTATGAGCCCCGGTTTGAGTCCCGGCTGCCCTGCGTCCAGCGCAGCTCCCTGCTAATTCAGCTGGGAAGATGGCTCAGGTGCTTGGGTCCCTGCCGCCCGCAGTGGGAGAACCAGATGGAGTTCCCGATTCCTGGCTTTGGCCTGGCCAGACCCAGCCATGGTGGCCATTTGGGGAGTGAACCAGTAGGTGGAAGATAAGTCTGTCTCTTTCTCTCTATAACTCTGCCTTTCAAGTAAATAAATATCCTTTTTAAAGTTTCAAAGTCAATATGTGGGAGACATAAAGCCCTATTGGAGCACCGTAGAGACAAGAGAATTTGCTTCCAGCTCACCTGTTGTCTTGAGAGACCTGCAATGCTTCCTGGAGCAGGTGCTCTTGGAGGTAACCGAAGGGCGGGTGAGCTTTTGACAGGTTGTAGTGGAGCGAGGTGCAGAGAGAGCTGTTGAGAAAAGCCAGGAAACAGAGAAAGCACAATGTGCTCAGTGAATCATAGGTAAAATGGAAAAAGAATCCAAATACGAAAATATTCTTACCTCCATGTGGTAGGATTATGGTTGATTGATATTCCCTAAATTCTTTAAACTGAGCATGGATGATTTTTATATACAAGAAAAAAATTATATTTTAAAAGTCAGCATCAATAGCAAAATCAGCAAAAAGAGCCCTTTTGAGGCTGGAGGAAGGAGGGAAGGATGTTTGAAATTCCAGGTTAGAGTGCAGCAGAGAAGGGGGGGTCTCACCTCAGCCCTACTAGATTTTGGACTGGCTCTGTGGAGGGGCTGCCTGTGCCTGCAGCCTGCAGCCTGCACAGGAGAGACACAGCAGAATCCCCATCCCCACCCCTGCCTGTGGGGACAACCAAAACTGTCCCCCCCAAGGGGCCAGATTGCCCCTGGGTGAGAGCTTCCACTCTGAGGCTGGGGCTGGCGACCTTGACATGAAGGAAAGGTGCCCCCATGCGGTTCCCTGCATGCAGAGGATGGAATCCCTTCACCACGGCTGTGCCCTCCCAAGATGTCTCCCTCTTTCACCCGTTTGCACCCAAATCCAGGAGGCAGCAAGCCTGAAACAAGGTCCCGAGTCTTTTTTGAAAAAGACATGTATTGGCCAGCGCTGCAGCTCACTAGGCTAATCCTCCGCCTTGCGGCGCCAGAACACCGGGTTCTAGTCCCGGTCGGGGGGCCGGATTCTGTCCTGGTTGCCCCTCTTCCAGGCCAGCTCTCTGCTGTGGCCCGGGAGTGCAGTGGAGGATGGTCCAAGTGCTTGGGCCCTGCACCCCATGGGAGACCAGGAGAAGTACCTGGCTCCTGCCATCGGATCAGCGCGGTGTGCCACTGCAGCCATTGGAGGGTGAACCAACGGCAAAGGAAGACCTTTCTCTCTGTCTCTCTCTCTCACTGTCCACTCTGCCTGTCAAAAAATAAAATAAAATAAAATAAAATAAAGAAAAGAAAAAGACATGTATTTATTTGAAAGCCAGAGTGGCAGAGAGAGACCTTTTGTCCTTTGGTTCACTCCCCAAATGGCTGCAGTGGCTGCCTGGGCCTCCCACTTTGGTGACAGGAACCCAGGTACCTGGGCCATCTTCCCCTGCTTTCCCAGGTACATTAACAGGGAGGTGGATCAGAGCAGAGCTGCTGGGACTTGAACTGGTGCCCCCATATGGGATGCTGGTATCACAAATGGTAGATTAACCCACTCTTCTACAATGCTGGCCCCAAGGTCCCACAAGGTCCCAAGTCCCCCCCCCCTTTTTTTTTCTTAAGATTTATTTTTTCACTTGAGAGGCCAGACAGAAAGAGGGAGAGATGGAGAGAGAGGTATTCCATCTGCTGGTTCACTCCTCATATGGCTGCCAAAGCCGATCCAAAGCCAGGAGCCAAGAGCCTCCTCCTGGTCCTCCGCTTGGGTGCAGGGACCCAAGCCCTTGGGCCAGCCATCTTCCACTGCTTTCCCAGGCCATCAGCAGGGAGCTGGATCAAACGTGGAGCAGCCAGAGCTCAAACTAGCGTCCAGATGGGATTCCAGCACCCCAGACAGATGCTGATCCCACTACCCCACAGTGCCTGCCTCCTGCTCCCAAGTCTTAACACCACTTAGCTACATTACCTTCATGAAGCTGTGGCCACCCCGGGCCTAATTTTACTTCTCGGTGACAGGATAGGTAGACCAGATGAGCTCAAAGATGCTATGAGCCTTTATCTCAAAGCCAAGTCCCTTATTTTGTATCCCAGGACACTTTCTGTTGCTATGACAAAATATCTGAGGCTGGGTAATTTATAAAGCAAAGACGCTTACATGGCCCGTGAATCTGGCGGCTGAAGCTCCAAACAGCATGGCACTGGTGTCCTGATGAGGACCCCTTGCCTACTTTACCCTGTGGCCAAGAAATGGAGCGGGAATGGGATGTATACAGAAGGCACCAGCTCGTGGGGTGGCCTCACTGGATAAGAATCCTCTCTCTGGAGCACTCACTCTAGGGTGGGAGTGGGGGTGTCCCATTAATCCTTTCCTGGAGCAGGGCCCCCTATGTCTTTACCACCTGCTGCCAGTCCTCACATCTTAAAGGTTCCACCCCCCAGCACTGCTACGCTGGGACCAATCTCCAGAACATGTACCTTTGGGAGACATGCTTAAGCCATAGCAAAACTACAGCATTAAGTGAAGACAGGGCTTTTGGAAATGTATGGTTTTGCCCAAGGTCACAAGCCTGACCATCAGCAGAGCCACACTGAAACCCAGGTCTCCTAATGCCTGTGTACAACCCCCTCCCACCCTGTATTCTTCCTCCTGTGGTCTCCTTGGATTAGAAGCCGTGTTTCTAGGGGGCCAGCATTGTGGTGCAGCAGGTTAAGCTGCCTCCTGCAGTGCCAGCATCCCAGGTCTCAGCGGCTCCACTTCCAATCGGCTCCAGGCTAATGGCCTGGGAAAGCAGCCAAAGATGGCCCAAGTGCTTGGGCCCCTGCTAATGATGGGGGAGACTTGGATGGAGCTCCAGGCTCCTGGCTTGAGCTGGACCCAGCCTTTGACTGTTAACAGCCATTTGGGGAGTGAATCAGCAGATGGAAGATTGTCTCTCCCTCTCTATGCCTTTCAAATAAATAAACAAACCTCAAAAAAAAAAATTTAGTCTTTATACGTGCAGCTGAGAGAGCACAGCCACACAAAAACCTCCTATCCACCAACGGCGTGTCTTCCCAAGGAAGCCTCAGCCACTCTGACACAGGCTCTCGGGCTTTGAGACAAGAGAGGACCAGAGGGTGATGAAGTGCCGGCTCTTCAGGGGCTGGCTGCCGAGACACAGGCTGCAAATGCCACTCCAGGGATGCATCACTGAAGGCTGCGCGTGCAGAACACAGGAGGCGATTATTCTGGTCTGCCTGGCACCGGGTCCTCCCGGCAGGAGAGCTGCCCGCAGGCTTGGAAGGAGTTCAGCGGAAAGTTCACCGAGAAAGCCAGATGGAGAAGGAACAGGACTGGCAGTGTGGCTCAGCTGTCGTCCAACAGACCGAGGCTCGTCTCTGCGTCTTCCTTATCCCGGAGGACGTGAGGAGGTGGTGTTGCAGTGGGCGGAAGAGGAAGAGACTTCAGATGGCAGTGTAAAGCAATCTGGGCAGCTTCCTGCTTGCATGAAAGCCGCTCTCTGCTAACTCTGCAAGCTCCGAAGCTGCCTTCCCCGCGGGGCCTGGAGAGGCTATGAAGCCCCGGTAACCGGACTCTTGCTGAGACAAAACAGGGCCAGGGCACGAAGGCAGATCCGTGCGCCCCACTTCAGGGGCAGGCCTGGCCTCTGTCTCCCAGGTTCGCCCGGTGGGAAACGCTCTTAGGGGAGAACCTGAAGGGTCTCCCCTCTCCTGTGCGGGGCTGGCTCTCTTAGTGGAACTGTCCAGGCAAATCTGCTCCCAGACGCTCCTAGATCAGGTGACGTCAGGTTACAAATAATATCAAGGGCAGTTGTGCTGGATGGCTGAGTCACCAGGACTGAAGGTGCGTAGGTGGCCACGAAGTGGGTCCCACACATTTCCCAGGGCGCTGCAGGGGGCGGGAGCAGGCTGGGGAGCCTGTGGAGGGCCGTGTGAACCCCTGGGCCCTAGCCCGCCTCCACCTGCTGGCGGTTCCAGGCCGGGGGTGGGGGGGCCCTTCTGCCTCCCTGCGTCTTGCTGGCTGCCTCGGTGAGTCACGAAGGCCCGCGGGGCTCTGCGTGGGCCCCTGGCACCCGGCTGCACGCCTCCCTCCTCTGGTCCCGCCCAGGAGCTCGTGTCCTGGGCTCAGTGACGCCTCATCTCAGGCCTGGTTACCTGGTGAGCAGAGCCGTGCAGGATCCGCGCCAGGTGGAAGTGCAGTGTGCAGCAGGGGGAGAGAAAGGAGTCTTCCAGGGCCCTTATCGGTGACGGAGGCACCGTGGCGGGCTGGAAGCCGAGTCGCCCAGGACCACTGGCCACAGAAACCCTGCCCCGGCCACCTGTGCACGCAGACAGCTAGAGCCCCAGGGATTTCAGAGCAGCTGTCAGAGGTCGGGGGACACTCCCACATTGAAGTCACGCCAGACCCTTGGCGGTTCACAGACCCTTCTGCTGTGTGGGTCGCCTTCTTCTACTTTTTTAATGGATTTTTTTTGTACTACAGAACCTTTTTTTTTTTTTTTTTTTGACAGTCAGAGTTAGTGAGAGAGAGAGAGAGAGAGAGACAAAAAGGTCTTCCTTCCATTGGTTCACCCCCAAATGGCCGCTACGTCCAGCGCACTGCGCCAATCCGAAGCCAGGAGCCAGGTGCTTCCTCCTGGTCTCCCGTGCAGGTGCAGGGCCCAAGGTCCTGGGCCATCCTCCACTGCCTTCCCGGGCCACAGCAGAGAGCTGGACTGGAAGAAGAGCAACCAGGACAGAACCGGTGCCCCAACCAGGACCAGAACCCGGAGTACACCCTCGGGCCGCTCTCCCGCGGTTGTGATTCAGGAAGGCAGGCAGGACCTAGGACTGCATCTGGGTCAAACATCCCGGGGAATTCGCAGACAGGCGCTTCCTGGACTCCACTGTGAGAGCCCTGGTGTTGCGGCTGAGAGCGCAGCCTCCAAAGGTAAACCCGAATTCCAATTGGTGCTGCCATTTAGTGGCCGACGGAGCTCCCGGCCTCACTAGCCTTAGCTGCAGAGTGGGAATGCTGACGTTGCTGTACTGATTTACACGTGGGCCCCGCAGACTGCCCAGGAGTGCGAGCACTGCCCACATGTGAGTTATTACTCCGGCCCACGAGACTGTGGCTGACTCAGAGCACTCCCGTTCTTCAGGGGAGAGGATGCGGGGGCTTTGGGGATGATCTCCTCATTCTTCTGCCTCCCCCAGGGCATGACCCTGTCTGCCCACCCCAAAAATGGATGAAGATCCTCTGTCTGGCCATTTTCTCACGGAGCAAAGAAATGCAGGCCTCTCCCCTTAGCACCTTCTGCCCCGCCAGCCTGAGTGTTGGAAGCGCCTGCAACAGCTTGGTGTCTTCCGCGGGCTCTGAAAAGGAAACCGAAGGCTGCCTGTGAACAGGACTCACGGGGCTGGGCCCCTGCTGGGAACCTGGTAAGGAAGACAAGGTTGTCCACACGGGGCTGTCCGCAGCCGGGCCCCACCCGAGTGCTGGCTGCTCGGGCCCAGGCTGCCCTGGCTTACACAGAGGGAGCTAGCGTGGCCTGGCCTGGCCTGGTCAGACCAGTGTTTGCCTCCTGCAGGAGACTTAAAGACCCAGAATATAGATTATGTCCAGAAAAGAGCTCACAGACTGAGCAGAGTGAGGGCCAGGGGAGACGGGGTCACAAGGGCTGGCGACTGCGTCTGTGAGGGGCTCGTGATTCTCGGTGGAGGCGGGATCCCTCTGGGCTGCAGCCAGTTCCCTTCTGCACAGCTGGCGTCCTGTGGTCTCGAGAGCACCTTCTATCTGAGGGCACCTGCAGGTTGTCAGAGTCCCATGGGACACGTGATTCTGTGGGGACCACCCCACTCGGCGTGGAGAGGTTGGCTGTCATTCGCACTGTCACACGCACACAGGGATGTCGGTGGTGGTCAGGCCGTCTTCAGCCACCAGCACTTCTGCTAAGAGCGCCCCCACTTTGCTTTGGGGAACCCCCTCCCCCTCTGGGTTGTCCTGTGGGACTTCCCTCCAGTGTCCTCCACCCTCTCTTAGTCTAAGGCTGATCGTGTGACCTGGGTAAGGCCAAGCAGACTCTCTTCCTAGGATCTCAGTCTTGCCAGGGGTGACAGTAATCTAAAGGAGTCGGGGCTTCCCATGTGACTCAGCAACTCCACTTCTAGGTATGTACACGGAAGAGTTGAAAGCATGGGTTTGTCCAGAGGTTTGCACACCCACATTCAGAGCAGCCAAATTCACAACAGTCGAAAAGCAGAAGCAACTCAAATGTCCATTAACAGATGAAGGGATAAAGGATGATCAGTATGCACAGGGGAATCTTGTGATGAACCTTGAAGCCATGCTAAGTGAAATAAGCCAGCCATAAAAGGACGAATATTATGGTTCCACTTACACGAGACATCTAGACTAGTGAGATTCCTGGAGACAGAAAGCAGAATAGAGGCTTAGAAGAGGAGGAAACAGAGTTGTTGGTTAATAGGCATGGTGTTTGCATTTGGGATAATTAAAAGGTTCTGGAAATGGATAGTAGTGACATTGATACAACTTTGGAAATGCAATTAATGCCACTGAGTTGCACACTTAGAAAAGGATAAACTGGCACACTTGATGTTATGTATATTTTACAATTTCAAAAATACAAAGATGGTGGACAGTAAGAGAAAACAACAACAACAACAACAAAACAAACAAACAAACAAACAAAACAACTGGTTGGGGCTGATTGGCCCCCGAAGAGACTGTCCGTCAGTTTCTGCAACCTGGACACTCAGGTTTCCCTTATTCCTGCTCTAGGTTGGAATCTTGGCTTCACCACACGTGACCCTGAGCAAGTTGCTTCGCGTCTTTGCGCCTCTGCTTTCTTATCTGTGAGTAAGGATGATGATAGCCACCAGTGCACGGAGTGCCTGGGTTCCAGGGAAGATGCACGTTGTGTGCTTGGCACAGACACGTGCACAGGACGCGTGGATAGGTGGGAGGCACGTTGTCTTTCCACAAGCACGGCTTCTGTGTGTTCCGAGGCTCAGAGAGGAGTCTGGGGGTTAAACCCACATTCATGCCATGGTCAGCCACAGGACTCCTCGGCTGCCCAGCTTGAGGGCAGCGGAAGTGAGTGAGGAGGTCCTGGCTCCCAGGGGACCAGAGAGTTCCTCTATCAGCTCTTTTGACATCCTGTCTCTGAGGCTTTCTCAGTTGAGAAAGCTCTTTGCTCCCAACCATTCTTGTTCAGCCATGAAGATACTTTTGCGGGGGAGAGTTTGTTTCAACAGGAAATGGTAGAGGGGAGTCAGGGAAACCCTACACCCAAAGGCACCCTTGAATCAACTTTCTTGGAGCTTTTCTTGAGCTACGGCTTCCCACAGTAATGGATTTTTATGACCCCTGACTTGGTCCCTGGCACATAGTAAGGACTCCAGAAGTCTAGTTGTCATCATTGTGGTGACTGATGGCCCAGTGATGTGACTACAAGGCTCGGTGAATGGCCATCAACCCCTATCCACTCCAAATGCTACCCCTGCCAGCTCCTGGGGTCTGAAATTCCTCTAAGACGACACAAATCCCTGTCTTTCCTAGTTAGAGACATGGCTGATGGTGCCAAGCAAAGGAGGAAGGGAGGGAGGTGGGAAAAGCATTGCCTTGGAGCTGGAGCAGAGTTGGCTGGGGACCCTGGGGGCTGCCCTCCAGTTTCTGAGCTATGTACCCTCTTCCTAAAACCCCATGCATGTTCCCAGCATCCCTAGTTTCTGAAGATGGTTTAAGCTGAGAAGTAGCCAGGGCATTGGGTAACAGAGAGGAGAGTCCTCAGCCCCCTTGCGGGGAAAGGCTGGAGACTGGGGAGGAGTCTGTTAGCTGGAGGCCCCAGCATCACTTAGGTTCTGGGTCCCCTGGTGTCCTGATCAGTGGACATTCAAGCACTTGCCAGAAAGACAAAGACAGGTAGAGCAGAGTTCCTGCTGTGCAGGGTTCCAGAGAGTTCACTGTGCCTGCACCATACCCAGAGCCCTTCGTGCTCTCAGCCATGGCGCGCGGACAGTGCCCAGCAGGCCTGCCCAGTTCATGCCCCCTGGTAGCTCACCACCTGTGGGCCCAGAGCCAGCAAGTGCCTGCAGCAGCCTGCTCCCTCCAGTGCTGCCCGGAGAGCTGAGCCCCGTTTCCCTCAGGGCCATCTTGGTTACACCACCTTCTGTGGGCCTTTCCTCCTTTCTTGACTCACTTCCCACCTGTGACTCCCAGGACCACCTTCCACATGAAGGCCCGTGTCCACGTCCTCGCTTAAGCTGTGTCTGCAGGAATCTGATCTAAGGTAGACTCCTCGTCTACGTTCAGGGTGATGCATTCGAAATCAAGACAGGAACAGGAGGAGGCACATACACACACACACACACACACACACACACACACCCTGGGTGGTGACTTTTGACCTGAGTCTAAAGGCTGAGAAGTTTGGCTAAAGGTCTCCTCCTCCCTCCGTTGCCAACCCAGCAGCCTCCAAGATCCCTGAGAGCTGGCATGACTTCCGTCCACAGCCCACAGGGGAAAGCAGGCCCTAACGGATCCGGACAGAGGGCAGGCCCACCACTCACCCCCACGCACCCCACAATAGTAGCCTTCATTCAGCGTTTCCTCTGGGCTAAAGTACTTTACATGTGTTAAGTCCTTTCTTCCTCCCAGTACCACAATAGCATTATTATCTTCATTGAGCAGATGAGGGCACTGAGGCAGAGAGAGGCGGAGGGGGCAGCCCAAGATGACCACACGCTGCAGAGTGGTGGAAGGGGGCCCTTAGGCCTCCTGAGCCCAGGGCAGCAAGCTGCCTGTTCCCACAGTTGGGGTTCTCTGGGCCTGTGTGGAGGGAGAAGCAAGGGAAGAGGCCCTTGTGGGAGTGCAGCTTGAGGGAAGGCAAAAGCCTGGGTGGTACAGTGTGCGTAACAGCGGCCGCTATGCGCCCCTCCTGTGGCCAGGGCCTGGGGCTCCACCTGTGGCTTCGCTCTCACCCGCTCCAGGAAGAGGCAGGCGCCACTGACGCCGACCCTGAGAGAAGGAGTTCATTCATGTCTCTATCCGTCTGTTCCCTCCCCCATTCCCAGAGCAGACACGGAGCCCTTGTCCCTGATGCCCCATGAGACCAGCGCTGCCTTGGCCAAGGCCGCTGGGAAGACGGCCTCTGCAGCCGCACTCAGGCCCAGACCTGGGTGTCCGCCTGTCCTCCCGGGATCAGCCCGTGCTGCCTGCTGAGCACCACCGTCAGTGCCCACCCCGAGGACTGGCACCCTGGCAGGGTGCAGACCCCCAGCCTGCACGTGCCCGGTGGCCCAGCAAGGCTGAGGCCTGGGGACCCCAGCACCTGAGCAGCAGCTCAGCCCTCACCCTGCCCCCTGCCCTCTGCCCCCTGCCCCCTGCCCCAGGGCTCGGCCTCCAGGTGTCCATGCAGGAAGTCTGTTCTTCCTCCCGGGAAACTTGGCCTTGGACAGGGAGCATCCCAGAGTGTGATTTCCGCCCAGCTTTGTCTCCTGACCGCTGTGCCATGGAAACGCCACCCTCTGCTCCCCTCCCGCTCCCGGCGCCACCTCAAGGCCACTTCCCATGTGACCTTCATGCTCCTGGGAGCAGAGCCGTTCCCACACGGGCCAGGCCAGGGCCGCCCCCTCTCCCTCCCACTCTCCGGAAGGGAAGCAGGCCTGTCACCAGGCCCCACGATTGATTAATGGCCCAGCTTTCACTGATAATTCCAGCCCGAGGGCTGCAGCCCAAAGCTTTGAGTAAACAGTGATTTTCCTTAAACAAACATCCTCCCGCATAGTGGGTGACCCCGAGGCCAGCAGACCCCTCTGTACCCTGCTTCTCTCTGGGCCTCCGCCCCATGGCAAGTGTGTGTGGGGACAACTTGGGGATCAGAATCCCCTGTGGACCCATGGCTTCCACCCTTCCTTAGCCACAGCTGTTCTAGGCCCCCTTTAGCCTGGGGAAGCTCTACCTCTGACCCCCATTCCCACTGGCCCCTACAGCTCCTTGTCAGGCCCTCGGGCTGACAGCTCTTGGTCTCTGCTACCACTGACCCTTTTCATGGCTCCAGCGACCCAAGCCAGACCAGACCCGCCTCCCGCTCTTCCTTCTTGATCTGCTGCTCTTGGTCATCCTCTTGGCTCTCCTGGACTTGGGAGAACAGACGTTCTGGTCTCTGATCTCCCACTCTGTCTTCGTAGTGTGTGTCCAGACCCATTTTCCTGCCTGTACCTTTGTGCCTCTCCCCAGCCCCGTGCCTCGCTTTGGGGAGAGGTGGTGGCTTGGGAGCCTGCACGTTGCAGGACTGGATGCCTCTAGGACAGGTCCTGCAGAGGGCGGAATCCTCTGCACCTGCTTGTCGATGACTTGACTATCGAGGGTCTCAGAACTGGAGGATGGAGCACTCTTGGGCCTGAGCTTCTCGGAGGGGAGGAGTGGGCCCGCTACCCGGTGGCCTCTGGTCCTAAACGGAGCCCTGGCATCAGATGCCATGGTCATTGTAGGGCTGGATACTCTGGAGTACTGATTTTTTCTTTTTTTCTCCGTGTGAAATCTCCTTTCCTTTCTGCTGTTCAAACAGGAGTACTCGAAAGTCTTCCTGGGTCTTTGCTCAAAGGTCAAGGACAACTGAGGGAGTTGCGGAGAAGATAAACAGAGATTTGCTGGGATGGACAAACCACCCCAGGGGAGCAAGTGCCCAGTGTCGCCTGCTCTGAGACCAGACAGCGGGGGGGGGGGATCGGCACAGCATCCCCAGCCGCAACTCCTAGCAGAGCTTTGAAGACAGCAGCACCCCCAGGAGGAGTGATCCCCACATTCATCAGCCTTGGGTTCCTGGCCCCCACAAAGACTCTTGCCCAGAGGCAAGGAGAGTCCGTGAGAAGGACAAGGACATCTCTAGGCTAAGCCCTGGAGGCTGGTGGCTGACCCCATGACTTGGTGTGGTGCAGAATCTTGTACCATCTCACAAACCTAGAAAACCCAGGAATGGTGGGTGACATTTTCTGGGGAAATGGCACCCAGAGTCAGATATGAATTTCACTTCCAATGAATGGCACCTGAGTCTGCACCAAGGGTCATACCCCAACGACTGGAGGACTTGTAGTTGGCAGTGCCTGCCACAGCACTTCCTGTCTCTGTGCTGGATCTTTGCACATGCTGTTCCCACTGCCCACTAGGTCCTTCCTCCCCATAATCGCTTGCTGATTCCCAGAGGTTCTTTAAAAACAGGCTCAGATGGTGCCTTCTGTGCAGGGAACTTCCCCACAGAGGCATAGCTGTGTGCTGCTTATCCCTACATTGTCATATATGGATGGCTCTTTTTTTTCTGTTTATTGAGATATAAGTCTCATGCTATAACAGCACGTTTTTGAAATGCATAGTTCACTGTTGTTTAGCATGTTCATAAAATTAAGTAACCATTATGACCATCTAGTTCTAGAACACTTTTTAAAAAAAGATTTATTCATTAATTTGCAAGACACAGAGTGACAGGGAAAAACAAAGAGAGCTTCCATCTGCTGGTTCGCTCCCCAAATGGCTGGGCCACGCTGAAGCCAGGAGCCATGTGGGTGGCAGGGGTGCAAACATTTGGGCCATCTTCTGTTGCTTTCCCAGGAACTTTAGCATGGAGCTGGATCAGAAGCAGAGCAGCTGGGACTCAGACACAGGATGGCATTGTTGCAAGCACCGGCTGAATCCACAGCACACAACACCAGCCCCACGTTCCAGACATTTCTATCATCCTCTAAATAAGTCCGGCACCCATGAACAGTCACTCCCCTTTCTGCTGTGGCCCCAGTCCCTGGTAACCAGTAATCAGCTTTTCACTGTATAGATTTGCCTATTGTAGACATTTTGTATAAAAAAAAAGAATCATACGCTATGTGGCCTTTTGGGTCTGGCTTCTTTCACTTAGCATAACATTTTCAAGGTTCATTCGTGTTGTAATTCATTCTGGTCTTTTTAAGGTAAACATATATTTCCGTACTTAACCAAGCTAATTTAAAAAGTAGGCTGGCTGGGCTGATGTTGTGACATAGCAGGTGAAGCCACCACATGTGAAGCTGGCATCACATGTGGGTGCCGTTTCTGTCCCAGCTGCTCCACTTCCAATCCAGCTCCCTGCTAATGCACCCAGGAAAGCAGCAGAAGGTGGCACAAGTACGTGGGCCCCTGCATCCATGTGGGAGACCTGAAAGAAGCTCCAGGTTCCTGGCTTCGGCCTGACTCAGTCCCAACCATTGTACCATTTGGATGGTACAATGGTACCAGTGAACCAGTGGATGGAAGATCTCTCTTTCTCTTCTGTCTCTCCCTCTCTCTCTTTAACTCTGCCTTTCAAATACATAAAAATAAATATATTTTTTAAGTAAGCTGCTTATTGTACCATGGGAGAAAAAAGTCAGGAACCTCTTATTCAATGTGAATTATCCTAGAATTTTTTAGCAAGTCTGATTTTTTTAAAAGATTTATTTTATTTATTTGTGTTTTTTTTTTTTTAAGATTCATTTTATTTATTTGAAAGGCAGAGTTACAGAGAGGCAGGGGCAGAGAGGTCTTCCATCCACTGGTTCACTCCCCAAATAATCACAGTGGCTAGAACTGGGCCGATCCAAACCAGGAGCCAGGAGCTTCTTCTGAGTCTCCCACAGGGGTTCAGGAGCCCAAGGACTTGGGCCATCTTCTAGTGCTTTCCCAGGCCAAAGCACAGAGCTGGATTGGAAGTGAAGCAGCCGGGACTTGAACAGGTGCCCATATGGGGTGCTGGCACTGCAGGTGGCAGCTTTACCCACTATACCACAGTGCCAACCCCCTAGCACTTGTTTTTTTTTTTAGCACTTGTTTTTGTGCAAATAAGTTCACCACCACATTTCTCTCTGTGTTTCTGTATCCACCTGGCTTGGAATTTACAGGCAGGCAATGATAGAGGGCAGGAATTAGAATTAGTTTTTTTTAAGGACTGCCTTTCCTAGAATACCATGGTAACTTCCACTGCATCTTTCTGGTCATCAGAGGAATCGGATGAAGAAAATATTCTTGGTGTGGTTATCAGCCTCACCTAATACCATCAGAATGAAGGCTTTGAGTGAACGATTCAATCTAAAAGAATAAAAAGCCATCATCACAGATAATCCTCTGAATTCCCAGTGCTCTCATTTATTTTCATGTGTGCTTTTTCAAAGTAAACTGAAGTATATTGGGGCTGGGGCTGGGGCTGTGGCGTAGCAGATAAAGTCGCCGCCTGCAGTGCGGGCATCCCATATGGGTGCCAGTTCGAGTCCTAGCTGCTCCACTTCCAATCTACCTCTCTGCTATGGCCTGGGAAAGCAGTGGAAGATGGCCCGAGTGCTTGGGCTCCTGCACCCACATGGGAGACCTGGAGGAAGCTCCTGGCTCCTGGCTTTGGATCAGTGCAGCTCCAGCTAACTGGGGAGTGAACCAGCAGATAGAAGACCTCTCTCTCTCTCTCTCTCTCTCTCTCTCTCTCTCTCTCTGCCTCTCCTCTCTCTGTAACTCTAACTTTCAAATAAATAAATAAAATTTTTTCAACACCATTATAAAAACAAAGTAAACTGAAAGTACAATAAAAAGAATCCATTGGAAAGTTGATTTAGAGTTAACATAGAAATTGAATAAATAGCTACTTTAAAAATTAAACCCTGTGTTTTCTCTTTTGAAGGAAAAAGAGAATACCTTTTCAAATTAAAGTCTTGGGTTTTGGTTCTTTCCACAACTTTCATCATTTACTCATGACTTCCATTTCCTACTTTAAAAAAAGATTTTCATTAAGAAAAATCTCAAGGGTCTGACGTTGGGTGCAGCGTGTTAAGCTGCCATTTGCAACTCCAGGATTTCTGTATAAGCGCAGATTCAAGTCCTGGGTGCTCCACTTCTGATCAAGCTTCCAGTTAATGTGCCTGGGAAAGCAGTGGAGAATGGTCCAATTACCTGGGCCCCTGTACCCATATGGGATACCCAGATGGAGTTCCAGGCTCCTGACTTCAGCCTGGCCTACCCTCAACTGTTGCCATCTGGGGAGTGAACTAGAGGATGGATTCTCTCTCTCTCTCTCTCTCTCTCTCTCTCTCTATGTGTGTGTGTATATAACTCTTTCAGTTTTTTTTTTTAATTAATTGCTTTACATTTCCCCTTGAAGAAAAGAAAATACTAGAAACAGCCTTTCTATTAGCAGGTGAATGTGCACCCTTCATTTCATGGTTGATACTGCTCTGTTGTATGAATAGACCATATTTCATGCATCTGTTCACGAACTGATGGAGGTTTCATTTTTTTCTACTTGGGGATTATTTTGAATAATGCTGCTAAGAACACTTGTGTACAAAGTTTTGTATGCTTATGTGTTTTCAGTTCTTTAAGTCTGTGTCTGGCAGTGGAATTGATGGGTCACATGTAAACTCGGTTTAACAGGTTTAACAACTTTTCTCTTTTTTTTTTTTTTTTTTTTTTGACAGGCAGAGTGGACAGTGAGAGAGAGAGACAGAGAGAAAGGTCTTCCTTTGCCGTTGGTTCACCCTCCAATGGCCGCCGCGGCCGGCGCGCTGCGGCCGGCGCACCGCGCTGATCCGATGGCAGGAGCCAGGAGCCAGGTGCTTTTCCTGGTCTCCCATGGGGTGCAGGGCCCAAGCACCTGGGCCATCCTCCACTGCACTCCCGGGCCACAGCAGAGGGCTGGCCTGGAAGAGGGGCAACCGGGACAGAATCCGGCACCCCGACCGGGACTAGAACCCGGTGTGCCGGCGCCGCTAGGCGGAGGATTAGCCTAGTGAGCCGCGGCGCCGGCCTTGGTTTAACAACTTTTCAAAGATCAAGCTGTTTTCCAATTTTTTATTGACAGTTTCCAATTTTTTTAATGTTTATTTATTTTTATCCACTTGGAAGGCAGAGAATCTTCCATCTACTGGTTCACTCCCCAATTGCCAGCAGTAGCCAGGGTTGGGCCAAGCTAAAGCCAAAAGCCTGGCTTCAAGACACAAGCGGCAGCCCAAGCACACCAGCCGCCATCTGCTGCCCCCCAGGATGCACGAGCAGAAGGAAAGATGGGTCGGAAGCAGAGGTGCTGGCACTTGAACCAGAACACCTGTGGGATGCCAGTGTCCAAGTGCTGCCTTAACCTGCCGTGCAGACCGTGCTGTCCCTCTTGTTTTTATTTGAGAGGCAGAAAGACAGAAAGACAGATAAACGGGGTTCCCATCCACTGGTTTACTCCCCAGAGGCCTACAACGGCCAGGGTTGAGCCCGGCCAAAGCTAGAAGCCAGAAACTCAATTATTATACAGGACTCCCACATGGGAGACAGGGACCCAAATACTCGAGCCATCACCTGCTGCCGCGTAAGGTGCTCATCAGCAGGAAGCTGACGTCAGGAGCACAGGCAGGACGCCAAGCCAGGTACTCTGCTATTGGAAGTGCATCTCAACTGCCAGGCCAAACGTGTCCCCCTGTACCATTCTATATGCTCATCAACAGTGTATGAGGATTACTGTTTCCCTGTGCCCTTTTCAACACCTGTCATTTTCTGTCTTTTTTATTAGAGCCACTTATTCAGTGTGAAGTGGTATTTTGCTATGATTTCTCTAACAACCAGCAATGTTGAGTGTCTTTTTTTTATGTTCTTCTTGGTAATTTGTATATGTTCTTTGGAGAAATGTCTGCTGGGGTCCTTTGCATGCTTTTCGAGTGGTATTGCGTTTCCCGTGTTGAGTTGTGTATGTGTACATTTCCACTAGCACGCTTCCCGTAGTATCTTGTGACCCGTGTTTGCATTCTGAGTTCCCTATTAGTCTGTGACCAACTGTGTGCAGGCTCCGTGCCTGGTTCAAATCTGTGCCCTCCTCTTGGGCACAGGGCCAGGTATGTGATAGTACTTGCTGAAGGCATGGAGAGTGGTAATCCAGCACGCCCTTCAGGGTGTTCTGTGGTCTCCTCCAACGTAGTTCCTCCTCCTGTATTTGTAGGCTCCCTACATGTAGAGCCCCGAGGTGGTCTGGGTCCTTCTTGGGAAGCAGGGGTTAAGTTCATATACCTGAGTTTTGCAAAATACTGCTACACTGCCTCGGGTGGGGTTCCCACAACACCAAACTTCCTCTCGTGCCTGCTCTTTTTTTTTTTTTTTCCTTGTTTCTCTTTTCTTTGGTGGAGGTGTTGGGGAGGAACCAGGACAGATGTCACCCTGGGTGAATGTTAAGTAACAGAAGAAAATCTCTCAGTTTGTGCCACGTAGATCCCAGACACCCTGGTCTTGAGGCCATACCTAGTGGGTCGGCTAATCCTACCGTGGCTGGTATACTGGGGACTTGCAGTTTGCTCCTTAGTGTCTGGCTTCCAGCTGGAATTGGCCAGTGACACACCAGCTGGAGACTGGACGGAGGAGGGAGGCTGGGGCCAGTTAGTCCCTCCCAGCAGGGTCACTGCTTGGTCCCTCCACTGAAGGCCTCAGTCCCTGTTGGGAAGCCCCTCCACATAGCCCACTGGTCTCAGGTTCTGGCCCTCCCACTGGCCTTCTGGCCCAGGAGTGCTGTACGTGTGGCTGGTACCAGCCAGGGGTCCTGTATTCTCCACTCTGGCTTTCCTAGACGCGGCTTACCCCTTTCTAGAGCCCCTCTATTCACTCACCTCCTCAAATTACCCAATTTGATTGTGCTCCGTGGCCTGCTGGACCTAGGCTCATGCAGGCAGCTGGGGACTGTCAAGTACAGTAGCCAAGAGTCAAGTCTCAGACTACCACACATGAGCTCCATTAATTTGGTCAAGTTACTTAAGTGGTCAAGCCTCAGCTTCTTCATCTGCAAACTAGACACCATACTAGTTCCCTTGGTAGAGTTGATGTGAGAAGGAAACGAAGCATTCATTGGCTGCTAACCCAACACCAGCACAGACCTAGGCGCCAATGGCTGGTGGATGGATTTGGCAGGATGATGAGAGCTTTGGGTACTTCCGGGGGGTAAGCGACTCTTTTCCCTGCTCACTTGGCCCCATCCCACCTGAGGTCAGCTGCTGAAGAGCTGTTGGGTCAGTGGCTGATACCGGAGCAGAACAAGTTAGGCAGCACCTGTCCCTCGCTGCGGGAGGGCACAGACGTCTGAGAGAGGATCCCACACTTAGGGAGTCAGCCACAGAGTGGCGAGCCCGAGGGGCCCCAGGGAGCCAGGGCCAGAGAGAATCCACGGAGCTGGGATAGCCGAAGACTTGACCAGTCAGAGGCTTGAGCCCGCTGCGCTGGGGCAGTGGTTTGGATTTATTCTGCTAGGTTCACGGGTCGGGGGGCAGAGCTGTATCAGAGAATGGATGCTGTTCCCAGTTCTAGATCCTGTGCAGTTGCCAGCTGGTGCAAGTGAACCGCATTCGGATTCATCTTGGAGGCTGCCTGGATTAGGACAGGAAGTGCGCTGGCTCTGGCGGCTGCCGAGACCTGCTGGCTGGCTGGGGACCCGGGCAGGTCACATGACCCCTCGAAACCTTGATTTCGTCATCTGTGTTGAACACACTCAGCAGCATGACCCAAGGGGAGTGTGGTCACTTGAACTTTAAAAGAGAAACTGAGCAATGCAGGGAGAGTAAGAGGGAGGGGTGCGAGCTGGGAGCGCTTCAGCTGAGCTGACGGCCAGGTGAGGGCGTTGGGGACAGAAACTCACCCAGGGCAGAGGCTGGGGGTCCGGTCGGTCGGGAGTCCACCCTGCAGCGGGAGGAGTAGAGTGGCTGCTGTGAGGCAGCGGGAATGCAACTGGAGACACTGGTGACATCCCATCCCACCCCCCTTTCCTGCTGGGCTCCCGGGCTGGGCAGTGGGCAGGTGTGCTGGGCAGACAGGAGGCTTGGGGACCAAGAGCCAACAGCGCAGTGGGGCTCCAGGCTGCTCATTCTTTCATTTGCTCAACAATATCCAAGGGACGCTCTTCTTTGCCTGCGACATTTCAGCTCTGTGTCAGACGCAGGGAGGAGACACAGCAGGAGACGGCTCAAGATCCTGGCCTTAGATGTGATCTCTCGGATGTGGGTACGCCGGGCTCACTTGGAAAGGCCCAGGGCTATCTTGTGAGCGCTGTGATCCGGGCACATGACTCGTGTTTCTTGGACCTTTCTCTAATCCGTAGGGAGAGTGACTCCGCTTCCTCACGGGGCTGATTGGGGGAGTAAGCGCGTGTGAGATTACAATGGAAAATACTTGACATTCTCCCCATGCCTTACTGATACTCATTCATGTACGCACATAATCCTAATGAGTAAGTGGAAGTTTTCCTAAGGAGACACTTCTATGTGTGCTCTAGGAGGCATTTATGCTGTGTTTCCTGTAATAGCCAAATATAGAAAACCGTGTCCAATATCTGTCTTAGTCTGTTCAGGCTCCTGTAGCAAAATATTGTTTATCAACAACAGAGTTCGTTACTCAGGGTTCTGGAGGTTGGGAAGACCATGGCCAAGGGGTCGGCTGACTCGGTGTTGGGTAAGACCTTGCTCTCTGCTTCGTGCTGTGTCTTCCCATGATGGACAGGGAACAAGCTCCCTGGGTCTCACTCGAAAGAGTGCTAACCTCAGGCCGGGTCTTCCCCGTGTGTGATGGGGACCCACACACTTGGACTATCACGTGCCTCTCCCCAGAGTGCATGCACATATTCACAGGAAGCTGGGATCTGTAACAGAGCTGGGAGTCGAACCCAGACATTCCGAAATGGGATGTGGATGTCCCAGCCTGGTGTCTTAGCTGCCAGGCCAAAGACTGTGTTGCTTAATTCAAGAGTACCTGCTACATCTGCAGTATCAGCTGACTTGGGGAAGGGCTTTGTTGTTTTTTTTTTTTATTTCTCTGGGTTTCAGTTTACTTCTTTGCAAAATGAGAGCTTTGCACTAAGAGATGTTTCATGCTCTTTCCACTAATCTTTTACTGTGAGAAAAATATATATCATAAAATTGATGATTTTAACCGTTGTCAGCGTTCAGTTCTGTGATACCACATCCCTGTTGTGTGACCGTCACCACCACCCGTCTCCGGAACTTTCTCATCATCTCCAGTGAAAACCTAGACCCGTTAAGCAATAGCTACCTGTCTCCTCCCGCCCCACTGTGCCCCTGGTAACTGCTATTCCACTTTCTGTCTGTCTGAATTGAACTCTTCCGGACACCTCGTAAACCTGGAATCACACAGTATCTCGTCTCCTATGCCTGGTTCATTTCACTTAGCATGTTTTCAAGGTTCACCGCATGTTGTGCAAAACAGAATCGGATCCTTTTTCACAGGCTGATATTCCAGGGTGTGTAGATGCCTCACTGTGTTTATCCAGTCCTTGTCAGTGGACAATGGGTTGCTCCCACCTTACCTGCTGGGAATAATGCTGCAGCGTCTGTAGTCTTTGGTCCTTGTTCCTGGCAGGCCTGACGTCACCTGTGCTAGGGATCCCTCAGCCCAGGCGCACAGCCCAGGAGAGGCCAGGTGGGGGTCCTGGCAAGCCCGTGTGGAGGCTGCGGTGGCCCTGGGGTTTTTGGAGCTCTGTGACCCTGGGGGTGGGTGAGCGGGCACAGAGGCTAGAGGTTCGCGGTTAGAAAACCGTGAGCGCGCTCACCCATTGCTGTCAGCCTCCTTAACTGCAGGCCACAGTTTCGAGACAGCATCTGTCTCTCAGACCTTTGCTCCCATCAATCACTCACCTTTCTTTTGTCACCTGGAGGATTTTGTTTTTCTGCTCCGATCCTGTAAATAATTGTGCCTACAGCAAACTGAACAAAGCCAAGGGGAAAAACAAGCCAGCAGCCCAGCGTCCAGCCATGCTGACTGCTACCATTCATTGAGTGCGGCCTGGGGCCTGGAACCTGGGGCCTGGGACCCTGGGCCATTCAGGGAAGGGGCGTTCAGGCTCAGCTCCAATTTGGCTGTACCCAGAGCCCGTTTCACCTCATCTCCATTCCTTCACTTGATGTGTGCACTTATTTTTTCCAGCATGCAAAGTACTTGTTTGCTGTTCCCAGCTCCCCTTGCAAATGTAGTCATTTGGTTGTTTTAGGAACAAATACACTATTTATAATGTCGTTTACTCATCAGATGATCACGGTGAGTTATTAAAAGTGGCTTTCATCAGGATCATCATTTCTGCCTCACACGCTGGGGCGGTTTGGGCACGATCCATGCTCCCAGGGCTTGTCTGCAGGAGGGCTCAGCCAGGGCTGAAGTCCCACGTGTTTTCTAGAGGCTACTCGTGGGGGAAGGAGTCCAAGGCTTGCACTATGGAAAACAAAAGTACAGTAAAACCTGCACTCTCAGTGTGAAAAGCATCACTGATAACACATATACATGTTTTGTGATTTTTATAAAAGATGTATTTATTTGAAAGTCAGAGTTACAGAGACAGAGACAGAGATCTTCCATCGCTGGTTCACTCCCCAAATGACCGCAATGGCAGGGGCTGGACCAGCTGAAGCCAGGAGCTCAGAGCTTCTTCTTCCAGGTCTCCCACATCCCATGGGGGCCCAAGCATTTGGGCTGTTTTCTGCTGCTTTTCCAGGCCATCTTCGGCACTTAAACCAGTGCCCATATAGGATGCCAACCTTGCAGGTGGAGGTTTTACCTGCTGTGCCACCGCGCCAGCCCTGTGTGTTCTGTGATTTGCTGCAGGAGTCTTTGATTGGTGTCCAGTGGTGGAAGCCAGGGGTTCTGCTCAGCACCCCCAGGGCACAGGATGGCCCTCCACCAGTCAATAGTGCCAAGGCCAAGAAGCTCTGGTCCGAATAATTCCAGTTCCCTGTTGTTGGACATACACTTTGGGCTAGCTTTCTTGTTCTATACCGCACTGCGATAAATGTGTCAGTTTTAGGCAGGAATTGAGCAATGATCCTGGCAAGCTTCGGGGAGAGAAATCTGGCAATGGGTGCAAGAGGAGCAAAAGGTGTAGGGGGAGGACAGGAGTGACCGTCCTTGCATCCAGCCCTGGACTGCTGGGTAGGAGGCAACATCTGGAACACGTGGCCTTTAAGACCTCGTGCACTGCCTTCAGCCCCTCTGGCAAGGATGTGACGCACAGAGCTCCTGTGTCACCACTGGGCACATCAGACAGGCAATGATCCTGGGGCTGCCAAGGTGCAGGGCTCACCTCATCAGTCTCAAGAGCTGTCCAGGTGGGACAAAGCAGGGAATGTAAGGGCCTGTGTATAAGCCCCCAGGGTGAGTGGGGGGATGTCTTCTCTGCTCTTGTCTCTAGACTATGAACCGAAGGTTGTTTTGGGATTGGATACCAAGGACACCTGTTTCAAAGCCTACTCCTTTGCTGTTAATGAGCCTAGGGTCCTCGGGATGCCAGAGGTTTGACTGGCAGGGTCAGGAAGCCACCAGAGGTCAGGCTTGGGAGGTCACCTCACTGAACCCCAATCCAGGCATCCTTCCAGGAGGATGGCCCACTGGCCTGCCATGTCCACCAGCGTGATGTAGCGTGGTTCTCTGCTCCACACACTGGCACTGTCAGGAGCCTCTTGGGATTTATTTTGTCCAGCCTTCTCTGTGGCAGGCTCTGGGGGGAAATGATGAGTGGTACAGATAGGGCCTTCCCTTCATGGGGAGACAGATCATAAACAAAGAGGCAAATCTCGTAAGCTGGGGGTGATGGTGGGGTGAAGCCAGGGATGAAGCCAAGGAGACTGACGTGAGCAACAGGGTCAGACAAGTTCTCCACAGAGAAGGCTTTGGAGTCAATCCAAATGATAATAAGCAGAAGGCAAGGGATTTCGGTGCAGAAAGAACAGCAAGTGCAAAGGCCCTGAGGTGGGCAGGAGCAGGCTCACTTGAGGGCAAGAAAGACACATTTTAGAAGTTGTAATTAATTAATTGTATTTGAGAGGAGGAGAGAGAGGGCAAGCTTCTTTATCTGCTCTTCACTCACAAATACTCCCAGTGGTCAGGACTGGGTCAGGTGGAAGTTAGGAGCCACGAACTCCTCCTGGCTCTCCCATGTCCTTGAGCCATCACCTGCTGACCTCAAGGATGTGCACTAGCAGGAAGCTGGAATCAGGAGGGGAGCTTGAACTTGAACTCAGGTACTCTGAAGTGAGATGTGAATGTCCCACGTAGCATCTTGACCGATGTGCCAAATGCCCACCCCTTACATTTTGAACAGAAGGCTCAACCAGCTTGCCCAGTGCTGCCATTTTGAGACAAGGTGGCAAGGCTGAGAGAGGAACTGACTTGTCTGGTGCTAGTTAGCTGGATCGCCCCCTCTCTGGGGCAGTGCTGTTTCTACCAGGCCCCCCTGCAAATGTCCCTCTATCTTCAACTGCCCACTCCTGCAGGGACAGCCTCAGAGAGGTGGCTTGTGCCAGGGCTCTCCTGGTCAGCAGCCGGGCCTCCGATCTTGGCCCCCGATTTCCCGGTGTCTGTGAGCTTGGCGGCTGCTTGCCCTCTCTCTTCTAGGAAATGGAGATGGTAATAGCATCTCTCTTTAAGATCCTCTTAATAGCACTTGGCACTAAAGCAAGTACCCGGTAAATGTTACTGTTATTTTATGGGCCACTAGGAAGCCAGCTTGAATCAATCCACAGAGTATTGAGGGGAAATTTATTTCCTCCCAATTTCCCTCAACGGAACTTTAGGCGGAGAGAGTCACTTAGCAAGGCTCTGCCCAGCAACCCAACGGTAGCGTGGGTGGAGGCAGCCCTGTGTTGCCACACTGCTTTTGTGTGTGTGTGCACGTGTGTGTGGCTGGAATCCCAGAAGGCCCAGCGAACTCTCCCTGCCCCCATCTTAGCCAGTCCTCCCAGAGAGACAGAAGGGCAAGACCCCTTCTGGGCTGGGGTCCGTCTCTGGGAAGGTGCAAGACAGCTGAAGTCCCTCCCTTAAGGGGGGGTGGGGTGGGGGCTGAACTCTAGCTGCGCAGCTCCCACCCAAGGGAGAGGGGCTGGGAGTCATGATGGCTTCAGCTGGGTAAGGGCCCCCCCCCCCCAGCCCTGTCAGCCCCGACTCCCTGGAGAGCTTCTGGCTCTCCCATCCGCCCCCCAGGCCCAGACCCTTCTGCCTGCCCCTGTGCTCTCCAGCTTGTCCTCTGCCCCCTGCCCCCTTTCCAGGCCTCACAAAAGGCCAGGGAGCGCCCCCCCCCCCCCACTCCTTTCACATTGGGATTCTACAGCGCTATTCTTCCCGCACCTGGGAGGCGGCAGGTGCTCCGGGCCACTGCTGGGGGCCTTGGCGGAAAGCAGAGGACGCCCAAGGGCCATGTCACCAGCAGTTGCTTTGGACTGCCAGCCGCTTGCTGCTTCCTTAACTTTGAAAAGGCCCCAGGCTGAGGTGGAAGCCCAGAGGGGTGGATGAATCCCCCCAGGCTGGGTGCTAACCAGGAATGCTCACCAGGAATTCACCAAGGACAGTTTAAGCTCTGGGACGGGAACTCTAGCCCTCAGGGCAGACAAAACACAGTGCGTGGCCTGATTGTAATGAGCTGCAGGAGGCATGGCCTGACTCTGGAGGGACTCCTTTTGCCCATCCACTCAATGGGCTCACACTCACTACTTCCACATTGCTGGAGTCTCTCGCCCACTCACCCCACGGGGAGGAGACATACATGCGGAGCATGCTGTCAGCAGGTCGCTCACTGCTCACACACCGCCACTCACCCAGCAATGCCATCCAGAACAGACTCGTGGAGACAGCAGTGCGCTCCACTCACAACTGCACTGCTGACCCAGATGGCCAGGATGGACTCATGGGATGGGCCTGACCCCACCCCACCCTGATTCGCACCCACTGGGGACCACAGTCTGGGTATGGGCACTACGGCACCTAACACACGAATAGCTTTTGTGTTGGTGCAGCAAGTGAGGGCCATCTAAGGTGCTGATGGCACTTGGGGTCACTTCAGTCCTCCCAGCTGCCTGGGGCCAGGCTGTTCGCCATGACCTGGCTAGACTAGCAGAGCAAGCTTGCTTTTATTTAAAAAAAATTTTTTTATTTATTTTATTTAAAGAGGAGAGAGAGAGCTCTTCCATTTGTTGGTTCATTCCCCCAAATGGCCACAATGGCCAGGGCTGAGTTGGGTTCACTCCCCAAATGGCCAAGCCAGGAAGGAGCTAGGAACTCAGTCTGGGTCTTCCACGCCTGTGGCGGGCATCCGGCTGCTGGAGGCATTACCTGCTGCCTCCTGTGTGCGTTAGGAGGAAGCAGAATCAGGAGCAGAGCTGGCACCTGAGCCCAGGCACTCCAGTGTGGGGTGCTGGTACCCCAAGTGGCCTCTTCACTGCCGTGCTAGATGTCCGTCCTGATTCCTGCCTTGTAGATGGGAAGACAGGGGTTTGGATAAGTTCTGTGATTTTTCCCAGGGCAAGGAACTGAGCTGGTCCCAGGGACCCTTTATGCTCAAAGGAGAGTGCAGCTCCAGAGCCAACCCCCTCCTTTCACAGAGTGGGGGGCTCAGAGCCCGACCAGAACCTCGCACATTCTTCAGGGGCTGTTGAAGGGCTGCCAGAGCAAATAGAAAGCGAATTGGACTACCACGTGCTGCGCTGATTGCATGGACAGTCATGTGCCGGTATCACACGTGCTGGTCACCTGGACAGCCCCAGGCTACCTGCCAGCCCAGACCAGGTGACCTGCTGCCGTGCAGCTCTGTACACCAGAGTTGCAAAGGGCAGGGGTCATCTAGGAATCTCTGTCCCCATCCCTACCCCCTCATTATTTAGAACCCTCTCTCCCTTAGCAGCTTCCTTCTACCTGCTTCCAGGGTGGTTATCACTAGGAGATAGTCTCCCCCAGGGAGGCGCCTGCCACACCTGGGCTCCAAGGAAAGAAATGTGGTGTCCCTGGCCCCTGGTGCCACCTCACAGGTGTTGGGGCTGGGCATTTGCTAATGATTTGAAGCAGAGCTCCTGGTGGCCTGTGGGGTGGCACCAAAGGAAAACCATGAGGGGTGACCCAAATGGAACGGGCTCCTGGAGGAGGGCGCTCCCACCTGCTGTGGGCTGACTTGTGTGCCCCCAGAATGCCCTTGCTGAAGTCCCCACTCCCAGCATCTCAGAATGCGCCCTTATTTGGAAATACAGTCTCTGCCTGGGGCTGACCGTGAAGTTGAGTCACATGGGTCCGAATCCATGGAACTGCTGTCCCGCCAAAGAGGAGAATCACTCCGACGTGCCAGCTGCACTCTGAGCGGATACTGGGAAGATGAAGGCAAGCGCCAAGGTGATAGAAACCTTCTGGTGGATGTCTCTTTTTAGCAGAAGCCAAAGCGTGCACAATTGCCCACAGAGTCCCAGAAGCCAGATCAGAGGTGCAGGGCAGCTGCTCGCACCCAGCCTCGGGGTGAGCAGCCCTGCTGGGTCCCTGCGCGGTGGGACAAGCCTTCTGTGTTGTGGCAGCCGCCCAGGTAACAGACACCCCATCTCCAGAGCTAAGGCGGGGTCCCCTTGGCAGAGAGATTGTCCGAGGCAAGCAACACACAAGATACACATGTAATTTAAAACTTCCTAGTGAAAAAAGTAAAAAGAAACAGGGAAAACTCATTTTAATAACTGTTAGTAAAATGGCACGGTCTTGTCTGTGGCACAATTTACGTCCTGGACACTGCTGCCGTTTCTGGAAGCCAAGTGACCAGATGGCCCAACCACAGGTGTCGGCTCCACCCCCATCCTAATGGGATTCTTTGCTCCTACTTCCCTGTCCCCCACCTCCTGCAAAGATAGAACAAGACCTGCTCCCGGCACATGGGTTCTCTCTCTCTCTCTCTCTCTCTCTCTCTCTCTCCTGTGTTTGGTGCATTTTATGGAGGTCTTATAATAACAGATTTTAGTTCATCTAATGCAGCCCAAATTGAATTTCAACAGGCAACAAGAACTAAAAACAGCTACTAATGGATGTTTTTGTATTTTGCTTGTTTGTCTCATGCTAAGTTTTTGAAATCGAGCGTGCCGTATTTCAACTGCTCAACCAGCCACATGTGGCTAGCAGCTGCCATATTGGACAATGCAGGTCCAGTTCTTTCTCCTCGTTATATTCATATTGTTTTATGGAGCTTGTTAGACCCTCAGTTTCCTCATCTGTAAAATGGGACAATAATGGTATCTCCACCAAGGTTTGGTAAATGTACCCGTGCTCAGCAGGTCCCTGACCAGGTAGGGCTCCAGAACCCAGAGCTGCTGGCGTGGTACAGGCCTGTGTCGGGAGCTTCCTGACACACAGCTGCCCCCTCCTCACTGTATTCATCTTGAGTCCCTCAGACCCACCCCGGCTCCTCCTCCAGGAAGCCTGCCTTCGGTCCCGGCCCTTGTTTTAATTTCCTAGAGCACCCAGAAGAGTCAGAATTTAACACTTAATTGTTATGTTGCATTATTCCTGAGAGGTTTTAAGTTCCCCCAGGGCTGGGGTGTGCCTCCTCCGTGGTGTTCTTTCACCTGGAAACTGGACAACAAACCTGTGTTGTCTATCACAAGTCAGCCTGTGGGCCCTGCTGGACTTAGAGTAGCTGTCAGGTGAGGGTGTGAAGGTTGATTTGCTTGTGCAAGTCCCAGAAGTGGTGTCCTGCACCGCAGGACCTGCAGCCCAGGCTAGGGTAGCTGTACCTTTGGGCCAGCAATGGAGGTCCAAGAAGCTTCCAGAAGAAGAGGATGGAAGGTGCCAGCAGTGACCTTGACCGGAGTGTTTCTCCCCAGGCAGAGAACTTTCCTGCCAGGAGCTGAGTGTGCTCAGGATACTGGGCCCAGCCTGAGACTTGGGTCTGGTAGGAGACAGAGGGTCACCCCTGGAGCCCCACTCCCCTCCTTTTCCCTGTTGCCTGGATGGCGTTCTGTGACTTATTTACTACCGCTTGAACCCTGACAGAGGCGCCCTGCCTGGGAAGGGCAAATGAATCACCAGCGTCTCCATGGGGATCACAGTCACGCCCATCCCGGCCCCTCCTAATGCCCCACCCCACCCCCACCCCTGCCATTTGCAAGCAGGGTTGAGTCAGCTCAGCAGTCACCCTGGGAGGAGGGGCTGCCGGAAAGGAGCCTCCTGGGGTCCTGCAAAGCCTGCAGCCCCTCCTCCCCAGTCAGCTCTGCACAGACCACTAGGGGAGAACTTGTTCCCCAAGGCAGTCCTGTAGATCCATCTCACAGGAGTCCTCCCTGCCACCCTGCCCGGTTCTGGAGGCAGAGGCCTGGGTTGGAATTGCACTCTGTGTGGCCTCGGTCAAGTGGCTTGGCCTCTCTGACCCTTGAGCTTTTTGCCCATAAAATGAGAAGAGCCATGAGCTCCAGGCCATCAGCTTGTTGTGAAGTTTGTGTGTTGCTGTTTTGAAGATTTTATGTTATTTATTTGAAAGGCAGGGTTAGAGAGAGGAAGGGATAAAGATCTTCCATCTCCTGGTTTACTCCCCCAAATGACTGCAGTGAGGCCAGGAGCCTGGAACTCCATCCGGGTCTCCCATGTGGGTGCAGGGGCTCAAGCACCTGGGCCATCTTCTGCTGCCTTCCCAGGTGCATTAACAGGGAGCTGGATCAGAAGTGGAACAGCGGGGACTCGAACCTGTACCCAAATGGGATGCTGGTATCACAGGTGCTACTTCACCCACTGTGCTACAATCCCAGCTGTTGTTGTGCAGTTTAAATGAGGTGATTTTCACGGCGTGCTTGGCATCGTGAGGGGCACACGCTAGCCAGCGTGTACGTTAACTGCTCTTTCGCGATGTCAGTGATGGAGCTTGTGTGTCCGTACGGCGTGGCAGGAGGCTTATTCCGCTCCCAGAATGACTGCAAAGCTAGGAAGCGTGACGCCAATTCTACCTGCCTTTGCGGGATTTCTCAGCCTGTGACTCTTCGTTGAGGAATTTTTACCGAGACAAGGCAACGCATTCATTCTACAAATATGTGCTGAGCACCTGCTAAGGCAGTGACGTGCTGTTGGCAGTCCCGAGAGCAGAACGGCGGGATGTGGAAGGAGGCCGTTCCTGTCAGCTGCTCAGACCACATCGTGCGAGCTCCTCTGATGCTCTGCCAAGGAGCTGGCAGGGTGTTTCCCCAGGGCCCTGTGCACTGGGCGCCACGTCCAGGGAGGAGGCAGGAAGAGCCTGCGCCCAGGGACTTGGGCCGGTGTTGGGCTCTGGGTCTCAGGTTTACTTTTTCCAGTTCTGTGACCTTGGGAAAATCACTTAGCCTTGGGAGCCTCAGATTACTCCTCTGTTCACAATACTTGTTCCTCACCTCGACGGTGAGACACAGCAGCTTAGCACTGTTTTTTTTTGTGTTTTTTTTTTTTTGTTTGTTTGTTTGTTTTTTAATTTTTGACAGGCAGAGTGGACAGTGAGAGAGAGAGAGACAGAGAGAAAGGGCTTCCTTTTTTGCCGTTAGTTCACCCTCCAATGGCCGCCGTGGCTGGTGCCCTACGGCCGGTGCACCGCGCTGATCCGATGGCAGGAGCCAGGTGCTTCTCCTGGTCTCCCATGGGGTGCAGGGCCCAAGCACTTGGGCCATCCTCCACTGCACTCCCAGGCCACAGCAGAGAGCTGGCCTGGAAGAGGGGCAACCGGGACAGAATCTGGCGCCCCAACCGGGACAAGAACCCAGGGTGCCAGCGCCACAAGGCGGAGGATTAGCCTAGTGAGCCTCGGCGCCTGGCTAGCCCTGTTTTTTCGAGTCATGCATTCGTTCATTTGCCCCTCGTTCATCTGCCCAACCACCTGCGATCTTCGGATTCTGTACCATCTCTCAAGTACTCCAGGAGGAGCTGGGAGAAAAGGAACCCAGGCTGACACAGGGAACCCAGGCTGACACAGGGAAGTGCTGACCACCAGGGCTCAACAGGGAACTGTCCTCTGCCTGTCTTCTGCCTTCTGGATGCCGGCGCTGGGGCCACCAGACAGGAGCCACCGGACAAGTTCTTGGGAGGGGTTGGCGCTGCCATGGTCCAGCGCAGGTGACAAGTTGCAAAAAGTAGCCCAGCCTCTGGGCAGATGCCCAGGGTGGACCTTCCTCCCCTCTGGGACCCCACCCAGCCTACCCAGCGCTTTCTGATTGAACTCTCGGCCCTCTGTTTTCCCAGTTCTTGGCAGGAGCCCAGCCACGGAAGAAAAGGGCTGTGAGCTCCATCCGGGCAGCTTGCCCACGGGGGAGGCAGGAAGAAGGCGTGGCCCCAGCCACGAGTGTCCTCTGCTTTCAGGAAAGCTTTTGTACAGATTTCCCTGGCATGCTTCTGCGTAGTTCTCTTTGAACGGAAGTGGAACATGTGGCCACTCCTCGTCGCAAGGCTGCCTGGGAAAAGGGGAGCAGGTTCTCGGGATGGGCTCAGGATCCTGGAAAGGGCTGGAGGCTGCCTGCTTTTGGCGGTTCTGTCTCTGTCGGGCTGCTCACCTGACAGCTGTAGACAATATATACACAAATGCGTGTGGCTGTGCCTCAGGATAACTCTTAAACTGGAATTCCATGTCATTTTCATGTGTCACAAAGCGCTACTTTTATAGCTTTTAGTCATTTTAAAATGTTAAGAATCAGTTTAGCTCACAGGCAGCCCAAAGCCAGGAGGTGGTGAGTCAGCCTCAGGCTACCATTTGCCATCACTTGGCTCAGAATAAGCACAGTCCAGTGCTGGGGGCTGGGCACCTGTTGCTCCAAGGAAGGGCGTGTGTGTGTGTGTGTGTGTGTGTGTGTGTTGGGGGAGTGTATAACACAGGCAGTTGACAGTGCAGGACACAGCAGGACAGGAATCCAAGCCATCCACCCTTAGCTGCCAGGCTAATGTTCTTTACCCAGCAACCTGGTAAGGCGGAAGAGGCAGGCATGAGGATGCTGGTGTCCAAGACCCTGGGTGGGAGGGGTGCAGGCAGGGGCAGGGTGGCAAAGGCAGGCTGCCCCTAGGGAGCCGGCAAGGCTGGAGCTGCCCCAGCCCCCAGCCCCACCCGGCCTGGGAATGCATATCCCTGGATGGAGGGGGTGGGGCTTCCCTCTGCCTCTGGGGCCGGATTTCCTTTTCCCCTTGACACTGACAGAACGGAAATTGGTCTTATTCCCAAGGCAGGAGCAGCAGCTCCTTCCCTGCTCTTTTCCTGCCCACTCAGCATAAATGAGCCGGGGAGAAGCACAAGTGACGGGGCGCGAGGGTGTGGGAACACACAGAGGTGTCCTTCGGAGTCCTACCGTAGGGATGGTTTCAGAAGCTCATTCAGTTCCCACTGAGCGTGAGCCAGGGACTCTTCTAGAAAGTTTGCATCCTCTGCTCCTGTAATCCTCCAACAATCCTGGGGGTTAGGTAGCCTTAGACCCATTTCACAGGGGTGCAAACTGAGGCCCAGAGTTTGTTTGTTTGTTTTTTTGACAGGCAGAGTTAGACAGTGAGACAGAAAGATCTTCCTTCCATTGGTTCACCCCCAAATGACCGCTATGGCCAGAGCGCTGTGCCAATCTGAAGCCAGGAGCCAGGTGCTTCCTCCTGGTCTCCCACACAGGTGCAGGTGCCCAAGCACCCAGGCCATCCTCCACTGCCCTCCTGGGCCACAGCAGAGAGCTGGACTGGAAGAGGAACAACCAGGACAGAACCGGCGCCCATATGGGATGCCAGCGCCACAGGTGGAGGATCAACCGAGTGAGCCACGGCGCCGGCCCCAGAGTTTAAATGAACAACAGCAGAGCCAGGATTCAACCCAGGGTGTGCTGACTCCTGAGCCTTTTCTCTCCGCTACCACACACCACCCTGTGCGAGTCCCTAGGGGAGGGGTCAGGGCTCAGGGTCTGGGGTCAAAGAGACTTGAATTGAAATCCTGGATGCCCGTGCTGGATTTATTGGACAAGTCGCATCATATCTGGACTGCAGGTCCCCTTCTGGTGTACGGTTTTCTCTCCCTCAGCACCATGCCGTCTCCACCCCAGGGGTTCTCCTGGTGCTGACCCCGCTTGCTGGTTCTAGCAGTGAGCACCTGCCAGGCCTGGTCAGTGGCGGCATCCCATTCTCCTGGCCTTGCTGATGAGATCATGGACAAGTACCTGTGACCACGTCCAGGACTAGGGGTTCTTGCTGGGTGCAGAAAGAAAGGCTGTGGTTTGACCCATGCACACCTGGAGCTGCTGGTGATGGTGTGGTCACTGCACAGGAAGAGCGCGTGACCTCAGGTGCCCCCTGTGTGACCTCCACTGACTTCCCACAGCTTCTCCCGGAAGATTCAGCTCAAATATCACCTCTCGCAGAAGTCCGTCTTGGCCACCGTCAGCTCACCGCGCACGCACGCTATACCATTTTCACTGCCAACTGAACTGGGACCCAGTCTTAATTTGTTTTTGTTGCTGCAGTACATAAATAAGGTAATTACCGTAAAGTGCTTGACACGGTGTCTGCGTCCCAATTAAGCTGCCCCCGGCTGCAAGCTGTGGAAAGGCTTACCCCAAGCGGCTGCAGCCCCGTGGAAAGTGCTCCCTCATCTAAACAAGGCTCTCCGGTAGGGTGCTCAGGTGTGGTTCATTCAAGAGCTTCACAGCCTCAGGCCCTCTCCCGCTCTGCATCGTCACCATGTAAGAGACGTTCTCAGGTGGACACCCTCATGGGGGAAGAATGGCTGCTGTGGACCCGGTCCTCAAGCCCACACACCAAGACACAACATCTGGTGGGAATAGGAGGCATCTCTCTGTGTCCCGTCGTGAGAACCAAATAACTAACATTCCGGACGCCCTCCCCTACCTCAGCTGACTTTCTCACAACTTCTTTGCCAGAGCGGTACACCCTGGCTGCACCTGCACCCATCTCTAGCAAGGGAAGTGGTGGTGGTGGGGGGGGTGTCAGACACCTGGTGTGAAGCAGAGGGAAGATGACCCAAACCCAGCCAGGGAGCGAGGAAGGCTGTGGGGCCACCGTGCCCACACCCCGCTGGCACGTGGGAAACACGCGATGCACAGTGGCCGTTGGTTTTGGGATTTGGAGCGCGGGGTTGAGGGCATGGACGGACAGCTTCCTTCCACCACTGTGGACTTAAGGACAGAGTTTCCTGCATTGTTTCTCACTCCTTTTGTGTGAGTGCTGGGGTGGCTGTCTCTGCATCCCAGCCCCACCCTGTCCCCTGCACAGCTGGGTCCGCTCCAGACTCTCAGATACTCAGCCACGTGGCTGGAGCGCCGGGACCAGCTCCCCCGCAGCACCCTGCAAATGTCCTAGGCTCTGTTCCCCAGGGACGCCCCCAGAGCTTACCCGCTGCATTCACTCCTGTCACTTTCAATCTGGGTAATTAAACTCAACACCTCCAGGGTGATTAAAAATTAATTTGGCATTCAACAGGCCCGGAAATGAAATTCGGTGTGAAAACACACTTGGCAAGCCCGGCTAGATGTAATTAGAAAATCGTTCTGCTGGGGGAAGAAGGGTAGGACAGCGACAGCATGGTGGCAGCCACAGAGGTGGCAGCAGCAGGAGCGGCGCCTCCGCGGGGGCCTCTAAGTCCCACCCCACCCCGGATGCCTGCTCAGGCAGTTGATTTACCAACAAGGGTTTTGACTTCTAAGTGGGCAAGGACTCGCAGGATTGTGCAGCCTGCTGGCCTCTGTGGCTCCTCCCCTCCCCGCACCCCTGCTGAGGGTGCACCCCCACACACACCGGTCTTCCTGCCCCCTCAGCCGTCCCATCTGCATCGGGCGCCTTCCTGGTCCCCTCCCGGCTCCTTCCGCACGCTGGCTCCATCCCACGCCTCCTCGCCTTCTGCCCTTGCTGTCCCCTTCCAGCCTGTCTCCGGCCTCTCCTCACCCCTCCCTTGGCTCCCGGCTATGTCCCCCCCAGGGTGGGCCCTGCTGCTGGGGCCTCTGCACCGCTTGTCTCCCAGGCAACGGTCCCGTGGCTTGAGATGCCAGGCTGGAGGCTGGCATTCCAGGAAGCTGCCAAAGGGCATTTCCTTTTCCTAGTGCGGAAGCCACCAGGGCTGGGGGGAGGGGGCCTTCACACCTCCTGAACCATCCAACTTTCCCATCTGGTACCTCGGAAGGCCAAGGGCGGCAGGAAATATCCAGTTAACCCTCGAGGACTGGTGCATCTGAGGTGGAAGCGTGTTATTAGCACCATTTGACAGGCAAGGCAACGGAGGCCCCGAATACCTTGCCAGTCGTTCGTCCCCGGGTCCCACCTGGGATGCTGTGCTGCCTCTCTCGCCATCAAGGCCCCTTCACTTTCCCATCTGTAACTCTGTCTTTTTTTTTTTTTTTTTTTTTGACAGGCAGAGTGGACAGTGAGAGAGAGAGACAGAGAGAAAGGTCTTCCTTTTGCCGTTGGTTCACCCACCAATGGCCGCCGTGGCCGGCCGGAGCGCTGATCCGATGGCAGGAGCCAGGTACTTCTCCTGGTCTCCCTTGGGGTGCAGGGCCCAAGCACTTGGACCATCTTCCACTGCACTCCCTGGCCACAGCAGAGAGCTGGCCTGGAAGAGGGGCAACCAGGAAAGAATCCAGCCCCCTGACCAGGACTGGAACCCGGTGTTCTGGTGCCGCAAGGCGGAGGATTAGCCTAGTGAGCCGTGGCACCGCTGTCTTTCAAATAAATAAAATGACCACAGCGGCCAGAGCTGAGCTGATCCGAAGCCAGGAGCTTCTCCAGGTCTCCCACGCAGGTGCAGGGGCCCAAGGACTTGGGCCATCTTCTACTGCTTTCCCAGGCCACAGCAGAGAGCTGGATTGGAAGTGGAGCAGCCAGGACTCGAACTGGTGCCCATATGGGGTGCTGGTACTGCAGGCAGCAGCTTTACCCACTACGCCACAGCGCTGGACACTGGGTCCTAGATTTTAAAAACCAGCTCTCATGGACAGTGCTGGGACACTTGGAGGACATTTAATGTGGAGGGTCTATTAGCTCACACTGCAGTGTGTGTTCAGATTTCCCGAATATGTTCCTGGCTGTGGAGGAGAGCATGCTCGCTCTGAAATAATAGCCGACACGTCCAGAGGCAAATGGTCACCGTGCTTACAGCTCTCCTTGTAGAGAGAAAGCAGATGTAGTCAAATGCTAAGGCCTGGTGCACCAGGTGGAAGGCATGGATGTGCTCATTGTCTGAGGGGTGGAAGTGTCATGAAATTAAAAGCTGGGAGGGGAGAAAGCCTAACAAATCGTGTCCATGGCATGGCCGTGTCCAGTGAATCACTAGGAAGCAGAGCAGATGTGGTGCTGAGTTTTTAGTCCTGTGCCAGACACCGCCAAGAGCTTTATGCATTTCCCTTGGGCCTCACTGCAACCTTCTGGGGAGGATTGTTAATGCAGAAAAGCCCCCCAGCACAGAGGGGCTTGCGCAAGGTCATCCAGCTAGGCAGTAGCCGTGCCAGGATGACCCGGGCCACCATGGCTTCACACCTGTTCCCTAAACGTCCTTGTCCTAGATCAAGTCCTTCCAAACTTGGGTTCTCTGGAGTGAAAGCAATGACGAGAGTGCTGGGGGAGAGAAAAGGTTGAGAATCAGAACGCCGAGATGTGTTCAGCTCAGAGTGCCATGGCCACAACCAGGTGGGGGCTGGCGGTCCAGTGGCACCTCCTGTGCCCCACAAGCCTATAAGACTTAGGAATCAACACTTGGTTTGTCCTGTTTTGTACCCCCTGCCATATGGGTGTGGTGGACGTGGCGTGGGCTGTGGTCCCAACAGCCATGTGCCGGGGGCTGCTCCTCTGTTTCCAGTGTACCTTCTGGATTACAGGGTCTGGAAAGCTAAAAACTAAAGTTCCCAGGCCTTTTAGATTCACAACTCAGATCGGGCCACTTGGAGGTCCTTGCATGAGGTTTGAAAGTGGAAGCAGAGTGGAGGCTGGATTTCCTTCTGCTTCTCCTGGCATGGAGACAGTGTTGTGTCCCAACCATGTGAGCAAAACCCAACGGTCCAGGGTGTAGCAGGGTTAACAACAGGATGTGGGTGTCCAGTGTGCTTGGGTCACGGTAAGTGCATGGTGGTTCTGGCACCCGCAGAGAGTGGCCTCATGATCATGGTGTTTTTGTTTGTTGTTGTTTTTATAAAGATTTATTTATTTATTTGAAAGTCAGAGTTACACAGAGAGAGAAGGAGGGGCAGAGGGAGAGAGAGGTCTTCCATCTTCTGTTTCACTCCCCAGTTGGCTGCAACAGCCGCAGATGTGCCGATCTGAAACCAGGAGCCAGGAGTTTCTTCCGGGTCTCACACACAGGTGCAGGGGCCCAAGGACTTGGGCCATCCTCCACTGCTTTCCCAGGCCATAGCAGAGAGCTGGATTGGAAGTGGAGCAGCCGGAGTTCTAACTGGTGCCCATATGGGATGCCAGCACTGCAGGTGGCAGCTTTGCCCTCTTCGCCATGGCACCAGCCCCGGTGTCTATTTTTTTAAGGCAGAGAGAGAGAGAGAGAGAGAGGGAGAGATCTCCCACCTGCAGGCTCACTGCCCGAATGGCTGCAACAGCCAGGAGCCAGGAACTCCACTCAGGTCCCACGTAGGTGCAGGGCCCCAAGCACTTAGGCCATCTGCTGCTGCATTAGCAGGGAACTGCATTGGAAGTAGAGCTCCCGAGACTCGAATCAGAAGGCCTGGGGCCTGGTGAGCAGCTGCATTCTGCAAACACGCTGTGTGGGCGCCAGGAGAGGCCAAGGGGCACCCCCCTCAGTGCAGAGGGCAGGGGAACCCCTCCTATTCCTCGGTTTGCATCTGCGTTGCGGGAGGAGGTTGTTTGTGGAGAAGGTGAGTGTGTTGTTTGTGTTCCTTTTCCCTTTAGCCTTCCTCTTCCGCCGTCAGTAACTGGTCAGACCTGCAAGGCCCGTGCCCGGCCTGGGTCCCTCCTGTGACTCAGTGGAAGGGAAGGGCCGTGGCCCAGACGGCCGCCCACTGCCCTGGCTAGGAGCCTCCCAGGGCCCTCTCGACCCCATTCCCACAGGGCACACGCGGGTTTGTTCCTCTTCATGCTTTACCCTGTGCTGTGAATGTCCCCAGAACACACACGTGTGGCCCTGTGTCCAGGCCCGGGGCCTTCAGCAATCAGGAGAAGGTGGGTGAGCAGGCCCTGGCCCTTGGCCACCTGGCAGCCATTCCCCCACTACTGTCACCTCCCCCTGGCTCCCCTGGTCCCCACGTCACCTCTTGAGGTGGGTGTCATCACTTTGCCATTACCAAAGAGTAAACCGAGGCCAAGCATGGGAGCAGGGCCTGTGCAGAGCCACATAAGTAGCAGGTGGTCCGGCAAGGACTGGAACACAAACTCTGGTCCCCTCCCCCGGCAGCCGCTCAGCACCCGCACAGGGCACGGGGACCTGCTTTCCTCTCCGACACGGGACCCCCGCTCTTTCACCCCCCCAGCCTGCCCGGGTCATCTCATCACTGCCCATGGCCAGTCTGCTGATGGTGCCTCCACTCGGCCTCCTTGCTGATGTCTGCCGTGCAGGGGCAGCTGCGGCCAGGGCCCTGCCTCCCGCCCTGCCGCTCCGCTCAGGGTGTGATCCCTGGTGCTGGCCAGTGTGGCATCCTCATTCCTCACCACAACAGGGTGGTTTTGTGCCCTGAGCAGAGACAGGCAGAAGGGCCCTCTTCTTGGCACCAAACAAGCCCCGTTGAACTTAGCCCTGTAGCCTCTCTCTAGAGGAAGTAAGGGCCCGTGTCTCTTGTCAGCCTGACCCACTCACTCGCAACACCAGCCTCAGCTCCCTTGCTGTGATTTCAATGGCGCTGCCCCATCACTGCTGCGACCAAGCTGCCCACACACACTCCCTTCCCATGCACTCAGGTCTGGCGGAGAGAGCCTACTCCATGTCCCACTCTCAGTCACTGGTTAAGGGGTCGGGACCTGACCAAAGTCGGGCCAATCAGAGTCAGTGAAACTTTGCTCTAGAACTTTGAGCTGTCAGAGAAATGAAGGTGTCCTTTGTCCTCACGAGAGGATGTCGGGTCTGGAGTGTCTGCAGCCATCTTGACCACATGAGGGGGAACCAGTCTGTGATAGAGCCGTTACCGGAAGGCCTGAGCCAAAAGACAGTAGCAATTCTAGGTCTCAGGGACGTTGTTTACAGCCCTGATGAAGGCTTTTCTGAAACCAGCCTCACCCATGGGACTCCAGTTTCAAGGCCAGTCAGCTCTGTTTTTGCATTGAGAAAACACAAAAGTTTTTCTTTCAACCAAAATTCTACAAAGAAATCAGACTTGGTTTCCTTCTTCCTCCCCCTGCCCCACCCCTTGTCTCTCACCAAGCTTCCTTCTCGAGGCTTGTCTACCTCTGCGCACATTGACTCCTATGATGTATGAGGGTACATCAGCAGGTTGTGGGTAATTGAGTTAGAAGGGTTTATTTTGAGGGGGCCAGCATCGTGGCATAGGGGGGTAAGCTGCTGTCTGCGATGCCAGCATCCCATAGGACTACCAGTTCAAGCCCCAGCTGCTCCACTTCTGATCCAGCCCCCTGCTAATGCACCTGGGAAAGCAGCAGAAGGTAGCCCAAATGATTGGAGAATTTGGGCCCCTGCCACCATGTTGGAGACCTGGTCTAACCATAGCGATTATAGCCATTTGGGGAGTGAATCACTAGATGGAAGATCTCTTTCTCTGTCTCTCCCTCGCTCTGTAACTCTTTCAAATTAATTAATTAATTTATTGATTTATTTTGGAAAAAGAGATTTGATTTTGCTGCAAAATTAATTCGAAATTCATTAATATGAAGGGTCTACTTTAAAAGTTCATGATAAGGCATATGATGAAAAGTGCATAAAATTCCAAAAATAACTGTACCCTAACAAGCATCTTTCTTTCTTTTTTTTTTTTTAAAGATTTGTTTATTTATTTGAGAGTTATAGTTACAGACAGCGAGAGGGAGAGACAGAGAAGTCTTCCATCCACTGGTTTATTCCCCAGATGACTGCAACGGCTGGAACTGTGCTGATTCAAAGCCAGGAGCCAGGAACGTCTTCCAGGTCTCCCATGAGGGTGCAGGATCCTGAGCACTTGGGCCATCTTCTGCTGCTTTCCCAGGCCATGGCAGAGAGCTGGGGTCTCCTCCTAGGGCTCTCAGTTGGAAGGAAGAACTAGGAGGAAGAAGAGACCTTCAAGGAAGTTGCTGTGTTGTTCTTATTTATTTGTTTATTTTTGAAAGGCAGAGAGAGAGCGCGTGAGAGAGCGTGTAAAAGAGCGCGCTCTAAATGCCTTCAACATCGAAGACTAGCCTGGGGGCAGAAGCTGTGAGCCCAGAACTCAGTCCAGGGCTCCCACCTGGGTAACAGGACCCCAACCACTTGAACCATCACGGCTGCCTCCCCAGTCTGTATTTGCAGGAAGCTGGCTTCAGGAGCTGGAGCTGTGTATCAAACCCAGGCACCCGATGTGGGCCAGGGACACCCGCAGGCACCTGTCCCGCTGTGCTCTTTGTGAACCAGCCCTTCCCAGCATGCTTGTTCTTGAGCGCAGAGGCCCCCTGGCCTGGAGTCTCATCTCTCCCTCTGGCCCCGCCTCCTCCCAGTCACACCCATCCCCTTCGTAGAGCAGGAGGCTGCTGGTGAGTCAGGGCCTCGGTTCTTATTTTCTTCATTCTTTCCTCACTGGTCAGGCCTCGCCCCTTGGTCAGCCGGCCCCTCCTGTTCCTGGGCCAGCCCCTTCTCTGGGCAACCATGTGTAGTGTGGAGGATCCACCTGCTCCCACGGGGCCGGTTCAGAGGGTGCTATGTGTGTGAGACAGAGGGGACAGAACTAGCCTCTCAGTTCCTGGAGTCCCTTGAGAGAGCGGGGGCCTCCAGGCCTGGGCCTCAGGGGCTAGGGTCTGTCCCAGCCCCTAAAGCAGGATCTTTTTTTTTTTTTTAATGAGCATAAATTTCCAAAGTACAGCTTATGGATTACAATAGCTTCCTCCCCCTCATAACTTCCCTCCCACCCACAACGCTCCCCTCTCCCACTCCCTCTCCCCTTCCCTTCACATCAAGATTAATTTTCAATTATTAAAGCAGGATCTTTCCCTGGAGCCCTGTCTTCCTCCATGCGTGTCAAGTTCCTTTCTGAGTCTGTCCCAAAGAAGAGGAATGAAACTCCTTTAGAGAGTGCTACCGTGCCCCTTGCCCTGAACTTGGAGTTCTAACAATCTCAACAGGGTGAGCACTAACCTGTAACCGCACAGTGAGACTGCCATGGTGAGGTCCTGGGGCAGGTGCACTGTGCACCCCTATGCTGCCGGCACCCCGCTGCTGCTTGCTCAGGCTCCTGCTCTGTTGCTGGCCAGGGGCTGGGGCTGTTCCAGTGTCAGCCCCTGTCTTGCTGCCCTCACCCCAGCAAGCTTTCTTCAGGCCTGAGGCCAGCAGGTCCCAAGCCCAGAGTCAATGCTTTTGCACTCTGGTCTAAATCAAGCCGCAGCAGGATCAAACCCCAGTGGCCCTCCTGCCTTCTTTGGAGAAGAATAGGAAGCCAGCAAGGGACCGTCATGTGCTGACTTCTCTTGTGGGCCACAGAGCCTGGCCTTCAACAGGGGGCTGGGGGACCGGCCCTCAGAGGCCGTTGAGCAGGGATGTCAGGAAGAAAAGAACAAGGCAGGGGGAAGGGAGGGAGGGGAGGCTACCTTGTAGGGCCCTGGAGGAGGGCGAAGATTTGCAAGTGGTGGCCATTTTTTCCTGTAATTAAAGGAACTTTTTTTAAATTTTAAACTTATTTTCCAAATGCCTGCAATAGCCAGGGTTGGGCCAGGTCAAAGCCAGGAGCCCAGAACTCCATCCGGGTCTCCCACTTGGGTAGCAGGGACCCAAGTGCTTGAGCCGTCACCTGCTGCCTCCCAGAGTACATGTTATTGGGATGCTAGATTGGAAGCAGACATGGGATTTGAACCCAGGCACTCCGATGTGGGATGTGGTGTCCCAGTTGGCAGCTAAACCAGCTGTACCACAACACCCACCTCCGGAACTCCACTGTGGTGTAGTCGGTAAAGCCGCCGCCTTCAGTATCTGCATCCCATATGGGCACCAGTTAGAGTCCCGGCTGCTCCACTTCCAATGCGGCTCTCTGCTGTGGCCTGGGAAAGCAGTGGAGGGTGGATCAGGTCCTTGGGCCCCTGCACCTGAGTGGTAGACTCAGAAGAAGCTCCTGGTTCCTGACTTCGGATCAGCCCAGCTCTGGGCATTGCGGGCATCAAGGGAGTGAACCAGTGGAAGGAAGACCTTTCTCTCTCTCCCTCTCTCTCCCTCTCTCTCTCTCTCTCTCTCTAACTCTGTCTTTCAAATAAAATTACTAAATCTTAAAAAAAAAAAAAAAAGTCAAATAAAGGTTGGAAAACCATGGGGAGCCCCTGGGAAAATTACCTGGGGAGGAGTTTGTGAGGAGGGGTCCATCCAGTTAGAGGTCAATCTCTGAGCAAAGGGTCAACTCAGGCTTCGTCCTGGGCCTGCTGCCTCCCCCATGCCTCCACCCCCAGCATTGAATCATGCAAGGGGAGGCTTAATGAGTACCAGGTCACCCTAGGGTCTCCAAAAAGAAAAGCAGTCTGGGACTTTATAGAATCCTCTGTCATCGGTTCCCAGGCTTGGCTGCATGTTAGAATCAGCCAAGGAGCCTCTCAAACGACTCACACTCAGGGCCAGCACTGCGGGTTGAGCTGCCGCTGGCGACTCTGACATCCCATGTTGGAGTGCCTGTTTTCAGTCCCGAGTCCTGGCTGCCCCACTTCCCATCCGGTTTCCTGTTAATGCACCTGGGAGGCAGCAGGTGATGGCTCAAGTACTTGAGTCCCTGCCACCCACACATAGAAGGCCCAGATAGAGGTCCTGGCTTGTGGCTTCAGTCTGGCCCAGCCCCAGCTCTTGTAGACATCTGGGGGTGAACCAGCAGATGGGAGATTCCTCTCTCTCTCTCTCTCCTGCTTTCTTGCCCTCACTGTCGCTATTACCCTGCCTTTCAAGCAGATATATAAATCTTTTTAAAAAATGATAAGGTGATAGCCATGTAATTGCTGACGATTGGGTCACATCTCAGCTGAGTGCACCAGGTGGTTTTGGCGGAACTCACCTGAACACTTTTGGTTGGTCATCTGGGGCTGAAGGCTATGTATGCTCCAAGTCACCGGACTGCCTGTTGGCTGGGGCTGTGGGCCAGGAGGCCTCAGTTCTCCGTGGGCCTCTCTGGCAGGCTAGCTCAGGCTTCCTTAAGTGGCAGCTGGGCTCCGAGAGAGAGACAGGGCAAGTCAAATGCCACTTTTGCAACATTAGTCAAAGCCAGTTTCAAGGTCAGCCCAGAGTCAAGGGATGGAGAAGCAGGGCCAGGTTTTGTTAAGGGGAGGTCAAAGACCTCCTGGGCATTTATAATCCTCCATAGTTGCTATTCTCCTATGTCTAGCATGGTTTGCATGGGTGCCTGGCTCAGCATGTATTTAAAACACAATTCATTGGAGAAATAAATAACTGTATATACAGAGGAGAGACCAGAGAGGAGAATTGCCTTGTTCAGGGTCACACAGCAAGTAAGCGTCAGAGCTGAGACCAGAAACTTGGTCCCCAAATGCTTGGTGCTGCCTCTGATGATACCAATCTGCTCACACAGCTGTCTAAGGTGGGGCTGAATTCTCCAAATAATTGCCTCACTCCTCAGCTTCCGTTGAGCCTCAGGGTGGTGTCTAGAAGGCCAAGACTGTGCCTGCTTCCTGAAGGTGAGGAGGAGGGAGCATTTTTCATTTCCCAGGGCATAGAACCTGACAAAGAATGGTCAGAGCATCATGATGCAGCCTCCCTGGGTTCCATTGTATGTGGGTGGGGGCCGGGATGAGAGGTCAGAGGCAAGGCAGAGCCCAGGATAGATGCCATGTGGACTCGTATCCCCCACCACCTGCCAGTGTGCACGCACTGAGAAGGTGTAAACACGCGCTCCCATGTGCTCTTGCTGCTCTCTTGCAGGCCTGGGAGGAAGCTGTCATGCATGTGTGTGTTGGCCACGGGGCTCTGACAGGACCAGCAGCAATTGCATGGCCTTTACACAATGACTTCTCGGGAGAGGGCCAGGGAGAAAGCCACAGGCCCGTGGGTGTTGTGAAGCGTGTCCTGCATGTCTGTCTGTCAGCCCTTCCTGCTGCCCCGGCTCTTGGGGAGAACCAGGACCAGTGGGCACCATACTTCCCCCCGGCCCAGAAGCTTCCTTTGTGCTTGCTGAGTCACGCACCTGCTGAGGGCAATGGGCCCTATTTTTAGCTCAAGGTAAATGAGCAATCACCCAGACCACATTCCCTTCTGTCTGTCTGTCACAGCTGGTGTGGCTGGGTGGGGGAGGGGTACCACATTGCAGGGATGGCCCCTCCCTCCCCTCAACAAGATACCCTCTATTTCCTTCCTCTCCCTCTCGTGAGAAACCTGCAAGGCGGCCATTCACACAACCCAGGAGAGAGTGCAGCCAAGGGCCAATAGAGGCCTACAGAGGTGGGGGGAGGCAGAAGGGGGCGCCTGCCCTCAGGAAGGAAGAGTCTATCACGACATTGATTGGAATTGTTGGAGCATCGCTTTTACTGATTTATTTTGTTTGAAAGCCATCGCTTTAGTGATACCTTCTTCGCCTGTGCTGGCTACCCCCCCACCCAGTACTGACTCGAAAGTCAGCGCTTCCTGTCGCAACACCAACTCCCTGCCACAGCTGCACTGGTTCCCATCTTGGCCAAGGCCAGAGTTCCAACTCTAGAGGACACAGCATTGCGTGAAGGGAGGGTTAAGAGTGGACAGAAAATGACCGGCGCTGTGGCTCACTAAGCTAATCCTCTGCCTGCGGCCCTAGTATTCCAGGTTCTAGTCCCGGTTGCTCCTCTTCCAGTCCAGCTCTCTGCTGTGGCCCGGGAGTGCAGTAGAGGATGGCCCAAGTGCTTGGGCCCTGCACCTGCAGGGGAGACCAGGAGGAAGCACCTGGCTCCTGGCTTCGGATCAGCACAGTGTGCTGGCCGCAATGCACCGGCTGTAGCGGCCACTTAGTGGGTGAAGCAACGGAAAAGGAAGACCTTTCTCTCTGTGTGTGTGTCTCTCTCACTATCTAACTCTGCCTGTCAAAAAAAAAAAAAGTGGACAGATAAGTATGGTAATGACATGCCCTGGGGTTCATTTCTGGGTTTCTTCCCAGGTCGATTCCAAACCTCCAAAATAAGGGCAAGGAACCCAAGAGGCTTGACCTGCATCACAAGCTATTTAGAAAGTGTGCCTGGGTCACTGACTCAGGCCGGGTGTCTTCCCAACCACGCGCAAGGGCTGCTGGGGAGGTCTCTCCAACAGTAACTAACCCTGCGGTAGGAGCAGTGCGGAGGCCGGCGTGAACCTCCCACTGCTACCGCTGTGGGGCCAGACCCGCCTCGTAGCGCTCTGTCTTCATGTCAGTGAGCCTTAGCTCCTCGTTTTGGGCAAAGGTGAGCTTGTAACACCCCACCTTCATCTAGGATCATCTTCGGGTGCCCACATGTTCTGCAAGTAACCGTTTCCTGCCAGGTCATTCATAACGCAGTGGGCCTTCATGTGACACGATCTGGGCCAACTTCCGGCTAAACACCTGCAGTTTCTCCACCTGGCCTGGCCTGGGACTGTCACCCTGGGTAAAGGGGTTCTTGGTTACCAGTTCCCGGATGTCTTTCAGCTGCGCTTCCAGTGTGGTGAACTTGCCCCCGGGACAGCCATTCCCAGTTCAAACTCTAGCTCCGAGATTTCCACACTGCATGACTCAGACTCCAGGAGGTCTCTGGTCCTGTCTGCAGGACCTGTGACTTGCAAGGTGACCTTGGAGCCCAACGGCTCTACGGCTTCTCCCGATTTCACCTCATTGGTCTGATGCCCACACTTCTCACAGTTGGTGGCCATGATGGGAACCTCCTGAAAGTGGGGGATTTGTGTAGCTTCCTGTTGGTCTGAGCTGGCGCATTGCATTCTGGGCAGGATGTGTAGAACTGCAGCAGTTTGTTTCTGACTTCTCCTCTGGTGCTTCTGCTTGGAGCTGCAGCATCTGCTCCTGCTCAGGGTACGGCTATGGCGCGTGATCACCAGGGCATCGTCTTTCTGGGGAGCTCGTGGGTTTTCCACATCTGATCATCGATGATCAGAGAGAATGGAGAGCCCACTTGCTTTAGTTCCTTCAGTTTGACAATGAACTCATCCATTCTTTCAGCTATGGCATCTTCATTCGCCCTTCGTATGGGTTGGGCCTGCTCGAGGCCAGAGATAGCACGGTTGGTCATCCTTCAGTGGTGGTCAGCGCTCCCTCTGGCTGAAGGCAGGAATTTCAAAATCCAGCTCAGGCATCCTTGTGATGGCAGAATCCGTCTTCACCACTTTTCTGTTCACGCCCTCCAGAGGTCTGACGGTCAGATCGCGGATCCTGGATCTTGCCTGCCGACTGTATCTCCGTGTTGCCCCAGCCACAGTGCTCGCAGGAAAAGGAGCTCACGATGATTTCTCTGAAGGTGGGGATCTTGGTGAGCAGCAGGCACGTCGTGCTGTTGCCGTAACAGTTCATGCACAGCCACTTGAGCTCGGCAGGCCACTGTTCCTGGTCCTTGGCGCTGGGAGGCTGGAACAGGTGTCCCGCAGTGGGCGAGGGGGTGGCTGCGGCCCCCAGGGGCCAGGGCTCCACCACCCCACCAGCCGACATCATGGCATGCAGCTCCACATCATTTTTAGTCGGCTTGTTTTTAATACATAATTTTTCAGGCCGGCGCCGTGGCTCACTAGGCTAATCCTCCGCCTTGCGGCGCCGGCACCCCTGGTTCTAGTCCCAGTCGGGGCGCTGGATTCTGTCCCGGTTGCTCCTCTTCCAGGCCAGCTCTATGCTGTGGCCCGGGAGTGCAGTGGAGGATGGCCCAGGTGCTTGGGCCCTGCACCCCATGGGAGACCAGGAGAAGCACCTGGCTCCTGCCTTCAGATCAGCGCGATGTGCCAGCTGCAGTGGCCACTGGAGGGTGAACCAATGGCAAAGGAAGACCTTTCTCTCTGTCTCTCTCTCTCACTGTCCACTCTGCCTGTCAAAAAAAAAAAAAACATAATTTTTCTACTGCTGAGGCTTGCAGTTAGTGGGAAGGCCATTCCCATGGCCACACCCTTGTGGACACCACCGCTTAGAAGTTGAGGCTTTAAGTGAGGGGTCCTGGAGCTTGCAGACAGGTTAGAGGCAGGCTTCGCCATCTACTAACTGACTCCAGCAAGACCCTAAACCGCTCGGAGAGCTGACCTCTCCGCCATAGGCTGGGCCCAGTTCTTGGAGGCCGGGGCTGAGTCCCAGGATGTCAGATCCAATTCCTCACTTACTAACAGTGAAATAGACGTGAAGGAGAGGCAGGGGCTTGCCTGTGTCAGATGCCCAGAGATCCCTCCAAGTCACTGTTCAGCCAGAGACACCTCGTAGGTAAAAGCCAGGAAACAGCAGGTGCTGGTGAGAAGGCCTCTGCTGGCCAGAACTGTCTGCACCTTAATGTGAGTACCTGGAACCCAATGAGGATTTCCTGGGGGTGGTGGTGAGGGGGCCTGGGGACCACCTGTATCCCAGTTGCCTCAGTCACCTGAAGAACTTACTCAAGTGCAGACTTCTAGGCTCCATCGCAGGCTGAGATTCGGCTCCCAGCAGCGTCCCTCACTAGCGGTGGGACTTGAGGAACGTCAGAGGGTGTGTGTCACCGTCTGCTCACTTGTCAGATGAGGCTAAACCTCTGCCATGGTTTCTTTCTCTTTCTTTGGTAAAAATTTTATTTATTTATTTATTTGAGAGATAGAGTTACATACAGAGAGAGAGAGAGAGAGAGAGAGAGACAGAGAGAAAGGTCTTCCATCCACTGGGTCACTCCCCTTATGGCCACAGCAGCTGGAGCTGGGCTGATCGGAAACCAGGAGCCTGCAGCTTCTTCTGGGTCCTCCAACGTGACTGCAGGGGCCCGAGGACTTGGGCCATCTTCTACTGCTTTCCCAGGCCACAGCAGAGAGCTGGATAGGAAGTGGAACACCCCAGGACATGAACTGGAGCTCATATTGGATGCCGGTGCTGCTGGCAGAGGCTTAGCCTACTGTGCCACATGCCAACCCCACTCTGGTTTCAACAGGACAGTTAAACCTAGCCAGAAGGTGATGGTACTAAGAGGGTAGGAACTTAATCCACTGATAGAGTCTAAGAGGCAGGCCTGGTTGGAAGCCCTTAGGCCCTTGAGGGCATGCCGTTGGAGGGTGGTTTTCACTAGAGGGTGGGTTATGAAGGCTGCATTGGGTGGAGCTGCTCCATCTCCTGGCTCACCATGGCTTCCTTCCTGTCTATATGGTCCCCCTTCCATGTGATGTCCTGCATGGCCTCAGGACCCTGAGAGCAAGAACAATATCACCAGGGTGCAGGCATTTGGCGCCGTAGTTAAGACTGCACTTGGGATTCCCACACCCACATTGAAATGCGTGGCTTCAATTCCTGGCTTTGCTCCCAATTCCAGCTCCCTGCTAACAGGCACCTGAGAAGGCAGTGAATAATGGCTTAAGTATTTGGGCCCCTGCCACCCATATGGGAGACCCAGATTGAGTTCCTGGCTCCTGGCTTTTGCATGGCCCAGCCCTAGCTATTGCTGGCCATTTGGGGAGTAAACCAATGGATGGAAACTCATCTATCCTTCTGTCTTCCTTTCAAATAAATTTTTTTAAAAATCTTTTTTTTTTTAAGAAAAGAATACCATCACCAGATGTCGAATCCATGTGGAATGCCCAGTCTTCAACTGTGACCCTCCAAAACCATGACTCAGAATAAACTTCCTTCCTTTAGAAGTAGTCTGTGTCAGGTATTTTGTTGTAGTGATGAGCAGCTGACTAATACATCCTTGTGTGGGCATGAGGGAAAAATGTACTCACGTTGTATACAGCATGGCGCCTGGTATGCTACAACTGGGCCACATGTGGTTTGAGTAATTAGCACAGCTTCTTCATCCATGGATTCAGCCATTCTTGGATGGAAAATATTAGGAGGAAAATTACATCTGAATATGTCCACACATTATTTTTTCTTGATATTATTTCCTAAATAATACATATGACAATTATTTGCATATTTACATTGTGTTAGGTATTATAAGAAATCTAGGAGCTGGCACTATAGCTTAGCAGGTAAAGCTGACGCCTGCGGTGCCAGCATCCCATATGGGTGCCAGTTTGAGTCCTGGCTATTCCACTTCTGATCCAACTCTCTGCTATGGCCTGGGAAAGCAGTAGAAGAGGCCCAAGTCCTTGGGCCCCTGCACCCATGTTGGAAGACCCAGAAGAAGCTCCTGGCTCCTGGCTTCAGATCAGCAAAGCTCTGGTCATTGTAGCCATTTGGGGAGTGAACTAGTGGACGGAAGACCTCTCTCTCTCTCCTTCTCTCTCTCTCTCTCTCTCTCTCTCTCTCTCTCTGCCTCTGCCTCTGCCTTTCAAATAAATAATCTTTAAAAAATAGAGATGATTTAGATGTGCTTAGATTATATGAAAATACTATGGAAGTAAAAATGCATTTATTTATTTATTTGAGAGGCATGGACTTCCAGGTTTCGGCCAGGCCACAGCCAGGAGCTAAGAACTCAGTCCAGGTCCCCGACATGGGTAATAGGGGCCCAATTACTTGAGCCATGAACTGCTGTCTCCCAGGGTCTGCACTGGCAGGAAGCTGAAGTCAGCAGCAGAGCCACGTATGGAACCCGGGTACTCTGACATGGGACCCAGGCATATTAACTGGCATCATAACTGGTCCAATGCCCTCTACACCATTTTTCTTTTTTTTTTTTTAAATATTTATTTGTTTACTTGAAAGTCAGAGTTACACAGAGAGAAAGGCGAGGCAAAGAGAGAGAGAGGTCTTCCATCGCTGTTCACTCCCCATATGGCCACAATGATCGGAGCTGCTCTTATCCAAAGCCAAGAGCCAGGAGCTTCCTCTAGGTCTTCCAACGTGGGTGCAGGGGCCCAAGGATTTGGGCCATCTTCTACCTCTTTCCCAGGCCATAGCAGAGAGTTGGATCAGAAGCAAAATAGCTGGGCCTCGAACTGGCACCTATATGGGATGCTAGCACTGCAGGTGGCGGCTTTACCTGCTTCGCCACAGTGCCAGCCCCATCTATGCCATTTTTCATAAGGGACTTGAGCATGCAAGATTTTGGTATTCACAGGAGTCCTGGACCCAGCCTCCTGTAGCTATGTAGGAATGGCTGTATTTGCTTTTATCCACAGGGTTTGGTGCCTGGGCTGTGGCTGCAGGCAGCTCCTGAAAGGTTTGGCCCCCTCACTCTGTGGAGCTCCAGTTTGGTCTGTAGCTCCCACCTGCCAGGGACTTACAGAATTGATTCTGCAAATCTCTGCCAATCAGAGGCACTGCTTGGGCCTGGACTCATATCTCAAGATATCCCACAGTCTGGGGAAGACTTTTGGAGCCATAGATAAGAGGTAGCTTGGGCCACCCACACCCTGTATCAGAACACCTGGGTTCAAGTCCCATTTCTACTTCTGTTTCCAGCTTCCTATTAATGCACACCCTGGGATGGCTCAAGTATCTGGATCCCTGCCACCTGCCTCAGAGACCCAGACTGAGTTCCTGGCTGCTGGCTGTGGCCTGGCCCAGCCATGGCTGTTGTAGGCATTCGGGGTGGGGGGTGAACCAACAGGTGGAAGGTACCTCTCCCACTCTCCTCTTGCTTGCTCATTCGCTGACTCTCTGCCTGTTAAATACATACTATAAAGAAACAAACATTAAAAAAAAAAAAAAAAAGTCCTACAATCTGCTGAGAAAATTCCCGGAGCACAGCAGTGGAACAGAGAAGTCACTCAGCCACACCAGTTGTGCCTTTTCCCTGTCTCTGCCTCTGCTGACCAGAGCCCCGTGCCTGTCAGACCTTTTTAGAAACAGAATCCTTTTTGCAAACAAGATTTGACAGGGCACAGGGCCCTGATGTCTACAACTAATGTGAACTGGACTCCATGCAGTGAAATTAACATTCCAAGTTCAAGTTCTTACGGAACCCATGCAAACACCAGTGGGCTGCAGTGTGAAAACCATGGGTCATTTCTGATTGTGCATGTTGCTGCTTATCATAAATATTCAACTCATTTAAAACTGCGTTTGGGACATTGTATTTGGATCAAATGTGGGCAGTAGCCAGGAAGCCCCCTAGAGAAAGGCCTGGAGTTTGCTTAGCACTGTTTGCTGCCCCTCTGGACCTCCAGGCACCTTTATTAGAGAAGGAGGCTGAGACCCAAGTGGGAGAAGGTCTCCACAAGCCCCAGTTGTCGCCACATCACTGAGAGCCCAGGCTCACCCAGTCCCAAGCCTGGTGGATCACTCACAGGCTGGGGAGCCAGCTCAGGTGGCTCTGGCCATTGGCGGAATTGGTCTTGAGTGACAGTCTCCGACTCTTAGTGTATGTGGCTGAGAACAGGGAGCCCTGAGGCCCGGGATGTGGCCCCCACTGGGGAAGAGGAAGTGATGATGCCGGAAGGATTTGGCTCACTTCAACCTTGGCCACTGAGCTCCTGATCCAGGTAAATTCTCACTCTGCAGACATCTAAGTTTTCCAGAGTGTTGAGCTCCTCAGACATGAGGCTGAAAGGAAATGTAAATTGTTATTGTCCCAAATGTCAAGATCTGCCCCGGCTGACCTGATCTCCCACTGGGCTGGAACCAGTCCAGTCCCCGCCTCCCCTGCGAGGACCCACAGGCAGCAGCTGAATGATGCCCGGAGCACCAGCGCCAAGCCAGCACACCCTACTCAGCGGGGGAGCCAGGCCACCCCTGCCTTTCCCACCACGCCCCGCCCACCCCGCCCGGCACGCTCCAGCTGGGCTTCTTCCAAGGTACTGAATCACCCTGTGGTGCTGGCTGGCACTCCTCACCCTGAGAAGGGTGCCTGGAGAGGGTGTGGTAAGGCACCTGGTGACAACAGGCCTGTGATGACCGGCCTGCTCCAGTCCCCCCATCCCCCAACCAACTGCTTCCCCAGACCAAGTGCCCTCACCAGTTTGAGGGTAGATGTCCACAGTTATTCTGTGTGCTATAAATACGTGTGTGAGTGTGAGAGAGAACCCTTTTATTTTTAAATAAATGGGAAAAACTATATGCATTTTTCTGGGACTTTCATTTTTCATTTAATGCTGTATTTTGGAGATGGGTTCACACTGGCAGCTGGGATGTGTTTTTCCTTCTGGTAGCCATCACATGCCCCAAGCCCTATCATGCACTATTTAACCAGCCCCCGTTGATGGACATTTAATGGGTCCTAGTCACGTGTTCCTTTGATGACTACGCCTGTGAATATGCCAGTTGCAGCTGTGTTCCCATCTGGGCTTGTGGGGAGGCCTGGTAGACCGAGGGCACTGGCAAAGGGGGCGATCACAGTGCACGAGCAAATGCCTGGCTCTCAAGTGGTGCTGGCAGCTGCACCAGGACGCTGAAGCTGGCCTCACGTGCACAATGCTACAGAAGAGGTCTAATGAGGCAGCAGGCAGGGTGGGTGTGTAAGATTCGTTTTGGAAATTATTTTAATGGGTTCTCTTCTGGTTATAAAGTAAAATATATGCACTGTAAGAAACACAGAAAACACAGAACAGATGTGAAAATAACAATCACCTAGCACTTCCTCATCTGGAGTAACCACTGTTGGTGTTCAAAATAGTTCCTGTCAGCGGTGGCCTAACACTTGCATCCCTGCCACCTGTGTAGGAGTCCGGGCTAGAGTTCCTGACTGCTGGCTCCAGCCTGGTCCAGCTCTGGCTGTTGTGAGCATTTGGGAAGTGAATTGGTGGATGGACGATCAATCTCTCTCCATCTCCCTCTCTTACTCTACACTTCAAATAAATAGTTTTTAATAAACAAACAAATAAAGCATTTCCTGCCTATTTTCCAGACACAAAGGGTTTCCAGCAGTCCAGGAGGACACGGAGGAAGGGCGTCCAGGATCTCTGAGCGGAGCTGGAACTGCAGGAAACACTGGGCTCTTTGGGAACAGAGCACCAGACTCACGGGCAGGAGGAGACACAAGGAACTCATAGGAAGTGACGTTGCAGGTGAGCCCGAGGGTGGCAGGGAGAGTTTGTCCCTAGATCCCTGGGCCCCGAGGGAGCCACTGCTCGCTCTGGAGCTCAGGACTGGCAGCGGACCTGAGAAGTCTAGCTTTGAGATTATACAGGGACAGCTAAGAAATGATTCTTTTTAAAAAGATTTATTTATTTATTTATTTGAAAGGGAGAGAGAGAGATGTTCCATCCGCTGGTTCACTTCCCAGAGGGCCACGATGTCCCAGACTGGGCCAGGCCAAAGCAAGGAGCCAAAAGCTTCATCCGAGTCTCCCACATGGGTTCAGGAGCCCAAGCACTTGGGTCATCTTTTCCTGCTTCCCCAGGTGCATTAGCAGGAAGTTCTATTGGAACCATTGCCCATAAGGGATGCCAGCACTGCAGATGGTGGCTTTACCCGCTATGCCACAGCTCCGGCTCCCTGAGAAAACGTTTCATTAAGACTTTGGTAGAGCAAGTCTAGAGTTGTAGAGGAAGGCCACCTCTGAAAACATTAACTTGAGAGAATCACATTGGGAGAAGAGATGTGAGACCTCAATGTGAATGGGACAGCTCAGTGGCTAAGAACACAGACTTAGGAATAACAAGATTTGGGCTGAGTCCCAGACACTGTTCACCGACTGTGGGGCACTGGGCGATTTACTTACGCCCTCTGGCTCTTAGCTTCTCCATTTGTAAAGTACAGGTAACACTGATACACCTGTGTCAGAGGGTCAGCATGAAGATTACATAAAGTGACACAGCCGGGAGCCTAGCGTGGTGCCTAGCACGTGGCAGGTGTTCAGGAATGTTGAGAGCATACAGAGCAAGAGCAGAGACAGGCCCGAGAACAGAACTATGAGGGAAGGCACTGGAAGACATGCACGACAGATTCCAGAAAGAGCAGTTTCCTAGACAGGAGGAGGGGGGCCCCTGTACAGAGCAGTGCCTCGGGGTTTCAGGAAGGAAGACTTAGCCTCTGTGCCAAACACTGGAGGCTCAGGGCCCAGAGGTCCTGGTGAGTGGCAGCTTCAGAGCTGTTGCCATGGTTATATGGACAGAAGCCAGCAAGTAGGAGGTCAAGGGGTAGTGGAAATGAAGAAGTCCAGTAGGTACTTTACGAGTCTTTCAAGAAGTTTGGTAATGAGAGGGAAAAGGGAAGTTCTGGTTCAGGGGAAATGTTTTTGGGAAGAAGGAAAGAGGTGCTGTGTTTTGTTCGGGTGGGAAGGGATTTCAACACGTTTATAAACTAAGGAAAAAGAACCAACGGATAATCTCAAATGGAGGAAGTGATTAAAGGTTGCCTTCAGTATCTTTACCTTAAAAATCAGGAGTGTGGATAAGGGATCTTTGAGGCCTTGCCAGCTTTTTTAGACTGTGTAAGCATCCGTCTGTCCATCTGTATAACCATCCATCCCTCCATCATCCATATAACATCTATCCATTCATCCTTCCACTCATCTATATTAGTCACCTTTCATCACTTTAACCAAAACACCTGTGATGAGGCACTTGTGAGGAAGAAAATTTGTTTGGCTTACAGTTTTTGAAGTTCATGGTCCAAGATTAGGTGGTCCCATTAGTTGGTCCCACATGATGAAAATGGTGGAATATGTATGGAGGGTTGCAGAGAGACATAGAGAACACATTCATCCATCCTCTGTGTGGTCTCTTCTCATAGAACCATCATGATTCAATCATGGGCTCCATCCTAATTCAATCCAATCACTAAGGGCCCACTTTATTTATTCATTTATTTATTTATTTGAGACAGAGATTGATTCCAACTGCTGGTTCATTCTCCAAGTGTCTGCAATGGCTGAGGAGGGGAGCTGAGACCTCAATCCAAGTCACCCCCAAGGGTGGAAGGGACCCAACTATTTGAGCCATCACTGCTGCCTTCTGGGGTCTTACCTTAGCAGGCAGCTGCAGTTAGGAAAGAGAGTGGAGAGCTGAACCCAGGTGCTCCAATGTAGGATGCGGGTATCTTAGCTGACATCTTAGCTGCTCTGTCAATGCCTGCCTAAGGCTCCACTTTTAATCACTATGATTGAATTAAATTTTATACTGAAGGGGTCAGCATTGTGGCATAGCAGGTTAAGCCTCTGTCTATGACACTGGCATCATATATGGGTATTGGTTTAAGACCTGGCTGCTCCAATTCCAAGCCAGTTCCATGCTAACGTGCTTGGGAAAGCAGTGGAAGACAGCCCAAGTGTTTGGATCCCTGCACCCACATGGGAGACCTGGAAGAAGTTCGAGGCTCCTAGCTTCAGCCTGGCCCAGCCCTGCCTGGCTGTTGCAGCCATTTGAGAAGGGAACCAGCAGATGGAAGATCTCTCTGTCTCTCCTACTCTCTCTCTAACTCTGCCTGTCAGATAAATAAAAAATAAAACTTAAAAAAAAGTTTCATACTTAATCCATCAACCATTAATCCATTAACCATTAACAAAAGACTTTGAGGTTTAAATGGATGCATACATTTGGGGAGCCAGGTGCTCTTCAAACCGTGACAGCATCCACACATCCTTTTAACACGCACTCTCATTTCTAACCTGTTCCGTGTGGGGGCAGGGAGCTGAAGGCATAAAGAGAAGTAGAAGCAAAGATCTCTTTGTCTAGGGGCTTGTGTTGAATGGGAAGAGTAGAGAAGACAGTCAGATGACTCAACAACATCACCGAGTAACCTCAAAACCCATTCCCCTGCAGGCCTTGGACAGAACATTCTAGCACTTACCTGAAACCTGCCTGCCTCCTTGCTGGTCTGCAACCTCCCAGCCTTTGAGAACCTGCCCTTGTTTGGTTACTCCCCAGAGACCCCTACCCGCACCCCCATACCCAGCAGTGTGCTGGCCCATGTAAGCACTCAGAGGATTTGTACTAATTATGTCCAATCATCCAACAAGTACTGAGTATCTACCCTATACCAGGCACTGGGAGAGAAGAGTGAGCAAAGCGGGTCTCTGCCCTCCTTGAATTGGATGGCCTGGAATTGAGTGGCCTGGAAGCAAGGCCATCGAAGAATTCGACAGAAATGTAAGATTGTGATAGGAGCGGGCAGGAGGTTTCCCATGGGCAGCAGTTTCAGAGGAGGTCTGCCTGAAGAAGTAACTTGGATCTGAAAGAGAAGTTAAACAGCATTCGCGTGGGGACTGGGAGGCAGCTCGGACAGAGGCTGAGGAAAGAAGGCAGGGGGAGAACAGGGGCCAAAAAGAAAGGCATTGTGGCTGGGAGCAGGTGGCTGTGGACCAGAGCAGAGGCAGGCAGCACTGTGGCCCAAGGTAAGGCAGGCTCCTGATGTGAGAGCAATGCGAAGCTGGAGTCATTTAAACATGGCGGTGACATGACTGGTTTGGGTTTCACAGAAATGGTGGAAGAAGCCAGCTGTGAGGAGTTTGTTGTGGGAGCCGTCACACTGAGCTGTACATCTGAGCCTATGAAGGGCCTGACTTTCATCCTCCACTTTAGACATTTCTATGATTTTTTAAAAAGATTTTATGTATTTATTTATTTGAAAGTCAGAGTTACAGAGAGAGAGAAGGAGAGGCAGAGAGAGAGAGAGAGAGAGAGAGGTCTTCCATCTGCTGGTTCACTCAATTGGCTGCAATGGCCGGTGCTGTGCTAATCTGAAGTCAGGAGCCAGGAGCTTCCTCAGGGTCTCCCATGCGGGTGCAGGGCCCAAGCACTTGGGCCATCTTCCACTGCCTTCCCGGGCCACAGCAGAGAGCTGGATCGGAAGTGCAGCAGCCGAGACTTGAGCTGGCACCCATATGGGATGCCAGCACTGCAGGCAGCGGCTTTACCCACTGTGCCACAGTGCTGGACCCTGTGATTTATTTATTTTTTTAAAATAATGAGCCTCTTCTGCTTTTATTATCAGGAAAGGAAGGAAGGGAGGGAAGAAGGGAGGGAGGACGGAAGGACCACTAACACTGATCAAACTACAGACCAGCTTGGGGAAGGGCTGGAGAGGGGCTCCCACCAGCCCAGAAGGGTGTGAACTGTGCCCCAAACAGACAGGTGCATGGGGTGGAACTGGGCTTTGCAGCTGGAGTGAGCTGGGTTCAGGATCCCCTGGACCCTCCCCACCCTTTAAAGGATTCCTCCAGGGATGCTCTCTGTGCTGGGGAGCCCGCCCTCCTGAAAGGCTCGAGGGCAGGGAGGTGGCTGGCAGACCAGGGCAGAGAGGATGTTTCCTGACAATCGTTCCAAATACAAAGTCAGCAGGCGCCATGGCAGTGTGAGCCCCACGTGTCCCTCTGAGCCAGCCACAGTACTGGCTTGTCCTCCGGGGATCCATGTTTTCAGTCCCTGGCAGGAGCTGGGCCTGTAGGGAGTGTGTTGTTAACAGCGCCCAGCAACCAGGGCTGGGCCTGGGCAGGAGGATGGAGTCCCTGGGAGGAAGGCCCTGCCCAAGAAGTCCCCAGCTCTGTGGCTCAAAGGCTGAGCTGAGGGGAGCCCAGCCTTAGGCACCTTGGCCCAGAGCACAGGGGAGCTGCTGGACGAGGGAGGGGAAGGGCGAAGTGGGGCTTCCTCCCACCACCGGGGTCCCAGTCTGCTCCCTGGTCTATGATAAGTCCCCAGGGTTGCCCACAAAGGGAGGTGGGGAGAGGCGAGGGCCTACAAGTGTAACCGGTGTGCAGGAGTGGGGAGGGGGAGGCAACCCCAGCAGCCTTCCTGGGCACTTGAGCGTTGGGCCCTCCTAGGAAAGAGTCCAGCTCCACTAGAACCTCTGGGGCAATGAGAGACCGGCACACCTGGAAGGGCTGTGTGTAATCTTGGGTCCCCAACCCTGAGAGCTACAGGCCAGATCTCAGACTTTGGCGGTCAAGAGAAGAAGGACAGGGAGGTTAGGAGTCTAACAGATCCAGCTTCTACCTCAGTGTCTTTACCTGCGCCCTGGGAGCACTGCTGCCTGGCTTGGTTATTGGGATTGAACGGAACAACCTGGCAAAGCTCCCTCCCCCACCTCTGTGACCTATTTTCACCTCCCCAAGCCCGCCCCCAGATCGCCTGTTTCTGGAGACCCAGATTCTCAGCCAGCGGCCAGGGGTGGGCCCCGGGGAGACCACTTCCCTCTCTGGGTTTCAGGTTCCCCGTGTTATGAAACCGGGAGCTCTGTGCAAAGGCCAAAAGCAGGAAAAGCAGTCATTTCTGATTCGCAAGTAGTTTGGGCCTCCTACAGAGCAGAGGCATGACCCGGCGCAGGCCTGGGCTGACCTGAGGGTCCGTAGCCTACAATCCCAACTGGCTGCACCTGTATTGCTGTCCCTGAGAATCGACGGCAAAGGCAAGTTCCATGATTTCAGCCTGGGCAGATGCTCCTGCTGCCGTGGGCCAGCTCCATCTGACAACCCCAGGAAGGAGGTGGGGTGCGCTGGTAGAGGAGGAAGTAGGGGGAGTTGGGGTCATCTTGGGGGCTAAGGGCCCAGAGAGACTGCCGGGGAGAAAATCCTGAGCTGTTTTCCCCGGTCTGCACTCTGTAGAAACCTGCTTTGTCAGACTCTGTTTTTTTAATATGTCAGCGCAGGGATGAAATGATTTACCTAGGGGCATGTTCACTCCATGGCTGCCCAGCTTGGTAAAAATGAGAAGCAACCCACAGAAAGTACTCAGGTGCTACCAGCTGTATCCACCTCCAACTAGAACGTGGTCCAAGATGCATTCGTGTGTGAACGCGCAAATCACAGAACACACAAGGTGACCCATCCTATCACTAAGCATGCCTGTATTCATCTGCTGTAACTGATATAGGATATGAACTCATCCTACATGCACACATTCTGAAGCCTAGAAAAGAACATTCAGGAAGGGTGCACAGCAAACTTAACAGCAGTTACCTCTGGGGTAAAAAAAAAATACAATTTTTAAAAAAGATTATTTATTTGAAAGTCAGAGGAGAGGAGAGGCAGAGAGAGAGAGGTCTTCCATCTGCTGATTCACTCCCCAGTTGCCTGCAATGGCCAGAGCTGCGCCAGTCTGAAACCAGGAGCAAGGAGCTTCTTCCAAGTCTCCCACACGGGTGCAGGGACCCAAGGACTTGGGCCATCTTCTACTGCTTTCCCAGGCCATAGCAGAAACTTGGATCTGAAGTGGAGCAGAAGGGTCTTGAACTGGCGCCCATATGGGATGCCCGCACTGCAAGTGATAGCTTTACCGCTAAGCCATAGTGCCAGCCCCTTTTAAGATTTTATTTATTTATTTGAGAGGTAGAGTTACAGACAGTAAGAGGGAAAGGAGGCAGAAAAGTCCTCCTTATTCTGGTTCACTCCCTAAATGACCATAACGGCTGGAGCTACACCCATCCAAAGCCAGGAGTCAGGAGCTTCTTCCAGGTGAGCTTCTTCCAGGTCTCCTTCGCGTGTGCAGGGGCCCAAGCACTTGGGCCATCCTCTACTGCTTTCCCAGGCCACAGCAGTGAGCTGAATTGGAAGAGGAGCAGCCGGAACTTGAACTGGTACCCGTATGGGATGCCAGTGCCACAGGCGAAAGATTAACCTACTATGCCACAGCACCGGCCACAAGACTTAATTTTTTAAATACAATTTTGCACTGTTGAAATTTTTTTAAATGATGTGCATTATTTAGAGTGGCTGTAGACTATTACATCCAGGTTAACCTCCTTCTCCCCAGATATACAAGAAAGGAACTGGATAAGGCCAAATGATCATGCTTCTCCCAGGAGCACCCAGATGAAGCTGCACCCAAGACAACAAAATTCATGTTGTAGGTCCATGCCCCAAACACAATCAGAATGAACTGAGTGACTGTGAAAACGGGGGTGGGGTGGAGAAGAGTAGCCCCTTTCCCCTGATGTCCAAGGTGCTACAGCCCACACCACACCCCACTGCGGGGCTCAGCACCAGCTGTGCTCCTCATAGAAGATGGCCCAGGTGTGGAGGCCCTGGGAGAGAATGGGCATGGGACTATTAACCACCTTAAGACTCAAATACCTTTTTAAAAAATTTAGAGAGCGAGCGAGTGTGCACGCGCACGCTCCCATCCACTGGTTCACTCCTTAAATACCTGCAATGGCCAGGCCTGGAACCAGGCTGCAGCTGGAAACAGGAACTCAATCCTGGTCTCCCATGTGGGTGGGAGGGACCCAGTTATTTGGGTCTGCACTGGCAGGAAGCTGGAGTCAGGAACCAGAGCTAGAACTGGGCATCCCACCCAAGCACTCGGATACAGGACACAGCTATGTTAACCACTAAACTATATGCCCACCCCACCTGAATGCTTTGGAAGATGGCTGTTTCTTCATGCTGTGCTACTCCCCAAAGGAGCCCTAGTAACAGTTAACCCAGAGGGTGACGATGCCCACCGTTGGCGGTGTACTAAGAGGGCTGCAGGTGCCATCTCATTTTATTCCAACCGTGCTGTGCAGTAGGTGGCTCCATCCTTTCATTCATTTTACAAATGAGGAAACTGAAACCTGAGGGGGTATGCAACCAGCTGAAGGTCACTGGGCCAGAGGGCAAAGGCTGACTTCCAACCCGAGCGCTGGCTCCGGAATCCACCCCACAGCCACCGCTCAGGGCCTCGGGGTGACACATAAGGCAAGAAGACACCAGTGCTTTTTCAGGCCACGTTTCTTGGTAAAGTCACCGCTAGCCTGACCACAGATGTTTCTGAACAAGCAGCTGAGAGCTGGGTTTGGTGATGTCAGTGGCTGGGGCCAGCTGAGCTGAGTTACTAGCAGGCTGTGATGCCCGATACTACCCATGAGCTGTTTACCACCCAAATTTAAAGGAAAAGTGGGAAAAATAACCCTAGTCTGCCACGTGTCTTGGCTGACTTGTGTTCACATGGTTAGAAAATGTCAACAGTGAATAATGATATAACCCAAATAACCATGTATTACTGTATTGGGAAGACAGAGGTGGGTGTGATACAGCACAGGCTGCAAAAACTCATCTCTAGGGACAGGAAATCAAGAAAAAATTCTTCAAACTGCAAAGGTCAAGAAGAAACCATATGAGATGTTATTTGGAGATATGAAAGTGAGGTTTCCAAGGAATCGTTACTAAGATTTGAAAGCAGCTACCCCATGGTGGTGGCTTGGGGCTGCAGTCATTCATGATGAATGTTGTAGAAATGTTTGGGAAACTGATGCTGCTATGGAACTTTGAAACAAGTAAAAAAAAAAAAATTAAATCCAAAGCTAAGCACCAAAAGGATAATTCTGGCCCCGGCATGCGAGGGAGGTGGATGGGCTGTGGTCACAGGACTGGGGCCTGGGAGATGCTGACTCCTTGGTCGGGTGTGCAAGTCAGCACTTAGTTGGCGAGATTGTCAGGTGGCTGCTTTACTTGGTACTGCGAAGGTGGGAGGAGGTAGGAGGGTTTTTAAAAAGAAGAGCCACTGGAAACAAAAAGAAAGTTGGTCATTTCACATCCAAGGCTTTGCTCCTCAGAGACCCACAGCCTGCGACCCAGTGGGCCCTCTGATTACACAGATGTCAGATAAGGTGTGGTCTGTGGTAGCTCTGCCAAATGGAGCAGTGTCCTCCGTGTGTCGCTGAGCCTAGGGACAAAGGGATGTGAAGGTGGCCTCAGCCCCTTCAGGGAACAAGCGACCTGTGTAGACATGAACGGTTCTCAAGACCGGATGTGCTCTTCCAGGGGTGCGAGAACCAAACACCCTCACCCCAAGGAGCCTGGGGTCTCCACCCTTCCCCAGTCCTCTGAGCCACACTCGGGCACTGTCCCCTCTTTCCAGCAGCTCCCAGCTGTAAGAATAGGGACATCCTGAAGGAATCCTCATAGGTGGAAGGCAGTGACCCAGTCCCTCTGACTCAGGCCTGGGTCAGAAATGTGTGTCCCTGGAAAGGCCAGAGTGGCCCAGGCCTCCAGGCTGGCCGACCTCCTCCCTCCTCCAGAGTCGCGCTGCCTCCTCTAGGAAGCATTTCCTGATGAGCTCAACAACCCACACCTTGCCCTTACGTAACCAGCTGCTTAGCGTTCTGGGCCCCCAGATCCGTGTCTGAGCGATGCATGAGGCAGTGGGGCCAGCCTGGGTTTGAACCCCCAGCGCTAGTGTCCAAGGGTCAGGTGACAACAGACTTAGCCAGAGATCTCAACTTGCTTTGTTTTGGGATTCCAGAATCAGGCAGCAGCGTTCCAGAGCAGCGTGCTCTGATGGGCCAAGCAGAGGAGGCTGGCTTTATACAGAGAGAGGCTGAAGAAAGCAAAGAGCAAAACCCAGGTTGGTCGTTTCCAAGTTACTTTCCTTGTCAGCTGGGGACAGGGAGACAGAACACTAGGAAACTAGCCAACTGGTTCACATCAGATCACTTCGGGCGATTTTATGTGAGGATTAAAGCAGGGGAGTTTGCTGCCACACCAAGCAGCCCAGCTGGAAAACTCCCTCTTGTTCTCCCGATTTCCCAGGTCAGATAACACCGTAGTTGGAGACGTGAAACTTTAGCATGGGTGACTCCATTTTGATTTTTAGTCTGTTCTTTTGGGGCCTGGTACAGGACCCTAGTCCAAAACAATGGGCTTCTGTCATTTTATTTTTTTTTTTAATCCCAGTCCTCACCTAGGAAAATTAGGATTGAAAAAAACTCGTGGCTTTCATCCATCTGTGAGGCTTAAAAGCACTCACCTTGGTTAAGCACTGCCCCAAAATCAAGTTGGGTGGAAAGAAAAAGCCTCAGGCCAGGGCTGGGGCTGGAGGAGGTGGGCAGCTGGCAGCCCCCTGGATTTGGACTGGACACCCTCTGGGCCAGGATATGCCCATGTCCCTGAGGCCCTGAGCCTTTGAGACTAATTTCTCCTACAGTCATGAGAGGCTGGTACTGGCAAAACGTCCACGAGTCGCCGACTCAGGGCGGGTGCCTCTGTAGCTCTTCAGGAAGCAGAATTCAGTCCTCTGGGCCATCCAGAAGAGAATGGTCGGCTTGCAGTGCCGCTTCAGAGAGGCCTGAAAGGGTCTCTCCCTCTCCATTCGGATTCACACACAGATGCCTCCTGGAAGTGGGGTCTCCAGCCAGGGTGCATTGCTATCACTTGGTCCTAAGCCCCTTGATTCTGTTCTCACCCTGGGGCTCACTTTCCCAGCCCCGCTACTTTTTTCATTTACACAACAGCCTGAGACAGATCAGGGAGGGACAGGGTCTCCATCTTAGAGAAGAACAAAGCGGCACGGAGAAGTAGCGTGACTCGCCTTCCTCGCCTGCGTCTGGTCATCGCCTAACCCAGCCACGGCCTCTCTGATCCACTCAGCCCTGCATCTCCAGAGCTGCCCCCTTAGAGCCAGATGGGCCTTGCTGTGTCCCCACTCCGACTTCCCTGGGTATTTCCCAGCACCTGAAAGCAAGCTGCTCTCGCCTCCCCAGGACCCTCCCCGCCTCCCCTCCTGCCCAGGGGGCGTGCATTGCTTCTTGATTTGCACCTGCTAGGCACTGGGCTTTGGCCTCCCTGGTGCTCTGAGTTCATTGTGCCTGGAGCTAGCAGGTTTTGCACAAGTTAGTCACCCCCAGGGTCTGTGAACAACTTCCACCCAGAACCCCAACTTAGTCACTTTTGTTCCACTACCTTGGGAAGTAACTTGACCTCTCCTGGGCTGTAGAACGGGAAGGGTAGCAGCTGTACCGGGGCTGAAGGGCAGATTAAGGAAACACTCAGCGCAGGGCTTCCAGTCCCTACTTGGAGAGCGTGAAGCGAGTCCATGAGGGCCAGGTGGGGCTGGGTCTCCGGAGCCCAGGAAGCAGCGTGCTGTCCACGAACCTCCTTCCCCCAAACCCACGAAACCCACCTGGGGAAATGAGATGGCCGTGGTCTCTGAAGGCAGACACACTTGGAATCGTGAGCCACGCATTGCCTCACAAGCTGAAAATACAGAAGACTGGGCCTCCCTCTAGACCTTCTCAGTCCCATTCCCAGAGGTGAGGCCCAGGAAGCTGAGTCTTTAACCATCTTCCTGGGGATTCTGATGCAACAGCTCTGGCCACACCAGACCATAGAAAACACGGAGAGCAACTGGGCTGAGGACAGGGTAACTACACCTCCCCTTTGCTTAGGTGATGGTAGAGGTGGGCTTGCGGGCAGCAGTGCCAACACCAGGGCCCCTTCTGCCCACCCAGCTTCTCTGTCAGCCCCACCCAGGGCCAGGGACAGGGTGATCAGGTTTCTGGATCCCACTCGGCTCTCCAGCCAGTGCCAAAGCACCTGGCCCAGCCTCGGTGCTCAGCAAATATTTGTTGAGCCAACTGAACTCCCTGGGGCTGGCTCTGGCAGGAGACCCAGGACCCAGCATGCTGGGCTGGACTCTGGGCCCTACTCCTCCCTCTGGGCCTGGCTGTTGCCCCACAGAGCTAACAGGGGCTGCTGCCTTCTCAGCTCCATGGGGAGCGTGAGTTTGGAGGGGAGTAGGGGGGCCACAGAACCACTGGTCCTCAGAGATCAATATCTAGGACTCCTCCTTCCACCAGCACCAGAGGGGATGCCAGCCTGCTCTGCCTCTGCACTCGCCCAGGGCTGGCAGCCCTAGCTACACAGAGAGCTCCTGAAAAGGTTTGAAAAGGACCTGTGGTCAGGCCCCCTGACGACCCACAGAGTTGGAGTCTCCAGGGCAAACCTGAGCCTGGGTAGCTCTGTAGCACAACACGGGTGACTGTCGTGTGGTTAGAATCACAAGACTGCCTGGCAGGCCCCTCCCTTGCCACCCAATACTTGTAGTCTGCCACTGTCCAGTGGATTGAATACAAACCACAACTCACAACTGGCCAGCCCTTCTGTGTGCTGGTCATCACAAACTCATGGTAGAGGTAGCAGTGAGTGCGTCCCTGGCTTGCCCAAGGCCACTGGCTAGGGGTGTCCGGGGGAGCCTCACCCTGGACCCTAGGGTTGGCAGGAAGGAGGGGAGCCCAAGTAGGGGTCTGCTGGGCAGGCAGGACAAGGAGGGCTTAGACCAAGGAAGGGAGGGTGAGGGGACTGAGGCTGGCAGATGGAACAGCATGACAAGCCCTGAGCAAGAAAGTGCTGGGTTCACGGGGGAGGGAGGCAAGCAGGGTCAGGTCCATCACAGGATGGGTGGAGGGGTCCCCGTGGGGAGATGAGCAGGGCCAGATGGCATAGACATCTGAAAGGCATGCTAAGGAGGCCAGTTCAGATCCCAAGCAGCAGCCACAGATGGGTTTATGTGATGGGTGAGTAGAGATTGACCTGAGCAGGTTCATGTTTTGTCTGCTTCTGGGCACAGAAAGGATTCGAGAGGAGGAAAGTGAAGGGAGCAAAGAAGCCCAGTGTTAAAAGGCTGAACTGGGACCCTATCTCTCTAAAATGCATGCCAAAGTCCCAAGATCTAGCACCTCAAAATGCGGCTGCATTCGGAGATGGGGTCTTTGTTTAAGCGGTGGGTTAAAAGGAGGATGTTAGGGTGGGCTCTACTGCTTGACTTTCTTGTAAGCAGAGGAAATTCAGATGCACGGAAAGCCCCAGGCACGCACATGCGCAGAGAAAAGACCATGTAAGGGGCCAGTGCTGTCCCATATGGGCACCAGTTTGTGTCCCGGCTGCTTCACATCTGATCCAGCTCCCTGCTAATGGCCTGGGAAAACAGCACACTTCCAGCCTCAAGGACAGTGAGAAAAAGGAGTCCTGTTGTTTCACTCACCATCTGCACCGTTTATCAGGACAGCCCAAGCACACGGCTACACCCAGGCTGAGGCTTGGGTTTGTGGTCCACACAGCCAGGTGCACGGGTGCCGTGCATTGAGCTGCAGAACAGGGCTGGAGGGAGGAGGGGATAAGTCGAGTCTAAAACCTGCTGAAGTGTGAGGGGCTGGTTCACTGGCCTGAGCTGTCTGCCCCCTGGCAGCTGCATAGACAGGGGAGAATGGCAATGAGATGTCTGGAGGCTGTGTTCCAGCTTTGCCGTCTGCGCCCCGTGGCCCTGGACAAGTCCACCCCTTCTCGGGACTCTAGAAGGGGGACTGGCCCCGTTTGCCTATTGCTGGTGGCAATGCTCCCGGGACTGTGCCTTGGCATCTCTGGGGAAGGCGCTGTTGTTCTTGGGCCTCTCATCCAGGATGTTAACCAGGAAGGGGGCCGGTGCCCCAGGGAGCCTGTGAAGTGCAAACAACTTGGCACTGGCAACAGAGCCTCCCTCTGGGAGGCAGAGTCTCCAAGAGGCCCCCGGGCAACCTCAGACCCAGGAGGCCCAGAGCAGAGCTCCCCATGCCAGGGCACAGAGAGCTGGGGCCCCAGCAAGGCCTGCTGCTGCTGCTGCTCCTGCTCCTGCAGCACCGGGGCTTCCCCTCCTACTCACCTCCTCTCCTACGTGACCCAGAGACACGCTTGTCCGATGTAGGGGCAAACCAGCCAACCAACAGGATGCCCCATGGCATTTGGATGTCAGATAAACACTGACTACTTTTTTAACAATAGTGTGTTCCAGGGAATATCTGGAATACTCTATACCAGCAACGTGCACGGTGTTTAGCTGACATTTAGTTTTAACGGGGGCAGCCTGTATTTTATCCAACAACCCTCCCCAGAGAAGACCCCAGGAGCCGGCCAGCGAGCCCAAGCGAGGAATGGGATGGTTTCTGCAGGCCCCCGCCCCCGCCCCTCGGTGTCCCACTTGCTCCAGCTGGAGGCCAGTGAGAACGTGTCATTCCCTAGATCCTTGGCAGGCTGCAGCCCTCAGCAGATGTGAGGGCTGGCTTTGGAGCCAGGGTATCTTTGGAAAGATGTCGCGTCTAATTAACCTAATAAGTAGGTTGTAGGCTCTGACCGGAAGCGGCGGCCGACTCACCCTGACAGATGGGGAGGAGTGGGTCACACCTGCTGCACACACCTGCCAACAAGAGCTAATAGGAGGCTTCAGCTTTACATCAGATACAGGGCAAACAGAAGTTACAACAACATCCTATTAACAGTGACAATAGCTGCCATTTATGGAGCCCTTGTAATGTGCCAAGCACTGAGCAAGCATTATCTCATTTAATCCTGACAACAATTCTACCAGACAGAAGCTATTATTATTCCCCATTTAACAGATGACAAAACTGAGGCCAAGAAGTTGAGTAACTTTCCCAAGGTCACCCAGGTAAAAAGGAGCAGAGATGCAGATCCACGCAGTCACATAGACTCAGGAGTCTGGGCTTTCAGCCGCTGATCCCCTGGCTCCTCTCCCACCCCAAGTCGTTTCCTGGTCATTCTACAGAGACTCAAGGATATTTTAGACTGATGAGAGAGTCCGTTATGAGTAAACTATTGTGGGCTGGCATTGTAGGGCAATGGATTAAGCTGCCGCCCATGACACCACTGGCATCACATATAAATAAATGCTGGTTCAAGTCCTGGCCCCTCTGCTTCCAATCCAGCTCCCTACTAATGTGCTTGGGAAAGCCGGGGCAGATGGCCTGGGTATTTGGGCCCCTGCCACCCATGTGGGAGACCCGGATGGAGTTCCTGGGATCTGGCTTTAGTCTGGCCTGGCCCCAGCCATTGCAGTTACATGGTGGGGATGAACTAGTGGATGGAAGATCTCCTTCTGACTGTCTCTGTTTCTCTCTCTCCCTCTCTCTTTGTAATTCTGCCTTTCAAATAAATATAAATATTTAAAAACACAAACATACAAATTATTGTGAAAGAAATGGAACAAAAATGTTCAATGAAATACTCTAAGTGCTATAACACGATGCTGCTCTAGGGGCAACAGAGCCTGATGATCAAAAGCCTGGGCCCGGGGTCCAGTGCTGTGCCGATGTAGGCTAACTTTCCGCCTTCAGTGCTAGCATCCTGTATGGGCACCGGTTCCTGTCACGGCTGCTCCTCTTCCAATCCAGCTCTCTGCTATGGCCTGGGAAAGCAGTAGAAGATGGACCAAGTCCTTGGGCCCCTGCACCCACGTGGGAGACCGGGAAGAAGCTCCTAGCTCCTGGCTTCGGATCAGTGCAGTTCCGGTCATTGCAGCCAATTGGGGAGTGAACCAGTGGATGGAAGTCCTCTCTCTCTCTGTCTCTGCCTCTCCTCTCTCTGTGTAACTCTGACTTTCAAATAAATAAATAAATCTTAAAAAAAAGAGAGAGAGACACTGGTGAGCAAAATAGAAAGACTCCTCCTCCTAGACTTTACATTATTGGCTACGTTGCAGGATAGCCTTTGTTTTTCAATGTACTGTTGCTGTGTATACAATGTTAGTTATTGGCATTTTAAAATTATGATTTTGAAATGATCTTTTATTATCTAATACATCTTTCTGTGGGTCTTGAGAGGGCACAAAGCAAAGAGACACTGGTCTAAGGACATTTCCTGTGGTTTCAGGGTTGGGAGGGCTGTTGATAACCTCCCAGCCTCCAGGCAGGAAGGGCTGATAATTGGGAGTAGACAGAGGAAGCCAGGAAGGGGCCTGGGGGTGGTGTTACAGGCTGCTGAGAGGGTGGGAAACCTGCCTTTGTCCAAGTCCCCTTTGTGCAAGTCTGGACCCAGGAGAAAGCCTGGCCCTAAGTAGGTGGCTAAAGCTGAGAAAGGCCAATAATGTGGACCGTGAACCTGGCATTGGAGCAGAGCAGGAACCAGCGCAGCTTTGGCCACCCTGATGGACTAATTGCTGAAAACCGGGGACCAGACGTGGACCCATGACACCCCCAGGTCCCAAAGCTTCTAAGACCCCTCTCCCAGGCTCAGCCTCCTACCCCGCCCCCTAGCCCTGGCACACACCTGTTCAGGAGAGAATGGTTTTTGATGTATCAGCTGTCAAGCTGTCTGGGGAGGAGGAGGACTGGAAGCCTCGTGGGAAAACTGAAGCTGTTGTGCAGATTGAGGGGGGGGGCGGGGAGGGGAGAGGCAGGTGCCCTCCCAGGGGACCGCCTGAGAACAGGTGCTGTGTTCTCATGCGCCATTGTCCCAAGACAGAAGGAGCCTCTGGCTGAATGCAGCCATGGTCCTGCATCTACCCCATGCACAAGGGGTGGGGGCGTAAAGACTGCCAGGGGTTTAGTTTGAGGTCACTGAGGCCTGGGGGTCCCTGGGGAGCTGCTTTGTTCAGAGAGACATGCAAAATCTTCAGCTAATGGAGGGTGTATTTGGTTGAGGGGAACAGGGTAGGAGGGGGTGAATTCTGGGCCGCTTGTTCATGTGTGAATGTGACCAGGAGCCTGTCCTCACGGGGACACGTCTGCTCTGTGTGTCTGGAGTGTGCTGTCCGTGGGTTTGCTCGCAGACACGTGTGAGTATGGGGTGTGTGTGTGTGTGAGTGTGTCTGTTGGGTGAGCAGGAAGGAGTGTTATCAAGCAAACCAGAAAAATGTGGATTCCCCAGAGCCTCCCTGTGGCTGGCCTCTCACGGAATGGCCTCTGGGTTTGTCCCTTCTGCTCTCTGGGCACACAACTTACTGGCCTAGCTACCCTGAGCTGGGTTCTTAGTGTCCTGGCCCTGAGCAGGAAGAAGAGCTGGGATTCAGGGAGCCTTCATGGGTTGCCAGCAGGGTCATGGGATGCACCCCAGGACTGGCTAATTGGTCCCTCAGCACCGACCTGGGGTGCCATCACCCTGGCACTGCAGTGCCTGCTCCTTGCTACACCCTCCCAGCCAGGCTGCCCTGGGGACAGGAAGAGGAGCACTGTGCGTCCCCTGGCCTTTCCCACCAGCAGCCAGGCTGAGGAATCAGCCAGTACACCATGGTCAGCCTGGGCCTTGCCCTCCTCTGGTTACGTCCTGTAGGAGGGGCCCCCCAGGCTCCCTGATCTCACAGGGAGGAAATGTTATTTCCAGGGAACCTGCCCAGGATGACTGTGGGTGGTGGGGGTGGGGGTGGGGGGGCGTCAAGGGCTGTGACCATCTCTGAATCCATTCTGCCCAAGAAGATGGACAAAAACAAGTGAATCTTCATGCCAGCCACTCATCTCCGCCCAGCTTCCCCTGCCTCTGTCTCTCCAGCTCCTTTCTGTCTCTGGCCGTCCCAATAGGAAAACTGCACTGCAAAGTGTTGAATGGATTTCTTCTGTGATGATGGAAACACTCCCTATCTGTGGTGGCCCATGTGGTGGCCTCCAGCCACGTGTGACCTTCAGCTACCTGAGACAGGGCTCCTGTGACAGAACTGTTCTAAATTTCATGTTGTGGCAGACAGCACAGTTCTAATGAACTGAGTCTCACCAAAAGGGACCAAAAATGGCATCAGCCTTTGGATTGCATCACGCCTGATAGCAATGGCATAGACCTTCCATGTCTGCAGGTACTCACGGGAGCCACGCAGCAGCTCCACCAGGCCACTGCACAGCCCTTGCAGTTTGCCCAAGGCCTCCCAGCTAGCAAGCAAGGGGCCCCAGAATGGATCCCAGAACTCTTGAGTCTAGACGTGGAGCTCATTCCACCACCAGCTTTTCACCAGTTCCTGCAACCACACAGAGTTGAACCAGAACCAATGACCAAGGCTGGAATTTCAGCCTGGCCTATGATCTGTGCAGAGGGGATCTTCGAGAGATGGCCTATAGGGGGGTCCGAGGGAACTAAAACTGTTCCTCTCTTTATAGGTAAGGAGGAAGGACCATGGTTCTGTAGGGGCACCTGTATGCCAGGCACGAGGTTAAGCTCTTTGCAAATGCAATCTCAGTGACGTCACAAGGTCAGTTATTGGTCTTCCCATTTTACAGATAAGGACCTAGAGGCTCAGAGAAGTGGCTCAGGTTGTCCGAGCTCATACAGCCGGCAAGTGGCAGAGCAGGGCTTTGAACCAGGCACTTCAGCCCTGACAGCTTCTCCTCTGCTGTTGCCTCGCTAGGGACGGAGCCCTGAGCCAGAAGACAGTGGCTCCTGTGAGTCAGGTCGAGGCCCCGCTGTGCACACAGCTCTCGCCCAGGCTCCCTCAGTCCCTGCCCGGGGAACACACTCCCAGGGCTCGGGAAACAGACACAGGCAGGTCATTAACAGTGGCTGTGCAAAAAAGAGCGGTGGGAATGGCCTGGGGGAGCCAGGCAGGACCTGACCACCTGGAAGGGCTTCCCTGTGGCCCGGAAGGGCACCCCCAGGAATGGTTCAGCTGTGTACAATGCAGCCAGGGCTGTTCTTCAGCCCATATCGGGGGGGTCACGCATGGGGCTGGTGGGGCGGGTGGGGCCTGGGCTTCTCTCCCCATCCATCAGGGCCACCCAATCTCCAGGTGACCTCTCCAGGGCTCTTGAGACCCTACAAGGCTTGAACAGACCCTGAAGGAGATGCCAGTCTCCATCTCACAGGCTGCTTTAGGGTGCAGGAACAGGATGGATATGCAGCCCTTCCCCCCATGCCCTGCCACTGGGATTACTGTCTGCTGGCTGTCGCGTGGCTGTGTCAGTGGCGCCCAGCTCCGCCTGCCTGCCTGGAGGAGGGACAAAGCCCTGCCATATTACCTGTCACACTCTCCCACCAAACTGAGCTAAATTCTGCAAAACACCCCCTGCCTCCGAGCCTTTGCACATCCGATCTCTGCCCAGCCTGCTCTTCCTCCGGCTGTCCCTTATGGCGAACATCTTCCCTAGGCCTCCTCTCTGGCGCCTTCTCTGCTTGGTCTCTCAGCTGCTCCTCAGGGGTGGAGGGAGGCAGGCAGGGCCTTTCTTAGAGGGAAAGTAGACCCAGAAGATGCGGCTGTGAATGTAGCCATGGATCCCAGCAAGCGCTCTGGAGCTGGGCTCCGCAGGTTCAAATCCCACTCACGACCGAACTTTCTGGTACCTTTGTTTTCTCATCTGTAGCATGGAGATGATGATAATACTCAGCTCCTAAGTGTATTGTGAGAGTTAAATTAGAAACTTGCATGTTGAGCACCTGTGTTGGATGTATGGCCATGGTTCCATAATTACTGTCCTTAGGGTTATTCACACGGGCTCCCCAAGGCCGGGGTTAAGGTACAGCTGATCTCTCCATGAGCCAGGACTGCCCCTCCACAGCTGGGAGCCAGGGCAGACTCCCTGTGACCTTGGACCCCAGTTGCCCCCGCCTCCCCCCGTCCTGAGCCCCAGCATGTTCTCAGTCAGCCTTCGGGCTCCAGTGCGGTCACTGTCCCCTGCCCCAGAGAAGGAGGGGCAAAGGGAGGACCCAAGGTCAGTGAGAGATCAGCCTGGGTCAGGAGCCCCTACTCCTAGCTGGGGCTGCGTCTGCCTCTCTCCCAAGGGATTTGCCAGGGGGCTGTTGAAGGGAGGGGGCACTGATCCTTTCCGGAATCTTACACTCTTATCACAGGGCCCTGGGAACACATCCATTTTCGCAGGGGTCAAACTCAAGAGTCTGGGATCGGCAGGTCTAATCAGCGAAGATTTCCTGGGAACCTGCTCTGTGGCAGATGCTGAAGATGTGACAGAGTGGGTCCTGAGAGAAGCATGCCTGTGCCTGTGAGTGGGCAGCCACTGTGTGGCCTTGAGTCCTGGCTGCCTGTTGGATCCCTTCCTTGTGTCTCCCTGTGCCTGGCCGTAGTGTAGCCTTAGCCCTGAACATCCTAGTCCTGGCTCTGCCACTGCTCCTTGAGTGACAAACTGGCCAACCTCTCCGAGCCTCAGGGTCTTCATCTGCAAAGTGGAGATGCAGAGGGAAGTACAGCTGGGAGGGCCCAGCACAGGCCACAAAGGGCCTTCAGCCTCCTTCTGCCACCCTCTGCTATCTCCAAGGCCCCACCCCCTTCCAGCTGGAACCCTGTCCTCCCATCCAGCTCTGGGGGCTGATTGCAACTTTGCTGACAAAGCCCAGCCACCTCCTGGACACACGTGGTGCTGGGGACCTTTCCTGTGAGCCATTTGTTCCCTGCTGCCCGGGTCACAGAGGTCTTAAAACCCAAGATCAGAGGAAGAAGAGGGGCAAAGTGACAGGGGCCATATATCAGGGGCTTGTCCCAGCTGCCGGCAGGGCTTCCTCCCCAGCTGGGGGCAGAAGGGGTCAGTCCCCTGGCGCTGGAGTGCTTGAGTGCCTGGGGTGCTCGCTGACCCTGATGGTGAGAATCCACGTGACCCTGTTATCTGCAGTCAGGGGACTCCCACACTCCTTCCTGTCACTTGCCACCACCAAGCAACAGGTCAGTCTGGTGATGACTGATGACATTTATTTAGAACTGGCAGCCCCTCCTCCTCCCACAGGAGCCAAGGGGCGCCCGGGCCATTTGTGGATGGCCACCGTGGGACCAGGCGTTTCTCGTACACAACATCGAGGCCACACCAGAATCCTGGTTTTAGGGACAAGGAAACAGGCTCAGAGACAGAGATAGAGCGAGAGAGATAGGGAGTAACGTGACGCTGTTGTCCAGCCAGACCAGGGCAGAGGAGCACTGGGAAGTGGGTTCCTCTACCTGTTATTTGTTCATTGCAGATATGATAGGACAAAAACCGTAAAAAAGGAGCTATTTAGCATTCAGAGTGCCACAGTGATTACCTCCCTGGAGAAGCTTTAAAGAATAGGATATACAGAATCCATTCATAAAGCAATAAATGTGTGAAGCCTTATCTGGAAGAATGTTTACGAAAGCACTAATAGCACAAAGCTTTAGGAAGATGAGCTGCATGGAGAGAGAGCAGTGGGAGTCTTGCTTCTCGTTCCATATCTTTCTACAACATTTGAATTTTTTCCCCATGTGAATTTAAAAATTGAAAATGGGTGTGCACTTGGCACAACTGTGAAGATGCTGGTTGAGATGGCCACATTCCAGATCAGACTACCTCTGTGGAACACCTACATCCACTCCTGACTCCAGCTTCCTGCGAATGCAGACCCTGGGAGGCAGCAGATGATGGCTGGAGTGATTGGTTCTCTGCCACCCACATGCATAACCCAGAACAAGTGCCTGGCTCCTGACTTCAGGCTGACCCAGCACCAGCCATAGTGGGCATTTGGAAAGCGAGCCAGCAGGTGGATGTTCTCTCTCTCTCTGCCTCTCAAATAAATAAATATTACACACACACACATACACATATATAGGTGTTAAAAAGCATTGATAAGCTGTTGAAAACTGTGGGCTGAATCCTAAGAAAATTTCATAAATGCAGTTGTTCATATAATTAACAGCTCCTTTTAGGAAAGATTGGAGAAAGTAATTACACTTGAAATCCAAACTACAACAAAATTTTCATGACTGGAAACAGGATACAGTTCTCTCATATCTATATTGATACTGCTGTCATCAATAATTAAAAATGGAAAAACAAAAACCTAGGCTACTGTGGTTTCTGGGAGCAAATATTTACTCTGAGCCTCATGCTTTATACGGAGCCCTGAACACCGTAGATGCTCCCCAAATCCATTGGTTAAGGGACAATTGGTCTTCTGTGCTCACTGGATCCTGGAACGTGTGCCAGGTCAACTTTTGTTAACAGAAACCATAATAAAATTCAGTCAATCCCAACCCCCATCCCTAGACCCCAGTGAGGATCTCATTCAGGCCAGAGCAGGGGTGAGTTTGGTCTGCCTGGTGGGGGGGGGCGGAGACTGTGAGGCTCTGAGCACCCCTCCCCCACGCCACCACTGCTGAGTGGTGAGGCAGGCAGGGGCTTCCAATCCCGATTGCTCTTTAATGTAGTGTAGGGAGGATGTGTGGACTCAGCTTCATTCAATATTTACTGCCTTTTCCCAGCCTCTCCTGCCCCTCCCAACACAGGTGGGTGTGCAGATGCGCAGAGGCCAGGGCCAAAACCTTGGTTCGCTCATCTCTGTAGGAGCCAGAATGCAGCCCACGGGATGCCTTTCCTCACTCCCAGGATTAGAGCTAGCACTCACAACACCAGGCCTCGGCCTCAAAGACAATGTGTGTCCATGGGAAGGCACCATCCTCCTCCAAACCAGATGGCTGACTCGGCTCCTCTCTCTGCCATCGCCCCACATTTGCCCAAGGCTTCAGACTCCCCTGTCTGCACCCCACCCCCCAGATCTAGTCTCTGGTCTAGATGTCAGAGTACTTCCTCCACCAAGCCCGCTTTGCCATTTCTTCCCATCTCATCAGGTGTCTCACCTCGTGCACGCACCATTGCCATAGACTCCTATTTGCCTTCCTGCTTCCAGCCCCGCCACCTCCAATCCAGCCTGCCCCAGATTGACGAGGCTAGAGCAGCCTCTTCCTTCCTGCAGGGTTCTGCCTAGAAACACCTGACACCCTGGCCCCCATTTCCAGTGGCCATCCACACCTCCCATAAACTTGCCCTCACCCAGCGCTCTTGCCCACGGCTGGGTGTCCACCGTCTTGTGGGATCCATGGAGAGTGTAGCTTCCCGGGCCCTCGAGGGAAGAAGGGGAGCACCCTGCAGCTCTCGTGTGCCTTCCACTGTAGCCCAGTTGCCAGAAGGAGCCCAAGCTAGCCAGGGACGGGCAAGACTGGAGCAGTGGGACAACCATAGGAGGGGAGACAGAATCAGCTGAGCTTTGGGCTTCCTGGAGGAGGTGGATGTGTGCAGATATGTTGGGGTCCTGCAAGGTGAGAAGGTGCCTGTCTGCCTGCTTCTCTCCGTTCCTGGATTTCCAGAGCTCCCAGTGCCCTGGCCTCCTGGAGCTGCCCTAGGATACTCGTGCTGGGAAGGCTCCACTCCCAGGGCACTGGCACTGCACAGCTGTCTTACTGCACAGCTCAAGTCACCTCCTCTTTGAGGCCTTCCCTGATCACACTGTCCAGTGTTGCTACACCCCTTCCTCTGGTTCTCGCTCTTGCCTTTGGCACCTTTTCTTTTTCTACGATGCACTTATCAGTTCCCAAAGGAATTCACTTCCTCCCTGGTTTGTCTGCTGCTCCTGGTGCCCTAGAATACGTTTCCTGAGGTTCGGGTCCCTTGTTCACCTCTGAATCCCAGCTCCCTGCAGGAGCCCGGCAGGTCGTGGGCCAGTGATAAGTGTTTTCCGGAAGGAACAATGCATGAATGAATCCTGTTTGTTGTAGACCAACCCAACCACACCTGGACCCGTGTTTTTCCCTTTTGCGCTGGGAACCACACCATCTGTGATCACTGGCGAATGCAGCAAAACCCCTTATCCAAAGAGTGCCTTTGTCAGGATGTGGGCAGATCTGGGGAGGCCAGGAGGGAGGGCCCCAGGGTGAGAAGGAGCTTGGGCCCTGGAGTTTGCTGCTGAAGTGGCGATGAGTGGCAGAAGCATCTTTTTGGTTTGAATCCTGGTGAAAATGTTTAAAATGCACGGATCCTTGTTACCATTGAGTTACGAAAACTGAGCTTAGCACAGGCATAGCTGCCTTATCCAAACATTTTCCTACTGGGCTCTCAGAGGAGCCCTAAAAGGCAAGTAGGATTGCAGAGGAGACGGAGTTGAAGTTCCAAGATATTAAACTATTGCCTGAAAATTACTCAGCTATAGGTTCTTGTCCCAAACAGAATGCAACTGAATGACATTTGACCTCCCCATCTGTACTGGGAGGGGGGACCATGTGCACAGAAGAGACCCCAAGGAGAAGAGGGGTCTGGAAGCTATTTAACCCTTACTGAGCTGTTTCTGTGAACCAACGATTATATGTAAAATGGATTTAATCCCGTAACGTCCCTGTGAGAAAGGAGCTATGGTAATCCTCAGTTCACAGATGGGAAATCCGAGACACTGGGTGGTTAAAGGACCGGCCACAGACACACAGCCAGTGAGCAGGGGTGACAGCATGGCAGTTCTCTCTGAAAAGTCCATTTGCTTTTCTTTAGTCCCACCCTCTTCCTGGGAGGCTGGCTGTGGCTGGTTCTAGGAGATGAAGTCAGAGTGGAAGTGATGCCTAGCACTCCAGACAAGGCAGGGAGGAGCCCAGGCCCAGTCTCCTGTCTCCCCTTTCCCGTGACGTAGAACGGGACAGACGTGTGGATGGTGCTGCTACGAGATGATGGTACCTCCAGACCCCTGGATCCCTAAGGGCCTTGTGGAGCAGGGTCCCCCATGTCCTGCTTGGACATGTGACATGGAGAAGACATAGATTCCGTGTTAACAATGACAACAGATATGTTCAGGATTCTCTATCACCATGAGTTTCCTAACCTATCTTTATTATTCATTTTCAATTTCTTTCTTTCATTTATTACTTGAGAGAGAGACAGAGACAGAGAGTTCCCATCTGCCTGGTTCACTTCCAGCTCCCACAACAGCAAGGGCTGGGCAGGGCTGAAGTCAGGTGCTGGGAACTCAGTCCAGGTCTCCCACACGGGTGGCAAGAACTGTCACTTGAGCTGGCACAGCTGCCCCAGGAGGAGTCAGGAGCCAGAGTGAGGCACTGACCCCAGGCACTCCACTGTGGGACACAGGCATCTCAACCTGCATCTCAACCAACCACTGGGCCAAATGGCCAACCCCTGGCCCCACCCCCTGCCCAGTCCATCTTGACTAAGATCATAGTAGAATCAAGGCTCAAAACCTCTCCACCTTAACCATGAGTTCTTTTTAAAAAAAAATATTTGTTTTATTTGAGAGTCAGAGTAGGGGCCGGCAGGTACTGTGGCATAGCAGGTAATGTCGCCACCTGTGGCGCTGTTTCGAGTCCTGGCTGCTCCACTTTTGATCCAGCTCTCTGCTGTGGCCTGGGAAAGCAGTACAAGATGGCCCAAGTGCTTGGGCCCTGCACCCACGTGGAAGACCCGGAGGAAGCTCCTGGCTTCAGACTGGCGCCGCTCCGGCTATGATGGCCATCTGGGGAGTGAACCAGCGGATTGAAGACCTCTCTCTCTCTCTCTCTCTCTCTCTCTCTCTCTCTGCCTCTCCTTCTCTCCTGTGTAACTCTTTCAAATAAAACAAATAAATCTAGAAAGGAAGGAAGGAAGGAAGGAAGGAAGGAAGGAAGGAAGGAAGGAAGGAAGGAAGGAAGGAAGGGTCACAGAGAGAGAGGGAGAGACCTTCCATCCACTAGTTCACTACCCAAATGACTGCAACAGCTGAGGCTGGGCCAGACCAAAGCCAGGAGCCAGGACCTTCCTCCAGTTGTCCATGGGGGTGCAGGTGCCCAAGTACTTGAGCCATCCTCCATTGCCTTTCCAGGTGCATTATCAGGGAGCTGAATGGGAAGTGGAGCAGCTGGGACAAGAACCAGCACCTACATGGGTTGCTGGCATTGCAGGTTGCAGCTTTACCCACTACACCACAATGCCAGCCCCCTTAGCCATGAGTTTTAAGGCTTAACCTATGAGTGTCTGGGTATATCTTTTCTAACAATTGTCACAAAAATCATAAAAACAAATCAGACCTCTCTCCTTCAGGGACACATCTCTTGGAGCCCTTGAGTATCTTAAAGCCATTATTAATATTCTTAGTCTCTGGCCATTGGGCTCTGGAGGAACCTTTGACCCAGCTTTGCCAATCAGAGCACTCAACCCTCCTAACCTCAGCACTGTCCACAAGGCTCCAGTCGGTCCATCGAGGTGAATCCCAGGACTTGTGCAGGATTTCCCAGGAAAAGAGCTCTGTCTCTCCAACAGAACCATTTACACTGTGGGATTTGGCTGACCTGAAGACTAGCCCTACTCCAAAAAGTCTGATATTGGTCAAGGCCATTCGGGTGTGAATTTCCTGTCTCTTGCAACAAAAGAGCTCAGAGGGGCATCCCACTGCACCTCCTGTCCCTGCCATGCTGCACAGCACCACGGCCCAGGAGGAGTGGCAAGAAGAGGGATGCTCTGGCACCTGGGTGACCAGCAGCAGTCACAGAGAAGAGGCCATGGGGTTGGACACAGTGGGGCTGAGGAGCTGGCCGCGCCCGGCTGAGAAGCCTAGCAGATGGACAGGAAGTGTAGGCACAGGGCTGGAGGTTGCTGCAGCCTCTGACCCAGATATGGGAGGAGGCGGCTGAGCGCGTGGGAGTACATAACTTCATGGGAGGATGGCCAGCAGGAGGAGTGGGAGTCTTGCAGCAGTGGGAGAAAGAGTGAGAGGGGAAGGGCAATCAGGAATGGAAGGTGTGGCCTGGGGCAAGCTCCCGAACCACTCTTCCTCAGTATCTCTTTCTGTGAAATGGGTTCACGTCGGCATTGTGTTGTGAGGCTGGGGCATGCATTACAAGTCTTTCTCTGAGTGTCAGAGCTGGAATTCGCTGGGCAGGAGAACAGAGTGGCCAGTGTGGACACAGCAGGAGAGGGGTTCCGCAAGAGGCCACTTGTTTCCTGATGTTTTCCACAGCCTGTGGTACGGAAACCACCTGTGGCTACGTCCCTCTCTCAATGCCTTGGGAGCTCTTTGAGTGGGAGCTGGGACTCATTCCCTTTGTCCCCTGTCCTGACATGGGTCTAGCATTGTGCAAAGCGCTGCATGCGTGCTTTTTAGAGCAATGAGAGAAGGCAGCTGTGCAGGCTTGCACAGAGGGGAAGGAGGAGGCTGCTGGCTTTGTCATCAGAAATCCCTGGAAACTGTGGCCGTTGAGTTTCACGGAATTGCCCTGGAATCCACAGTGGCTCTAGGTGTCCCTGTCCCCTGCACAGGTCACTGTGTCACTGCAGGGGCACTGGAGGATGGGGAGGGTGGGCTGTGCCCCTGGCTGAGTTTCCCAAGCCTCTCCCAGACCCAGACCCACCAAGGCTGCCGCTGCCCCTTAGTCTGGCAGGGGCTCTTATCTCAAAAGCTGCTGGCATCTGGCATGTCTGAGCCTCTTCACACCCTAGGTCTGGCAGAGGATAGCCCAGCTCACCTGCAGAGGTGCGGCTGGCATACACAGCCCCTCCCCCTCCAGGGGAACCCTCTTTGCACCTGGGAGGGCCTGGAGGGCCTAAGGAGGGATGAGAGGGAGCCAGGGGGCCGTTGCTGGAGGGCCAGGCTGGAGCCCGGTGCTCTAATCCCCACCTTGCACAATTTAGCTTGCCCGAGGCCTGACTTTCAGTCCTTGGGGTTGAATTCATCTAGGGTGTGAGCCCTCGGTGAAGATGAGAATGCCCCCAGGGTGGGACCCGTTGGTTGCTCATTGTTCCGTCGAAGTAGGGAAGAGTCCCTGTGCTGGAGCTAGCGAGGCTGGGAAGGAGTGGAAAAGTACCGTGGTGAACCTGCCTCCCACCTTTCACTCCTTCAGTAAACATTTACTGGATGCTGGCTTCTTGCCAGCGGCTGGGCCACATGCCAGGGACACCCAGTTGGTCCAGTTCAGTCTCTCAGATGACTGTGAGGTGAGAATTTGTCTCTCTCAAGGCCTGATCCCTGCAGGAGGGAACAGTGGGGAAGCCAGGACACTGGAGGGTCCATGCTAGATCACCGGCATGCTTCTAGAAGTCTCAAGCCCCGCCCCCAGCCGGAGGTGCTCCCGCAGTCTATTTTAATAAGCCCCAGGTGATTCCAGTGCCACTAGTTTGAGAACTGCTGGTCCAGAGGACATTTGGGCTAGAACTTGCTGGGGGACTGGATGGAGAGTGGGGAGAGGGGGGAAAGGACTTCGCGGTGGCCTGGCTGGTGGGCATCTCTGTGGGCAGGTGGGCATCTCTGTGGGAAGGAACTGGTCAGTGTCAGAGCTGGGCCTTGCCTCTTGTCTGGGCTGGGGATGTTTGAGATGAGCAGGTGCACTGGAGAGAGGCAGTGCATGGTTTTCACGAGCCTCTGGCAGGGATCTGAAGCCCCCAGAGTACCAGGAGCCTTCCTTTGGAGGCTTTTATTTAACGCACACCTAATGCTTGAATACATTCTCATGGGAAACCCTTAAAGGGCATCAAAACAAAGGAAGCAACCAGGAAAAGTCGTTCCTTGTTGCCCCCAGTGCTAAATCCCTCCCCAGAAGCAGTCACTGTTTTCTGCGTGTTTTTTTTTTTTTTTTTTTTTTGACAGGCAGAGTGGACAGTGAGAGAGAGACAGAGAGAGAAAGGTCTTCCTTTGCCGCTGGTTCACCCTCCAATGGCCGCCGCTGCAGCCGGCGCACCGCGCTGATCCTGGCAGGAGCCAGGAGCCAGGTGCTTTTTCCTGGTCTCCCATGGGGTGCAGGGCCCAAGCACCTGGGCCATCCTCCACTGCACTCCCTGGCCATAGCAGAGAGCTGGCCTGGAAGAGGGGCAACCGGGACAGAATCCGGCGCCCCAACCGGGACTAGAACCCGGTGTGCCGGCGCCGCAAGGTGGAGGATTAGCCTATTGAGCCACGGCGCCGGCTTTCTGCGTGTTTTTATGGACTCCCAGAATGCCACGGGAGAAGAGAGGAGAATGGTATGGTGTTAGGCTGCACCTGCCACAGATAGGTCTCAGGACTGCTGCTTCCTCCCTCAGGGAGCCCTCACCAGGCGCTGAGCCTTTTGTCAACAATGTCCTGAGTGCAGTGGCTACTGGGGCAAGAGGAAGAGGCGCTTCCACATCACGTCAGGGCACCCCCACCTTGCTTGGATCCCTCTGTATGCCCACTTGAAGTCATCCCTAGCCCATCCCCTCCACCTACTACACATGCACACTGACCCTGATCTGGTCTGAGAAAAGTCTGCCCTGTCCTTGCCCCATGTAGCAACCCCGGACCTCACAGTACTGAGGCCCTAGGGCCCCCTTTTACTGCAGAGCAGGCACACCTTGGCCTGGAGGAGGCTGCCCCTGGATTCCCAGACAGAAGGAAGGGCCGTGTCACCATGGGAAGGGCTGTGCGCAGTTGTGCGTAATTCATCCCGAGCGCAAGTCCAAAGCGTCTGCTCCGATTCCAAAAGGTCTCCTAAACTCCAGATAGGACTCAATCACAGTATTCAAAAAAAGATTTATTTATTTATTTGAAAGGCAGAGTGACAGAGAGAGAGAGAGAGAGAGAGAGAGAGAGAGAGAGGTCTTTCATTCACTGGTTTAGTCTCCAAATGGATGCAACAGCAGAGCTAGGCCAGGCCGAAGTCAGGAACCAGGAACTCCACTGGGACTCCCACATGAGTGGCAGGGGCCTAAGTACTTGGGCCATCGTCCACTGCATTCCCAGGCATATTAGCAAGAATCTTGATCAGACGCAGAGCAGCTGGGACTCGAACAGGCACTCCTAGGGGATGCCAGCAATGCAGGTGGCAGCTTAACACACTGTACCACAATGATAGCCCTTAAAACCATAGTTTCAAGTTGTCTGCCTCTTAAAGGGTTTTCTAATTCACCTTGGAAGTTTTGGGAGTGGGTTGGACCTTGGGGAAATGGTGGCTTCCCCGTCCCTGAAAGCCTGGGGCTGGGCATAGGCTGCCCTCTCTCTAAGTGGCTGAGGGACAGGGAAGAAGACAAGATGTGAGAGTATGAGTGAGGCAGGTAAGCAACCCAGTCGTGCTGGGTGGGGTCGCATCCCCAAAAAAACTTATGTATTCTCAGAACCTCAGGATGTGAACTCATTAGACAATACTGTCTGGTACCCGAAGGGGGACTGACTGACTCCAGGATCCCCGTACGTACCAAAATCAGCAGGTGCTCAAGCCCCTTAGATAAAAGGTGTAGTATTTGCACTTATCCCACACACATCCTCCGGTCTAGTTGAAATCATCTCGCACTGGCTTCTGATACCTAATCAGTGTTCATGTGTGTACATAGTTGTTAACACTGCATTGTTCAGAGAATAAGGACAAGGACAGAAGTGTGTCCATGTTCAGGACAGTCGCCAGCTTTGGTCAAATACTGTGGGTCATAGGCAATGTGATCAAGCTTAAGGTGGGCTTGCGCTGGGAGCAGATGGATGATAAACCCGATACAGCTGGGGTCCTCATACGAGGAGAACAAAGCAGGCACAGGAGAGTGCCATGTGGTGAGAGGGCAGGGATCGGAGATTTGCACCTACAAGCAAGGGAAGCACGGGATTGCAGGCAACCCCAGGGACAAGGACAAGGCCCGGATCAGCCTCTCGCTCAGGACCTCCAGAAGCCACAACCCTACGGACACCCAGACTTCAATTCCAGAGCCCTGGGAGAAGGCATCTCTGCTGTTTGAAGTCCCCCAGTGTGTCGGACTTGTTACTGCAGCCTTAGTAAACGAATCCACCAGGGCAGGGGGCAAAAAGCCGAGCCCCTAGCTCTCAGCCACTGCAAGGGCCGGGCCTCTTGGGGTCAAAGAGTGCCCTGTGACCCGCATTGGCTGAAGGCTGCGCTGCCTCAGATGTGCAGGCAGTTCCTAGCCTGGAGAGAGTTCCCCTCATAAACAGCCAAACCAAACACATGTTCCCCTCCAGGCCCTCACCTGCCACTTGGCAATGAGAGGCCATCAGCCCAGTTCCTGGCTGGCAGCACTGACAGGCGCCCATCTGCTCCGGAAGTGCCTGGCCTGGATAAACAGAGCCAGGTTCTGCCTCCCACGGCCGGCGGAAGCCCTGGGTCTCTGGCCGCAGGTTCCCCCCAGGTCACTTCCACCCTAACCTGGCAGCCCCCTGTCGGAACCAGCAACCCTGGGAAATGGGAGTGAAGACTTGGGATTCGTAGGTAGCACTCAGCTGCCTTTCCTGGTCCCTTCCTTGTGTCCTGCTGGGGCCACTGCCCCCTCGTGTCTGCCCCCCTCGTCACTCACGCCCACATTCAGCCATCTGCCACCCTCGCCCCCCCTGGCAGGCACTGAGGCCTGTGACTCAGCGGCCAGCCCAAGCTGCTCTGTGGGTGGCCACTCCGGAACCTCAGTGGGGAGGGAGGTGCTGGGGGGGGGGGGCAGCCAGCAGCACGTGCAGACCCCAGGTGGCCTTCCTCCCTTCCTGCAGGCACGGGAGCCTGACAGCACTGCCTTCATCCGGTTCTGAAAGCGGAGGCCCCAGCAGAGGTGCTGCCTCATATATAATAGCCTCATTGAAATGCACCTAATTCGTTCCCTTTTCTCTCCAGGTTCTACCACCTGTTCTCCAGGCCCTGACCCCAGGCCAGACTGGGACCAGTTCAGCTTGCTGTTTCCCGTGCCCTCCCCAGCCCCTGGCAGACCCTCGCCGTGGCATCTTCACGTCCCCATGCCCTCGCGTGGATAAAGTCCCTATGGTTCCCCTGCAGACTTTGAGTGAGGGGCTTGACCCCAAGTGCCTCCCCCAAAGGTGCAGAAGAAAAGATGAGACTGCAGGTGTCACCTTGGGGAAGGGAGAGAGTGAGGGCGGAGGATGTCACACACAGTCCCCCCCCCCCCCCGCCAGTAGCAGGGCAAGTGGCCCCCACCCCCAGCGGCATCTCAGGATCCTGTCTGAATCAGCTGCTCTTTGCACCTGTTGCTTTCCCTCAAGGTGGCTTGGCCCCTGGCACTTGGCTCTCAAGGAAAAACCTGCAGCCAGGCCTGTCCCACAACAGGAAGATCAGGATTTTGAAGCCAGGCCCCCACCCCCGAGGGAAGGAGGAGGCCCTGCTGGGAGCCTGTTTGTGTGGAACTGTGTCCTCTGCTCCCGCTGGGTCACCTTCCAGAAGCCACACCTCCTCCAAGCCTCTCCAGCTGGACGGGAGATGTAGCTCCACCACCAGCCTCAGAGCTGAAGGGAGGTCATGGGGGCGGCCTGGTTCGCTCCCTTCCCTGACAGCCCAAGACGGGGTCCCGATCAGATTGTCCCACGAAGCCAGGCAGTGGGCCCCACTTCTTCCACCCGGGTCTCTCTAACAGAAGCCGTGGCATCCTTTCATTTCTTAGCAGTTGTTTTGCTACTGATAACCACAGGGAAACAGGCCAGGCCTCACAAAAATGCAGAATCCTGGGGGGGTCGGGGAAACCTTAAAAATGTAGGAGGAGGAGCCCAACTGAGTTTGAATCCCAGGTCTGTAACCATGTGATACCCTGAACCAGACGCCCTCCTGTGCCTCAGTTTCCCCAATTCTGAGAAGGAAACCAAAAGTAAAACGAAAGTCTCTGCCCCAGAGGACTGCTGGCAAGGTTAAATGAGGCAGAGAATTTTCTTTTTAAGATTTATTTATTTGGGAGGCAGAATGACAGAGAGTGGGAGAGAGAGACAGAGAGAGAGGGAGAGATCTTCAATCCCCGGTTCACTCCCCAGATGGCCACAACAGCCAAGGCTGGGCCAGGCTGAAGCCAGGAGCCAGGAACTCCAACCAGGTCTTCCACACGGTGGCAGGGGCCCAAGCACTTGAGCCATCTTCTGATGCCTTCCCACACACATTAGCAGGGAGCTGGATCAGAAGCGGGTTTGCTCAACCCACTGCACCACAATGCAGTCCCCAAGCAAACTGTGCAAATGCACTCTGAGATTGTCTGGTTCATCCCTTTACACATGCAGGTGCAGTCCAGAAACAGTAACCATTAATAACAACCATGGCGAACACCCATTTACACTTCCTGTGTGGACACAGTGAGTGTGAGGTGCCTGTACAAACCTCCCTGAAGTCTGTTCTTTTACCCAGTCTTTCTTTCCACACCCTTTTCCAAGTTCAGCTCCTCCAGAGGCACCCCTCCCCCACACTCACCCCTCCCCCAACAAGCCTCAGGCAGTTTCCCAGGTCAATCCTCTCTCCAGGGAGAGTTTCCCAGGAATCTGTGCTACTTCCCAGAGCAGGAAGGTGGGCAGAGAACGGCCCAGCTGGATAACCCGAGGGAGTGTTTCTACATAGCTTCTTTAGAAAGAGATTTCCAGAAAAAAAAAAAAAAAAAAAAGAAAGAAAGAAAAAGAAAATGCTCCCTGCATTGCCCATGCCACAGCTGTAGCAGGAGGCCACATAGCAAGAGAGCTGCAGAGTCCATGAACACAGAGCACCTGTGACACGCCACTGTCCCTAGCCCGTGTTTGGTGGCTGGTAACACAGTATTATAGACTGTGGAAGTTACAAACAGAGGAGGTGTGTTTGTGCTCATGGATCTGGTCCAAGGTCAAGGGGCCAGAACTGGTGATGGCCTCCCTGCCATACAGTCCCTTGACAGGGCAGGCATCACGTGCCATGAGACAGTCTGTATGTGTACATGTGTGTCCCCTGATCACTCTCCCTCTTCAGCTAAAGCCACGAGAATCCACTCAGGGAGACTTCTCCCCAAAACCTTTCCTAATCTGAATGACCTTCCAAAGGCCCCACCTCTAAAATGCACAGTCTGATGAATTATCTACCCTCCTACAACCTCACAATGGCGCTAAAATTTCAACATGAAATTTTAAAATTTTGAAACTCACACTAACCACAGCAGCCGAAGGTTGCGTTCGTTCACTTCGTGAACACCCCTGGTGCTGACATCTGCTGCGGGCGCTGTCCAGAGTCCCCGGGACAAAGGCTGATCAGTTGCAACAAGGCCATGTGCTCGTGGCAGTGACATCTCTGCTGAGGGATCAGAACCCACACAAGTCAACAAGGCAATTGCGGAGACTGACAAAACTACGCAGAAAATCAGTCTGGGTGGTGTGGGACAGAGTGATGGAGGGACTTAGAGGAGGGGGCATCCACTTAGGAGACCTCTGTGAATGAGGGGATGCAGCTGTGTGAAGGGCGGGGGAGAGGCACCCAGCTAGAGGGGGCAGCAAATGCAAAAGCCCTGAGGCAGGAATGTGCTCTGGCTCTTTAAGGAACAAGCAGAGTGCAGGTATGGCTGGAGCGGAGCGAAGGCAGGAAGAGTTTGCATTTTATTCTAATGACACTGGGCTAGAAGGGCTTTAAGTGAGAGAGTGACAGTTACGAACTTTTTAAAAATATTTTTTTAAAGGTTTATTTGGGAGGCAGAGGGAGAGACAGAGAGTGAGTGAGTGAGAGATCTTCCATCTGCTTGTTCACTCCCAAAATGCCTACAATAGCCAGGGCTGGGCCAGGCTGAAGCCAGAAGCCAGGAACTCTAACTGGGTCTCTCACATGGGTGGCAGTACTTGGACTCTCCACCTGCTGCCTTCCACGTACATTAGCAGAAAGCTGGATCAGAAGCAGAGGAGCTACTGTGGGACACAGAAGTCCCAAGAAGCAGTTTAACCTGCTGCGCTGCAGTGTGGAGCCCTATGACTTGTCTATTAAAAAGATCTCAGGTGGCCACGTAAAGAATAGATGCAAGGAGCAAGCAGTCATAAGGAAGCCACGGCAGCCTAGATCACTAGGCCAACTGTGGGGACCAGGGAGGCCGAAGGAAAAGACCTTGATTTTAACGCACATGAAGCAGTTAGCACCGTGCTAATGAGTGGGGGCCCTGAGTTGGAGGTAGTGGGGGCAACATGTGTGGCTGGGTGACTGGGACAGGGTTGGAGCTGTTGCCTTTCCCGGGCCTGAGGCTACAGCAGTCCTGGGAAGGCAGCACGGATGGGCAAACTCCAGGGAGCCCGGGTGTTTCTTCGGTTATAGGCATAGTGTCTTTCCCTTCTTAGTCATTGTCAGAACCACTACCCATGAAGTGTTCCAGAAATCATAAGCAAAGGGTAATTAAAATAGAGATATCTTACATCATTTTTTCTTTTTCAAATTTTTATTTAAATTGCACATACATATGAGAAAAATGTCAGCGTATGAGAGCACACCATGGAAAACAACTCTCCCTCCTCCTCCGTGCCCCTCCCTGGAAAAAAATTCTCTGTTTTCTGTTTGTTTTTAATTTTCCCAGAAATATTCTCAGCATGTCCCTCCCTGCCACCCACATTCCATATCCTATTTTTAAACATAAGGATAAAGTAGTACATAGACTGTTTTGTACCCCTCTTTCACACACAAAAAAAACTATTTTAAAGACCATTTTGTATAAGTCCAGGGTCAAAGTCTCATTCTTTTTATTGGTGTAAGGGGTTAAGTAGGATTTGTCTCCCCTAAACTCATTCAGCTGTTTAAACTCTGATGTTGTAACATTAATGTCCATTGATAAGGGTGGAGACGGTCTACTGATGGCATCTGAGAAGCGGGGCCGGTGGAAGGTCTTTGGGTCATTGGGGGTGTCCCCTCAATGGTGCTTCTCGCCAGAGGTTTGAGTATTTGAGTTCAAGTTCTGCCTAACGGTTCTCTCCCTCCTTCCCGGCTCATCATGTGAGCGTGCCTCTGCACCTGCTCCAAAGATGGCCCCGTAGGTGACCTCCAACTATGAGCTGAAATAAACCTTTTCTCCCCAAAGAAGCTCCTCTCAGCTGTTTTAGTTGCAGTAATGAAAAGTGGGCTGATACAAGAGGCTACATAGTTCATCCTTGTATGGCTATTGTCCTCACATAGAAAGATGGGCATTTTGTTGCTTCCGGGTTTCAGCTACTATAAACAGTGTTGCAACTAATATCCCATACGGAGGGCATTGGTATTTCCACTGAATAAATTCCTAGGAGTAGAATTTCTGCCTCGAAGAATAATTTCTCTTTTGATAAATATTGACAAATTGCTCTTTGGGAAAGTTGGGCCGATTCCCTCCCTCCCCCAGTCCCAGCTGACCCTGAGGGTAACTCTGTCACAAGAGCAGGGGCAGAGTGAACAGTCACCTCTGCAGAGACCTGGGCTCTGGCAGTCAAGAGGGTGAAGCAGGCAGATGGGTTAGAAGCCAAGAGACAGGGCAACGGCAGGTGTGTAAACCCACTCCAGCAGGACCAGGGCCATGGCACTGTGTCCCCCACACCCCTGCCAGGGCCAGCCTGAAGCCTGGATGTGGGTGTCAACAAACCACAGTGGGCCGATGGGAAGTAGGTCACCTGCTAGAGGAGCAGGGAGTTTGGGAACAGAGATAAGCATGCATGCCAACTTCCAGCCTATAGCCCTGAGTTTCCTTTCTTTCCACCCTAAATAGGTTGGTAGCTGCAAAGCAGGAAAAGGCTGATCCATTAAAGAAGAGAGAGAGCGAGAGCGAGATTCCTGTCAATAAACCACAGTAGCCAGAGGAACCCAAGTTTAGCATCACTCGCTCAGCCTGTTCGGGAGCCTCTAATGGACTCCACTTCCGTGAACGCAAAGGTAATGGAATCAGTTTCAGCAAAAACAATGCTCTAAATAAAGAAATGTAATCGGAGCTGCTGACCTTCTTGCAGGCCTTGGACTTGGAAAGAAGTGAGGAATGTGCACTTTGAGTGTGTGTGTGTGTGTGTGTGTGTGTGATTATGAACTTCAGGTGTGGCTGAAAACAGACAGTTCTGTCATGTGGCTAGGACTTGACTATTAAAAGGCGGGCCTCCCAGGCTTAGGGCAGCCACCTGAAAAGTCCTCCCCCACCAACAATGCTCCAAAGTAGGCAGGGTCAGGTGTGTGTTCCCCAGAGCAGGAACATGGCACAAGGCTGTGTCCATACAGAGAGGGTTTCCAAGCACTGAGGGCCAGGGTCAAGGAGCCCTGAAGGCCCCCAAGGGTTGCTGGAGTACTGACTCAGAGAGGTGCAGTCTGTGGCCAGCATGGATGACCCAGGGCGCTAGGTTGTCAGCTGTTGTCTTGCCGGATGGAGACGGTCTCTGCTTACTCTCCAACCTGCTGTGTCCTTGGCGCCGCCTACCCATGCATCCCACTGCCTCCATCAGTCAGGCAGCAAACGTTGTTTTTAAGCCCAGTACAAATTCAAGAGACTGTACCAGGCACTATGAGCAGACACAAAGCACATGTAGTGAGATGTTGGCCAGGGGACTTTTCACAAAGTGGTGAGAGTTAAGTGGCCATGATGGCTTTAGAAAGCTTAAAAAATTGTTTATTTATTTGAGAGACAGAGCAGTAGAGAGAGAGAGAGCGAGCACTCCCATCTGCTGGTTTGTTCCCCAAATGACTGCAACAGTCAGGACTGGGCCAGGATGAAGCTGGGAGCTGGGCAGCCACTCCAAGTCCTCCCATACGTGGCAGGAACCTAATGACCTAAGCCGTCGCAGGTGGGGAGTGTCAGTGGGAAGCTGGAACCGAGAGAAGCAAACCCAGGCACTCTGACACTGGTACTGGTGTCCTAACCACTAGGTCTAATGCTTGCCCTGCTTATAATTTACTTACTCAGTACTTTTGCTTGAACAAGGTTGAACTTGGAGCCCAAACACCTACAGACATTCATAGGATTCTTGTGTTGAAAAAGTATTGTGCAGTCGGCGCTGAGGCTCACTAGGCTAATCCTCCGCCTTGTGGCGCTGGCGCACTGGGTCCTAGTCCCGGTCGGGGTGCCGGATTCTGTCCCGGTTGCCCCTCTTCCAGGCCAGCTCTCTGCTGTGGCCTGGGAATGCAGTGGAGGATGTCCCAAGTGCTTGGGCCCTGCACCCCATGGGAGACCAGGAGAAACACCTGGCTCCTGCCTTCGGATCAGCGCGGTGCGCAGGCCACAGAGCGCCGGCTGCGGCGGCCATTGGAGGGTGAACCAATGGCAAAAGGAAGACCTTTCTCTCTGTCTCTCTGTCTCACTATCCACTCTGCCTGTCAAAAAAAAAAAAAAAAAGAAAAGAAAAAGAAAAAGTATTGTAGCATACAAAAATGCCTCTCTGTATCTGTGTGCATCTGCTTCCCAGATAAAATAAATAAGCAAGTAACTACTTAACAAACTAGTGAATACATATAGCTCATTAATTGAGGTGGGCCTGATATCCAGGACTCTTAAAAACTCAAATAAAGGGGGCCAGCGCTGTGGTGCAGTGGGCTAATGCCCTGGCCTGCAGTGCTGGCATCCCATATGGGTGCCGGTTTGAGACCTGGCTGCTCCACTTCCCATCCAGCTCTCTGCTATGGCCTAGGAAAGCAGCAGAAGATGGCCCAAGTCCTTGGGCCCCTGCACCCACGTGGGAGACCCGGAAGAAGCTCCTGGCTCCTGGCTTCAGATTGGCACAGCTTGGGCCATTGTGGCCATCTGGGGAGTGAACCAGCAGATGGAAGTCCTCTCTCTCTCTCTCTCGCTCTCTCTCTGCCTCTCCTCTCTCTCCTCTCCTCTCCTTTGTGTAACTCTGACTTTCAAATACATAAATAAATCTTAAAAAAAAAAAAAAACCAAATCAGGGGCAGGCACTGTGGCATAGTGGATAAAGCAGCCGCCTGCAGAGCCAGCATCCCATATGGGCATTGGTTCCAGTGCAGGCAGGAACTCCTGGGGCTTCTCGGGGCATGGTTTGTGGATTCTCAGCAATAAACAAAGAGATGCTGCTTTAGAAGGAAAAAAAAAAAAGCAGATTCTTAACCAGCCCCGCCTGGCCGGGTCAGAATCTCCGCAGTGAGTCCTCAAGTCTGCATTTCTCTCCAGATGAATGACTGGTGCCACCTCACACAGCAGTTGGTGGAGGACGAAGCACATCCAGACAGCTGGGCCCAGAGTCCCTGCTCCTTTAACACAACAGAGCCCCGCATTTATCTCAAGCCCACAGTGTCTGCGCCCCTGGGGGACTCTGCTGCAATTCATCCTCTGTGATTTCTCTTTGCGACCTTCCAACAAGTGAATCTGTCATCTGTCTGGTGGACTAAGTGGCTTCAAGCAACACAAATGCCTCGCGTGACAGTTCTGGAGGTCAGGGTCCACAGTGAGTGTCACGGGCAGAAAGCACCATGCCAGCAGGACTGCAGCCCTTCCGGAGGCTGGGGAGGGGAAGCTGCTGCCTTCCCTTTCCCAGCGCCTAGGGGATGTCTGCGTCCTTTGACTCCGTCTGCTGAAATCAACAGTGGACTGATCTTTCCACACTGAGTCCCCCTGACTCTCAGGATTCCCCCTCTTGTTGTTTTCAAGGCCCCTTGTTTTTATACTGGGACCTCCAGGATAATCCAGGAGAGTTTCTGCATCTCCAAATTCCTAATTATATCTGCAAAGTCCCCGTTGCCAGGTAAGGTCACCTATTCTCAGGTGCCACCTGCAAGCGACCATCATTCACTGATGAGAGTGCACCACAACTCTTGATTTTGCCTCCTACACCCTCATCTTCCTCTGTCTTCCCCACCCCTGTTCTAGACCTCAAACCTGGGGGTCCTTCTTGATTCCTCTTTCCCACCCCTGCCATACTCAGTGCCTCTGAATGTCTTCTCTGACCACCTCTCTCGACTTCTTCTACAGCCCTTGTCCAAGCCACCATCATCCCTCACCCGAACCATGGCAGTCCCCTCCTAACTGGTCTTAAAACCTACCAAGTGCTTCCCGCCTTGGTTGGAATCCAGTCTCATCTCTTCACCATGGTCTGCCAGGAAAGCCCCACATCATCTGGCTTTGCCAGCACCTCCCAGTTTGTCTCCTACTTCTCTCTAAATTCCAGCCGTGCGTTCTCAAACCTTCTACATTGGCTCTGGCAGCAGGCTCTGGAAGGCTCCTTCTGTTGATCACTCTACCATCAGTTCAAAAGATGTGTCCTCAGAAGGCCTCTCTGACCCCCACTACTAAGTACCCTCCTCCCTCATGCAGCATGACCCTCACCAGGAAGCTGGGTCACCAAGAGCTTATTTGTGCCTTGTCTGTCTCCCCTAACTAGAAGGAAGCTCCAAGACAGCAGGGAGCTCATTTACCTTACTACTGAATTCTCAGTCCCTGAACCAAAGCCAGGCACATAGTAGGTGTTCAATAAATTCAATATAAGTGAATATGATTTAGAGGGGCAGCAAAATGACAGTGCTCTGTTTATGTCCATGGAAGTCTGGAATCTGAATGCTTACCCCGAGCTCCCCTTGAATTCACTGAGCCTCCTCTGCAGAGTGCTCAGAGGGAGAAGCCGGCCTTGTTGCTCCGGGAGGTCATGACCCAGCAGAGAGGAACACGCCAAAAGAGAGGACGAACTGAGAACTCAGATGCAAGGCCTTTCTGGTAAGCTCTGGTAAGCTCCACAGAGCAGGGCTCTCAGAACCCTGGGAGCTCACAAAGGGCTGAGCTCCCTTCTGAAACAGGGGATGTATCGTTTACAGGAGCTGAGAATCTGTAGGCTGGGGAGAAAGGCCCAAGAGCGCTTCATGGCTCCTTCTGAGAGGCAATCTTAGTTAATGCAAGAATGTTCTGAGGAATACTTGTCCAAGCAGGCTAGGATCCACCTTTGCCCTGAGTCCTTTGCAGTTCAAGTGTTGGGATGCAGGAGGTGTGGGAGGGACAAGCAACAGTATGGACCCCAGGGCATCAGAAAGGAGGCAGTGCTGAGCTGCTTAGGAACTTGGGTTTGGGTCAGACAAGCCTACATCAGAGCCCAGCTCTGCCACTGACTGCTGGGCCTTTAGGCAGATAAGACATGTAAAGCACTCAACACAGAGCCGGCACTCAGGAAGTGCTGAGTATAAGGGAGCTATTATGATTCAAATAGATTGATGGCCTACTGGATCCTCTTTGTGTTTCTGTGATTCTGGGGGTTGGAGGGAGCTCTGTGTGACCAGAAAAGAGTTGAAGCTATCCCAGACCATCCGCAAGGCCAGTTTATTTCCAGGTGGGATTCCTGGGAGACTGTGAGGCAGAGTGTGGGGTGGTGGTGGGACTCAGAAACCACTGTCTAACAAGCTCCCCAGTGATATTTAGGCCACTCGGGATGGAGAACCTCTGTGTTCAGCACAGCCACGCTCAGCAAACTTGACCTCCCGGTTTTGGCCTTACAAGGCTGCAGCGTCGGGATGCCTTTCCCTCAGAAGCACCACGTGAGGATGCCTGAACACTGCCTTCACTTTCCTAAGCCGACTCTGGAACAGGCAGTCAGAGAAACACCTGTTTTGCAGATCCCTGGGAGCTATGTGAATTACAGATTCCTGGACTGGATCCAGAACTTCTGAATAGAAGTCTGTAAGGATGCGGTCCAAATATGTAGAGTGAAGCTACCACGAATGCTGGCTCACCCTGCCCTCTGCCAGGGGTGCCTTTCTTCCATATTTCATACACACATACCCACGTACCCTTGCCTTCCAAGGCCTGCACACCACCTCTGCTATGCCACTGGCTGCCAAGACTGAGCCAATCATCTTGCCCAGGGCCCATCCCCTCCTGCAGCTGTGCTTGTCTCACCATATTGTGGGCTCTATGGTCACATCGTCTCCTTCCAGCACAAATTCCCTTCCATGTATCCTTGCATTCATTCATCTCTCTAATCTTAGCTCCCTGCCAGCATTGCACACTCAACAGGTGCTCCCTGGCTGTTCCAGGCATCCACTTGGGATTAATCTCCACCCTCACCTGTCATTACTTTAGAAATTCCTAGAAGGCAAGGTTTACATCCAAACAGTAGCCTTGCACTATAACCAGGCTTCAGTAAACACTCGGTGACATGAAACGTTGACTTCCTCTTGTGATGAAGTCTGGACTTCCCATGGTTCTTAGTGATTAAGGAGGGCTGGGCTATTGCATAGTCAAGCTCAGTACTGTCGTTGTGGCTAAGCCAACAACCAATGGCTTCCCACCTGGCCTGCGGTGAAAGCCAAGGTCCTCAACCATGCCTATTAGGCTCTTGGTGATCTTCTGCCCTCACCTCCGTCCCTCACCTCCAACCCCCTACTTGTTATCTCTCTGACATCATCTCCCGCAACTCTTCCTCAGTCTAGTTTTTCAACCTTGACACTCTTGACATCTGGGGCAGGACAGTGCTTTTCAGGAGGTGCAAGCTGCCCTGCACATCACAGAACGCTGAACAGCACCCCTGCCTTCCACTCGCCAGATGCTCTCCAGTGTCCACAAGATGTCCCACGTGGGGCGAGGAGGGAGGGCAGAATGCTCCAGGCGAGGACCGTTGGTCTACAGCTCTCCATTTCAGCTGCGTTGCGCTCCATGCTATTCTTTTTTTCCTTTTTTTTTTTTTTTTTTTTTTTTCAGGCAGAGTGGAGAGTGAGAGAGAGAAAGAGAGAGAGAGAGAGAGAGAGAGAGAGAGAGAGAGAGAGAAAGGTCTTCCTTTGCCGTTGGTTCACCCTACGATGGCCGCTGCGGCCGGCGCACTGCACTGATCTGAAGCCAGGAGCCAGGTGCTTCTCCTGATCTCCCATGGGGTGCAGGGCCCAAGCACTTGGGCCATCCTCCACTGCACTCCCGGGCCACAGCAGAGAGCTGGCCTGGAAGAGGGACAACCGGGACAGGATCTGGCGCCCTGACCGGGACTAGAACCCGGTGTGCCGGCGCCGCAAGGCAGAGGATTAGCCTAGTGAGCCATGGCACCGGCCGCTCCATGCTATTCTGATAGCTCCCCCCTCCAGGTCTTTGTTGTACTTGCTTTTCTTTCCTGGCCTGGATATCTGAATGGCTCTCTTGCACTTCCTCCAGCTCTATTCAAATGTCACTTGCTCAACAGGACTTCCCCAATCACCCCATTTGAAATTACCACCCCCAATCACCCCTGAAACCCTTCCTTGCTTGCATTTTCTCCTTGGCATTGATCATTCTTCAGCATACCACAAGCCTCATTCACTCTTGATGTCTGTCTGCCCCATTTGAGGAGGAGATTTGGTGTTTGATGTGTTGTTTCGACTTAGTTTGGCCCACTGCTGTCTCCTGACTCAGAACAAAGACTGACACACAACGGGCGCGCAATGTTCAAAGGATGAGTGGGACAGCTCTAACGGCTTCCCACCTCAGAAGCTCCTGGGTCAAGGACGAAGACAAACCAGTGTCACTTCTCCAGCCCATGGTACAAGGTTGGTGGGAGGAAGGCTGGATTCTCTGCTGGCCCATTAAGCTCTTTACCTCCTGCCATACCTGGGTTTTCTTTCATTACTCATCTTGAGAGAAGAATGGAACATCACATGGGAAGACTACTCACAAGCAGCCATTCTGCCTTTGTATGTATCATAAGAAAACATGGGGGCCGGCGCCGCGGCTCACTAGGCAAAAAGGAAGACCTTTCTCTTTCTCTCTCTCTCTCACTGTCCACTCTGCCTGTAAAAAAAAAAAAAAAAAAATGTGTAGCCTATGGTGACAGATGCATAGATACACATTTATGAATCAATTTCTTTTTACCTACACAGTTGACCTTTTCAGGGCACTTACCGAATGTCAGGCACTGTGCTCAGTATACAGATCCCCACACTAATCACCCCTAGTTACTCTCTGGGCTTGTTTCAATATCATCATTCCACTTGTGCAGCTGAGCCACTCTTGCATCTGATTCAGAGTCTCACGTCTGAGTGCAAAACCAGGCAAGATGGTCTGACTCCAATAGCCCCCTTATTCCTGACCATCACAATAACTGCCTCTCTCAAAAGATATGCCCCTGGGGCTGGTGCTGAAGTGTAGAGGGTAAAGCTGCCACCTGCAGTGCCAGCATCCCTTATGGGTACCTGTTTGCATCTCAGCTGCTCCACTTCCAATCCAGCTTTCTGCTGTGACTTGGGCTCCTGCACCCACATGGGAGACCCACAAGAAGCTTCTAGCTCCTGGCTTCGGACCAGCCCAGCTCTGGCTGTTGCTGCTATTTGGGCAGTGAACCGGCAGATGGAAGATATCTCTCTCTCTCTCTCTCTGCCTCTCTGTAACTCTGTAACTCTGCCTTTCACATAAACAAATAAATCTTTAAAAAAAAAAAAAATGCTTGCTGGCGCCGTGGCTCACTAGGCTAATCCTCTGCCTGTGGCACCGGCACACCGGGTTCTAGTTCTGGTCGGGGCGCCAGATTCTGTCCCAGTGGCTCCTCTTCCAGTCCAGCTCTCTGCTGTGGCCCGGGAGGACAGTGGAGGATGGCCCAAGTGCTTGGGCCCTGCACCCGCATGGGAGACCAGGAGGAAGCACCTGGCTCCTGGCTTTGGATCGGCGCAGTGCGCCGGCCACAATGCACCAGCCGTAGTGGCCTGGTAGGAAGACCTTTCTCTCTGTCTCTCTCACTGTCTAACTCTGCCTGTCAAAAAAAAAAAAAAAAAAGATATGCTCCTAAGTCAAATCATAAAGAAAGAAACAGGGGAAATAGGGAGAGTATCTCTTCTTCCAACAGGAATTGCTTTTAGCTGGTAACACTTGAATGCCAGCAGGATTTTTCAAACCAGTAAAATGTATATAAGTATGTAAAAAGAAAGTATATGAGTATATATAAACACAGACACACCTATGTAGCTAAGTTGAGTGGGTTTTAAATTTTTTTATTGATTATATTGATTTGAGACAGAGAGAAAAAGAATATTCATACCTGCTGGTTCACAGTGCTGGCCAGACCTGTGCCCGTCCAAAGCCAGGAACCAGGAACTCAATCTGGGTATTCCAAGTGGGTGGCAGGGACCCAAGTACTTGAGCCATTACCTGCTATCTCATAGGGTATGCATTAGCAGGAAGGTAGAATCAAGCATAGAGCTGGATATGAAAGAATTGTTTGTACTCCCACGTTTATTGCAGCTTAATTCACAATCACTAAGATATGAAATCAACCGAGATATCCATCAACAGATGACTGAATTAAGAAAATGTAGTACATATACACTGTGGAATACTACTCAGCCATTAAAAAGAATGAAATCCTATCTTTTGCAACAAAATGAATGCAACTGGAAACCATTATGCTTAGTGAAATAAACCAGTCCCAAAAAGAAAAAAATATATATTTTCTCTGATATGTGGCAATTAAAACAGAATACAAAAAATGCATAGGAATGAAATAGACATTTAGTGATTTGGTTGTTGTTTTTCCCTTGTTTACACTCCTGTGGATCTGTGGTCCCTCTACTTTCTACTTGCTGGATATTACGGTTAGTGGTGCAGTAAGCCTGTGATTATATAGCAGATTGCAATTATAGTTTCTGCAAAAATTAAAAAAGGAAGGAGGGCAATTGAGAGAGGGAGAGAAGTAAATAGGATTATCTTCTTAGAATTCTATGAAATACATGAAATCTGTTCTCTTTATATTAATAAAAATTCATAAAAATTACATTAAAATTACCAAAAAAGAGTGGAGCTGGGATTCAAACCAGGCACTCTAATGTAGGCTGTGGTGCTCCCAGGAGGTGCTTAACTGGCAAGCACTCTCCTCTAAGTAGGTGTTGTTTGCCTACAATAACAGAGTCAGACTTTTTGTTCCACTTAGTTTTTTTCACTGGTAATAAATTTTGAACCTGACTTTTTTTTTCTTTCTCAAGATTTATTTATTTATTTGTAGGCAGAGAAAGAGAGAGAGAGAGAGAGAGAGATCTTATATCCACTGGTCTACTCTCCAAATGGCTGCAATGGCCAGAGCTGGGCCAGGCCAAAGCTAGGAGCCAGGAGCTTCTTCCAGGTCTCCCACGTGGGTACAGAGGCCCAAGCATGTGGACCATCTTTTCCTGCTTTCCCAGATGCATTAGCAGGGACCTGGATTGGAAGCAGAGAAGCCAGGACACAAAATAATGCCTATGTGGGATACTGGCACTGCAGGCAGTGGCTTTACCTGCTATGCCACAGCGCTGGCCCTGAACCTGACCTTTATTTATTTATTTTTTAAAGCTTTTATTTAATGAATGCATTTTTCATAGGTACAATTTTAGGAATATAGTGGTTCTTTCCCCCATACCCAGCCTCCCACCCCGACTCCCGTCCCACCTCCTACTCCCTCTCCCATCCCCTTCTTCATTATGGTTCATTTTTAGTTTTATATACAGAGGACCAAATCCATGTTAAGTACATATTTCAACAGTTTGCACCCACACACACACACACAACATATAGAGTACCGTTTAATAACAAGTTTTGCAGTTACTTCTCATAGTACAACTCATTAAGGACGGAAGTCCTACATGGGGAGTAAGTACACAGTGACTTCTGTTTGAACCTGACCTTTAAATCACAATGAATTGACACCTCCTTTATCAAAAGTTTCAGGATGACATCTGGCTGTTGGGGCTCAGGATGAAGAGAGACAATGAACATGAATCTCAAGCCGGGATGACAAACTGGGTAAGCGATGTGCTGGAAGGGCTTGGCTCACTTGTTCCAGAGCTGCCTCCGGAAGGGGCGTCTGCTTGTGGTTATATCTGCTTTTCTGCTTAGGTGGCTTCAGGGTACCAGCCCACTGGCTGATACATGAAAAGGTTTCCCTACCTGGATCAGAACTTTTCAAAGTAAAGCTCTCCCAGCAGCTGCAGCTAACTCTAGACACTAATCTGAAGGTGCTAATAGGCTTCCATCCTTAGGATCCTTCAGGACTGGCCATGACTAATGGCTCAATTTTCAGGCAAAGCTACTGTGTGAAGTGCCAAACTCATGGGAGTTTGCACAACCCTATCAGGCTGGTCTCACTGCCCCCGTCTTACAGGTGAGACACAGACACTCAGAGATGTTAAGAACTTGCTCAGGGTCACGCAACTAGTCCGGGTAAGAGCTGTGTCTTCCTTACAAAAGCCTTGAGAAATCACAGCAGAAGGTTAGTGTTACTGGCCATCTTGCAAAACCAGCCCCTTATTCCATACACATGAAGCACAGAGACCCAGTGCTCTGACGAGTCTGGCTGTAGGCCACACAGCAGGTGTAAGGAACTGGCTGATGCTCCAGTTTGTGTGTGTGTGTGTGTGTGTGTTTTTCCCAAGGAGACATTTGCTATAAAACACCCCCCAGGGAAGGAACTGAAGGAAATGGAGTCAGGGCTGTATCCTGGAGCCCCACGGGCATCACGTTGGAGTAACTGTCTCCCTGAAGAGGATGTGCTACAGCTAAATAGAATTAAGCTGCATGTCAGTATGAGGGTGGGAACCCTAATCTGAAACTTCCTCCCTACAGAAAAGCCTTGGACGTGCCCCCCGCAGGGTGGGGTGTGGAGATAGCACTGCAGCCACAGCTGGACAAATTGATCTTGCAAATGGACCCCTCGTGGTTTTTTTTTTTTTTTTTTTTTTTTTTTTTTGCCATCAGGGACCATTTCGGAATGTGGAGCCTCTGATTAAACTCCCCCACCTCCTACTCTGCCCAAGCCACAAGTACAGCCACCTATGAATCATTTTTTATCCTGTTCTCTTTTATGGAAAACACACAAAACCGTCTGCCTGAATGTGTGAGCAAGCCTGCTCCTTCCTGGACTGATGGTACCTTGGGTGAGGCTCAGTCTTCAAATCTGACCCGTCAGAGTCATTCCATCCTCTCAGGGGTTTTGTATGGAAGAAATGAGACTCATTACGGGAAGCACCCAGCTCTGAGCCTAGGAAACAGCACCCAAACATGTGACAGCTATTATTTTTTTTTTAAGATTTATTTTATTTATTTGACAGGCAGAGTTACAGAGAGAGGTAGAGACAGAGAGAGAGGTCTTCCATCCGCTGGTTCACTCCCCAGTTGGCTGCAATGGCCAGAGCTGAGCTGATCTGAAGCCAGGAGCCAGGAGCTTCCTCCAGGTCTCCCACGTGGGTGCAGGGTCCCAAGGACTTGGGCCATCTTGTACTGCTTTCCCAGGCCATAGCAGAGAGCTGGATCAGAAGAGGAGCAGCGGGGACTAGAACCTGCGCCCATATGGGATGCCGGCGCTTCAGGTCAGGGCGTTAACCCGCTGAGCCACAGCGCCAGCCCCAGCTATTTTTTTTTTTTTTAAGATCTATTTATTTATTTGAAAAGCAGAGGCAGAGAGTGGTCTTCCATCTGCTTGGTCACTCCCCAGCTGGCCACAATGGCTAAAGCTGAGCTCATCTGAAGCCAGGAGCAAGGAGTTTCTCGTAGGTCTCCCATGAGAGTACAGGAGCCCAAGCACTTGGACCATCTTCTACTGCTTTCCCAGGCCACAGCAGAGAGCTGGATCTGACATGGAGCAGCCAGGACTTGAACCGGCATCCACATGGGATGCTGGCACTGCAGGCGGCGGCTTTACCAGCTATGCCATAGTGCCAGCCCCAGCTATTTTGTACCCTGCCTTTCTCTCAGTGTTGCAGCATAACTAATGCATGTTTCCGAGTCTTTGAAGACATCACATTTAAGGGCTGCCATACATTTGAGCTTTCGCACCATTCTCTTAGGAGGAATGTTTTGGCTGCTTCCATTTTTACCTTGTTATTAATAGCTCCATGGTGCACACTGTTGTGAAGGCAGCTTTACCTCCCGCGTATTTCAGAGCTTTTCCTTAAGATCATTTCTCAGAAGTGGAATCACTAGGCCAAAGGGTAAGAAACATTTTTAGGCTTCACGTCCCTCTTGCCTGATCGCACAAAGCAGATGCTGGTTCCTCTACCCACCTCCCCCACGTTCCGACTATTCCCAGAACTTCCCTGCCTCCCCCGAGGTGGTCTTCTCCTCCTCCCAGGGATGACACCTGGCTTCCTCCCCTCTCCCACTCTCCCCTCTGCTTTAGCACACAGCCCTTGCCCCTTCGGCTGCTGGAGGGAACCCTCCCTGCTCCCAGCCTTTCCTGAGGTCCGGGTCTGCTTGTCTGTCCTTCCTCACTCCGCAGGGGCCACTAAGACTGGGCGCAAGTGTCATGTTTTACTCATTGGCCAAAACGTCCCCTGACTGCTAGACCTGTGGCTGACGAATTGTGGCCCTTGATCCTGCAGACTGCTTTTCTGGAGTCTTACCTGGAGTCTAAGGCCTTAATTTTCTTCTCCTGTCTCCTGAAAAGCCAGCTGCTCTCATGTCTCAGCAAGCACTGAATTCCATTCCACCAACACCAGGGAGCTCCTGCCATCAAGGGTGTTGTGAGGGAGACACAGATGGTCTGATAAGGCCCCGAGTGGCCTGGGAGCCTCAGGCTGCTGGCAGAACAGAAAGCACTGGGGGCCAGGCTGGGGGAGGGGAAACAGCTCGAGCATGAGAACCCCCAGAAGGGTGACTGTCTCACACGCTGAGGGTCTAAAGGGTGGAAGGGGAGAGACAAGGTTAGAGGTTAGAGGTTGGAGGTGGGTTATGACCAATTGGTCGGAATGAGGACATCCGTGCTACACTAGGGAATCTGGATTTTATCAAGGTAGTGCGTCGGCGGCACTCTGACAGCGCAGTGGGCTGTATGCTCAGATTTGTGCTCACGAAGATCACATCACAGAGCATGACTGCGCAAGGACAGGGCTCAGAGACGGAGAATCAGAAGCTTTGCACAGCCCAGCCGGGGCGGGACCATGGGATCCCCATTTTAAACAGTCATGGGCAGAACCAGCTCCATAATTTGTGAGGCCCTGTGCAAAGGCAAAATGAAGGGTCTGTCGTCTAAAGATGATTAAGAATTTCCCATAGTGGCAACAGAGCATTAAAATAAGGGGGGGGGTTGCTAAGTGCAGGGCCCCCAGCAATTGCACAGGTCATACTCTCACAAGGCCAGCCCCGGCCACAGGACTGGAAAGTACAGGTCAGATCTGGAGAGCAGAGTCGCTGGACTTGGTGACCTGTTGCACGCAGGCAGTGTGGGAGCAATCCAGCAATGCTACTGACCAATGGTCTCCCTTCACGGGTCACAGGGCACCCTACTGCTTGACGGGTACCCCTTAAGGTGCCCATGATTAATTCTCACTTATCAATATGTCCAAATTGCTCTTCCTGCCAATTCCTGCCCCAACCTGTCCCTCTACGGTCCCCATGTGAAGGTGTACCACCACTCAGTCACTCCAGGTACAAACTCCTGTGTCATCTCTGCTCCCTTCTTCCCATCCAATCCTTCTGGCAGTTTGCTTCCTAAGTGTTCTCCCATCTGCGTGGTCTCATCATAGCAAATTCCAGCAGGTTCCTAGCAGCTGAGGCCTACATTACAGTTGACTCTGGAATAGAGCTCCCTCTCCTGAATAAAACACCCATTTTCTGCAGTGTTGATCCAGTGATACACCAAATGCTCAGATGAGCAGATCACAGAACAGATCACCAAAGGGTGAAGACCCCTTGGCCTGAAAGAACACACAGAGGGGATGGCGTTGTGGCACACTAAGTTAAGCCACCACTTGTGATGCTGGTGTCCCCCACCAGAGTTCAGTTCCAGTCCTGGCTGCTCCACTTCCAATCCAGCTTCCTGCTAATGTGGTGAGAGATGGCCCAAGTGCCTGGATCCCTGCCACTCATACGGGACAGCTGATGCAGTTCTCAGCTCCTGACTTCAGCCTGGCCAGGACCCAGTTGTTGTGGCTATTTGGGGAGTAACCCAGTGGATGGAAGATCTCAATCTGTCACTCTGCCTTTCAATAGGTACATAAATCCTTTTTTAAAAATTTTTTTGACAGGCAGATTGGACAGTGAGGGAGAGAGAGAAAAGTCTTCCCTTTTCCGTTGGTTCACTCCCCAATGGCCACTGTGGCCGGCGCACCGCGCTGATCTGAAGGCAGGAGCCAGGTGCAGGGCCCAAGCACCTGGGCCATCCTCCACTGCACTCCTGGGACACAGCAGAGAGCTGGCCTGGAAGAGGGGCAACCGGGACAGAATCCGGCGCCCCGACCGGGACTAGAATGCAGTATGCCGGCGCTGCAGGCAGAGGATTAGCCCATTGAGCCGCGCCGGCCCATAAATCCTTTTTTTTTTTTTTTTTTTTTTTTTTAAGGAATTAGAAAATAAAAGTCACATAGGGCCCTCTGCCAACTGTTCCTGCTGAATTTTGAAATGAATGTTAGGAGGGCTGCGGGCTCCCACACACCTCTAGCACACACCATGCTGGTTCTGTTCTCCCCACCCCTTCCCCTTCTCTTCTCTTTCCCCTCTTTACCTCACCGTTTCCCCTGCCTGGAATGCCCACTCCCTCCCCTTCCTGGCCTAGCTAACCTCTGTTCACCTCCGCCCCTGCCCCCACCCCCACCCCCACCCCCAGGTGCTCCTCTGCCCACGTGGAAGCCCAGCATCAGGGCTGGAATGTCTGGGGGTGGATAGTGCTGGCAACAGAGCACACCAGAGAAGCAGCAGGTGGCACCGATGACCCCAAGGGAAGGAAGACCCCCACATCCTGTCCTCATCAAGACCCCACTGGGAGGGGAAGGACTGAATGCAGCTGGTTATCCTGGTGCTGGGTGATTACATTTGACTTCAAAATTCGATTTCCACTTCCTCCTAAAGCTTCGTTTTCTTGTGTCAGCTGTACAGGAGCCCGTGGATGATGGAGGCAGGCCGTTTTCCACCAGGCAGCCCCAGGCAGCCTAACAACAAAATGCCTGCCAGCCACACGGGGGCAGAGGCCTGTCCCCTCCATCCCATTGTTCCTGCGGCTCGCGGAGTGCTGGCACACAGCTGTCCCTCCCTGGATGCTGGCAGCAGGGGCGTAGGAAGCCCGAAGCTCCTGGGGACTGGTGGGAGCGCACAGCCCGGGATTACCCTTGATCCACGGATTATCCCCAAATCCAGAAGCCGCCTGGACAGCAGTTGGTCGGCCAGAGCTCCCTTCTTGGGATCCAAGTTGATGCCGCTGCTGAATTCACAGCAGGTTTCCCAGGGACCAGTGGTTCTTCCAAAACCAACCCATTATTCTCATCATGACCGGACAGGCATAGAGAAAAGGACTGATCATCGGCGGGCAGAGTCCACCCGAAAGGATTAACTGCGGGCACTGCTCCCCCCACTTTTAGGAATTTTTTATGTGGAAAATTTCAAACATACAGAAAAACGCGTAGGACAGCCCACCTCTTTGAGGCAAACTTCGGCACCACCTCCCTGCGCGGAGAGACCACGATGGTGCCGGGAATCCGCATCGGACTCATCCAGGGGCACCGGCTGGCCGCCCTGTCCTAGCCCTGCACAGCAGGTGCCCAGCCCCCCAGCTTCGAAGCGGACCGCCGGACTTCGCGGCGCCGGCCGGCCGGCCGCCGCCTCTGCTTCCGCCGCTTCCCGCACAGAGTGGGTCACCTCAGCGCGGTGGCGTTCCCGACCCCCGCACCCGCAGCCCGGGTGATGCGCGAGTGAGTCCCTCGGCGCAGGGCCACGGAGAGCACGGGGCGGCGCCCGCCACTTCCTCCTCTGGAGCTGACTAACGCCCCGCCGCCCGCCCAGCGCGTCCCGCTCCCGACGCTCCGCCCCAAGGGGCGTGACCACACCCATATTTGGCCTTATATGGGCAGCCACGTCACAGGCCGCGCGCTCATTCACATAAAACGCCGCGCTGCCGGCGGAATCCCCGGCTTCTGAGGCGGCTAGCGGCCGGGCTGGGCGCCGATCGCGCGGGGCGGGAAGGGAGCGCTGAGCCGCCCCTCAGGCGCCGGGCTCCGTCGGCCAGGCCGCAACCCCCGCCCCGAGTGCGTCTCTCGTGCCTCGCCCGCGGGCATCCTGGCCGTGGGCACCTGCGGCGTGGGGCCGCTGCGCGGCGGCATGAAGGTCACATCCCTCGACGGGCGCCAGCTGCGCAAGATGCTCCGCAAGGAGGCGGCGGCGCGCTGCGTGGTGCTCGACTGTCGGCCCTACCTGGCCTTCGCCGCGTCGAGCGTGCGCGGCTCGCTCAACGTCAACCTGAACTCGGTGGTGCTGCGGCGGGCGCGGGGCGGCGCGGTGTCGGCGCGCTACGTGCTGCCCGACGAGGCGGCGCGCGCGCGGCTGCTGCAGGAGGGCGGCGGCGGGGTGGCGGCCGTGGTGGTGCTCGACCAGGGCAGCCGCCACTGGCAGAAGCTGCGTGAGGAGAGCGCCGCCCGCGTCGTGCTCACCTCGCTGCTCGCCTGCTTGCCAGCCGGCCCGCGAGTCTACTTCCTCAAAGGTGAGCGCGGCGGCCGGGCCCCTCCGCCCGCCCGCCCGCGGCCCCGGGTCGGGGTGTGTGTGTGGGGGGGGTCCCGTCTCGCGCGCTGGGGGTCCCGTCTCGCGCGCTGAAGGCCCCCAGGAGGGAGTCCGCCTCCCGCGCACTTGCGCGCTGGACGTGCGCCGGGAAGGGCACCCAGGTGGCGGCGCTCGGCGCTTCCCCGGCTCCCGGCCCGCGTTCCTCGAAAGCGCCTGGCAGCCCTGGGTCTGCCCGCCGGGGCTGCGGGGCGCGCTGCTGTCTGGCGGCTTCGGGGCCGCAGGCTCGTGCCGGGCGCCCGCCCCGACTCCAGGCGCGGACTTGTTTGCTTTCGCGGGGCGGGGGGCAGGGCTGGAAGTTTTCCCAGGCGATCTGGCGGAGTGCGCAGGTCGCGACCGCTGCCCCGAGAGTGGCCCCGCGGTGCCCCTTCCGCCCAGTCACTGACCATTGCGCCCCTCTTGCCTTTTCGACCCTGGCTGGCGAGAACCTCCCCTTCCTTTCCATGTCTCTTTATTGCTTTTTATTGCTTTCCGCCTCCCCCTTTCCCCCTCCTAGGGCTTTCTCGGCCTCGGTCTGGAGCTGTCAGCCTTCCCACCCTTTTTTTCCGCCTCCCTTGGGATTAGCCCTGGGCCAGCCCTGAGCCGGGACCTGGGCTGGGCGCCGCGGGGGCAGGGTGGTGTGCGGGCTGAACCGCTGCCGGAGCTCTGACATCTCTCAGCGCTGCCACCAGGCCTGCACTTTTCACCTGCCGGGGAGATAACTTTGGCTTCCGGTTGTGGGTGGGTGACTGACTCTCAAACTCCGGAGCATTGATTTTCTGGGTCACTTCCTTTGGCTGCTCCTGCTTTGTGTTTGAGTTCTTTGAAGCCTCGAATGTGTTGCAGTCCTGCGCTGCTGCAGACGTGAGGGCTTAACCCCTGCCAACCCGGTTTTGGAGTCCGAGGGCTGGAGCAGTGCTGTGGTTCAGGGAGCTGGGAGAATTGGGATCCTATTTTAAAGCTGGGCAACTTGGGGAATTTTACACTTCCCAGGCCGGGAATATTCCTGAGGCACGTGGGTGGCTCCCTCCTCTATTAGCACCTCTTGCCCCCTGTCTCTTGTTGATTCCTGTGGAGGAAATGACAGAAGTAGATGCTAATCTCCCTTCTCTCCCCAGGGGATGGTGGGATGGCCTCCTCCAAGCCCTTAGGAGATTTTGCGCATGGCTCCCGATTTCTTCTCTTCCTGCTGTGGTTTTTGTCTCCTTAGCAAAGAGGACAGGAAAAGCTTTCCCTCCCCCAGTTCATGAAAGATAAATTCCAGGAAACCCTTCCCGGCCCTGCCTCTGCTCCCTGCCACTTTCCAAGGGAGCCAGGCTGACAATTTAGAAAATACTGCACAGAAAGTGGCACGAAGAATATAAAACGAAAAATGAGTGTTCTGCACACTGTAGAACCCAGTTCTACTCCCCAGAGATAGCCACCAACTATTTCTTGTTGTATTTAGATAGATTTTTGCAAGTATCTTTAAGAAATTAGTGTGTGTTTGTTTTGTATATTCTCTATTCCTGCCCTGTAATCATCTAGATCGTGGAGACTTATCCATAGCAGGACTTGTGCAAGTACTTTGAAAAGTTCATGGAAAAGCAGAATTAAAAGTGAAATTTATTTTGTTGTAAAACATGTTTGAAATCTATACATAGTCTTTTCATAATATGCATTTCCATGAGTTTTTTGAAGGCATGTTTGGTGTGTATAACCAGCTCTCTGGTGGTGACCGTTAACATTGCTTCCAGCCTCGCTGTGGGAAACACTGGGTAGAGCATGGCTTTGTCTGTATGCTCATGTGTGTGCGTTGGCTTTCAGTAAAACCAAGAGAATTGCCAGGTCAATGTTAGGTGCACTCTAGGCTTCAGTAGAAGTTACTTGCCATCTACCCTTATAACACTAAGAAACTTTAAGCTGTTGCTAGAGGAAATTTTTTTTCTTTGATTGATTGAATGATTTAAAAGGCAGTTAGAGAGGGAGAAATCTTCCATCCACTGGTTCACTCCCCAGATGACTGGGACAGGGCCAGCCAGAAGCCAGGAACCAGGATCCTCATCTGGATCTCCCCTGTTGGTGGCAGGGTCCCAAGGACTTGGGCCATCTTCCCCTGCTTTGCCAGTCAGATTAAAGGGAGCTGGTTCGGAAGTGGAATAGCCTGGACTGGAACCTGTGCTCATTGCAGGTGACAGCTTAACCCGCTGCACCCCAGTGCTGGCCCTTCGCGAGGAAGTTTTTATTTCTCTACCTAACTCTTGTCCAGGTACGAGCCAGGTTTTAATCTAGAGGCATCCCAGATCTTGGGGGGGAGGGGGGGGCAGTGCCTTTTATACTTCTCATAATCGCCCCCCCCCCCCAACAAAAAAGCCTGACCCACTAAGATGAGAGTGACGAGTCCTGTGGCCTTGCTTGTTTGTATATAGTGCCCCTGCACCGTCTGTCCCCCATCGCCGGAAGGCAGTGGTGATCGAAAGCAGACTTGGAAGAAGGCTGAAAGGTTCAGCAGGCTCTGGACGCATGTGAGACACCAGAGAGGAATGTTCTGTGTCTCTACATATCTGACGGGAGTGCTGAGAGACCATCTAATCTGGAGAACTCCTGACCCCAGCTAGGAGAGGCAGGGCCCTGTTTATCTGTCCCTCGACTACAGTGAGACTCTTTGTCTGCCTGCCTTATTATTGTCGGCAGGCAGGCACGAGCCAGCCTTGTCCAGCCCACACACGCACCTCCTGCCTGTCCTGACAGCCGATGGAGTGGTCTGAAGACTCGTCTTCCTAAGCAGCATCCTGGAATCTTGGGGGCCCCTTACCCCAAAGTCCCATCCAAAATCCCTCCCCTCTGCTGGAACCTGAACAGGCCAGGTTCCTGAGGCAGTGATGGGGTAGCCTAAGAGCACCTGCTTGGAGGCCTGGGCCAGGGCTGTGAGGCTGGGGAGGGAGGGACTCCACCTCCATCCTCCCCCACAGGGGCCCTGTCATCAGGCCCCTGGGGCACCAGAAGCCCATCCTGGGAAGGTGAGGGAGGCCTGCTGGGGAGGGGGGGAGATCTGGGTGTACTAAATGGGGGCGGGGGCAGTGGCAGCAAGCTGAGAGGAAGCGGCAATGGCAAGATGACTCATTCTAGGAATTGGCTGCAGCTTCTGGGGGAGGGAGCTGGAGCCTGCCGGGTAATCCATTAACCATTTGTTGACTGCAGGGGTTTGCAAAAGCCCACATGACCTCTCACATCAAAAGGCAGAGAGGGAAAGGGGGGGGGGCTCTGGGGAGGCTAGATGGTCTCATGATGCATTGTTTGACACCCAGTGAATTTCTCTGGGCCAAAACAGACATAAGTGGGTTTTCTTCTGGAGGCTTTGGGAAATGCCTGGGATTGCTCTGCATTAGAAGAAAAAGGCTTCTCACATGGGCAGGACTGGCCTGTTCACCGGGCAGCCCGTGCCCTTGTAGGGTCTCTGGCCCAGTTTCCTTCTATTTCGTTCTTCCACACTGAGGATAATGGGCCTGAGAAGGCTTTCCCATATATATATATATATATATATATATATATATATATATATATATAAAGTTTGTGTGACTTCAAGAGTAGTTTAGTTTTTACCTTAAGTGACATGTTCAGAAAAGTTTGGGTGTACCACTAAGTTTCTTACTGTCACTCAATCCAGGAGGTGACATATATACAGATTTGGAGCATGGGAGGAGAAAGGCCAGGATGGGAGGAATGAAAAGAAGATAAAAGGGGTCACAAGGGGGCAGAGACAGGGGGGCTGAGTTTTTTTTTAAGATTTTATTTATTGGCTGGCGCCACGGCTTACTAGGCTAATCATCCGCCTTGCGGTGCTGGCACACCCAGGTTCTAGTCCCGGTCGGGGCACCGGATTCTGTCCCAGTTGCCCCTCTTCCAGGCCAGCTCTCTGCTATGGCCCAGGAGTGCAGTGGAGGATGGCCCAAGTGCTTGGGCCCTGCACCCGCATGGGAGACCAGGAGAAGCACCTGGCTCCTGGTTTCAGGTCAGCGCTATGCGCCGGCAGCAGGGTGCCGGCCGCAGCGGCCATTGGAGTGTGAACCAACGGCAAAGGAAGACCTTTCTCTCTATCTCTCTCTCACTGTCCACTCTGCCTGTCAAAAAATAAAAATTAAAAAAATAAAAAAGATTTTATTTATTTATGGGGCCGGAGCTGTGGTGCAGCGGGTTAACACCCTGGCCTGAGGCGCTGGCATCCCATGTGGGCGCCGGTTCGAGACCTGACTGCTCCGCTTCTGATCCAGCTCTCTGCTATGGCCTGGGACAGCAGTAGAAGATGGCCCAAGTCCTTGGGCCCCTGCACTCGCGTGGGAGACCCAGAAGAAGCTCCTGGCTCCTGGCTTCGGATCAGCGTAGCTCCGGCCATTGCGGCCATCTGGGGAGTGAGCCAGTGGATGGAAGACCTCTCTCTCTTTCTCTCTCTCTAACTCTTTCAAAAAAAAAAATAGATCTTTAAAATAAAAAAAGAAAAAAGAGATTTTATTTATTTGAGAAGTACAGTTACAGAGAGAGGGAGAGACAGAAAGTTCTTCTAGCCACTGGTTTACTCCCCAGATTGCTGCAATGTCCAGAGCTGGGCTGATCCAAAGCCAGGAGCTTCTTCCAGGTCTCCCATGTGGGTGCAGGAACCCAAGCACCCATATGGGATACCGGAGCCCCAGGCGGAGGCTTAGCCTACTGGGTCACAGCACTGGCCCCTGGGGCTAAGAATTAAGTTCAGAAGTTTCCCTTGATGCCGTTTAGAAGGCAGTGGACTCCATGACTCTAAATTGGACCTATGGAATGGGATGTCTGGCAGTTTTCTTAGCGTGGTGGGAGTGAGGAAGGACAAGGCTCTTTATTGCCCTGAAATAGAAACTCATATGAGCCCTTCTTTCCTTATGAATGGAGGGGATTCCATCCATAATCTTGCTTAGAGCAGATAGGCTGGACAGGGAACTAATTTAGGAGTCTTTCTTCTCACAAATTAATGTAATTTTGCATAATCACACCTCATTTTCGATAAAGAAATGGCTTTTTGTTTTCTGGAGGGATGTGGTTAATATTTGCCAAATGCCAGATATGTCCTTTAATGGTGGAAGCTGCTTCTGACAGACACAGCCAGTTGATCACTGCTTCTCTGAGATACAGCTTGGGGGTGTCTGTGTGTAGATCCCCTTTTTATTCTAAACCTGTTGGTTTTGCTCAGCTTTGTTGTATATGTCTAGAATCTCTATTAGCTTGATTCTGCTATTCCACACTCAGGAATATTGACTAACTGAGGGTGTTTTCTGGCAGCTTGAGAAATCGATGCTTACATCTGTCTCACTTTTTGTTTGTTTTGTAGGCGGCTATGAGACCTTCTACTCGGAATATCCCGAGTGTTGCGTGGACGTGCAACCCATTGCGCAAGAGAAGATCGAAAGCGAGAGAGCCCTCCTCGGCCAGTGTGGAAAACCAGTGCTAAACATCAGCTTCCGGCCAGCTTACGACCAGGTGCGTGGGGTCGGAGAGGTATCCCGGGCTCCTGCCTCCATGCCTCCCTCGGGAGCCTGGCTCTTGCTCTCCCTGCCAAGCAACAGAGGTGTTGGTTCTTTTGTGGATCAAGGTGTTGGCAGAATCCACTAGCTTCCGAGAGCCTCTGCTGCCTGCCAACTTGCATTTCCATCCAAGAGTAATTGGGCGTCCTTCCAGAAAACAAGCTGACAAGAGCAAACAAACCCCAGGATACTTGACGGCTTCTGCAGAAAGGGGGAAGTGAGAGATACGTTATTATTAGCAGGCTCAAGAGGTTCAGAGAAGCTTCAGAACGCCGGGTTAGGTTTCCCTGAGGATGTTCTGGGGCTGTTTCCCGGGCTTCCTGTGCTGTCCTGTGACTGCGATTGCTCGTGCTCTCCGTCTCTGCAGACCAGCCCGGCCCAGGACCTGTCAAGGTGCCCTGTTGGGGATGGTCACTGAAACAGGGAGGGTACTATAGAGAAACCATGTTTTCATGGCAGGCCGGCTCCTCCGAGGCTTTCAGGTGCTTTCAGTTCTGTAAATTCTGAAACCAGAGGAGGTTAGGAGACCTGAGCAGTCTTCATGTGTCTGTAAACACGTAGAATTTTTTTTTTCTTCCTCTGTGCTTCAAAAAGCTGTGCTTTGTGACAGCTTGCTAAAGGTTGATGTTACCCAGTACCAGGCAGGAAGAGAAGGAAAAGGCAGGCGAGAATCCAAAGCTGGCGGAAATGACAGAGCAAAAACCCACCTTCCCATTTGACACAGAGGAAGAAGCTGCCTCATGGCTTCTGAGAGCGAGCTGCGGAGTCCGCAGCTGGCTCACGGTGGCACTACCCTCAGGACACTCCCATCCCGGCCTTTCAAGACCTTGTTCTGTTTGTTACAGGCCCTCCAGCCTAGATACCTGATGGGTAGGAGGGACTTTTTCCACCTTTCCCAAAAAACTAAGGGCACAGCCAAATCAGAATAAAGGGTATTTCCAGAACTGTCCAGAGCTGGCTTCTGCTGAGAGCAGAGCTCAGCTCCTGGGAAGGAACTCCCAAGCAAAGCCAGGTGACCTATTCTTGAATGCAATCCTTGCTCAGGAAGCCTCTTAGTGTGGCCAGGTGCCAGGGTTGTAATTCTGTCTTCCTTTATTAAAGACGTTCATGGCATCTAACGAACCCTTGGTTTTCAAGCCGTGTACATCCAGCCTAGCTGCATATCTGTTTTTGTTTGTCTGTTTGGGTTGTGTTTCTCCCCCGTTTCTCAGAAAGTGAAAGAGAAATCGGAATTGACAGTGCTGCGAATGCACAGCAGACCTGGGGCCGAGTGAGGCGTGGGGAGGCCCTGACGTGTCTTCCAGGCTTGCTGGGGAACCCCCAAGCGTGGCTTCTTAGAAACGCTTCTGCTTTGAGAGGAGCTGGGTGAGGTCGCCTGAACCTTTGGGGTTTTTGAAGGCTTTTGACTCCTTCCTCATGAGGCTGGGCTAAGGACTCAGAAAGGGAAAGAAACTAGTTTCGAGGGTGTAGTGGGCTCAGCTCCAGAGGAAACTGGATGGAATCCCAGGCCTGGTGTGTCAGCGTTTTCCAGGCCCTCTGGAGAGGGAGAGCTCTTGATTGAGTCAACCGTCAGACCTGTTCCTTCAAGGGTGAGGCTGTCGGTGCCCGTTGGTGAGGACCCAGAGCTGGGCAGCAGCTGAGTGAAACTGGACTTGGGTCCCTGACTTGTTTCCAAAGGCCTTTCTGCAGCCTCTGCTCTTCGCTTCTGTCCTGTGGGGAGCTGCCCGTGGGGAGTGGGTCCAGTTCAGGCCAGTGCCGGGCCTGCTGGGATTGGCTGGCCTCACCACCTGCACTGTTTCCCAGGGAGAGAAGCCATTGTGTGTGTGTTTATTCTTTAGCTTCAGATGATGGTGGAAGCTCTAAATTGTGCCAGGTTTTAATGCATCCATTATCCCATTTACACTTTACTGAGAAGACAGGCCTCATTGCCCTCAGTTTACAGATGAAGGTTCAGAGGCTGCAGGAGCTGCCCCCGGTCATCTCGGCTGGTGATCGGGCTGAGCCTTAACCCAGAGCTGCTCTGCCTGATGCCTGAGCCCGGGTCTGAACTGCTTGCCGTGCTGCCACTGGGAAGGCCACTCTGTCCCCAAGGAAGTTAGACATCAGGGAGGGGATGTGAGTGGACATTGCATCTCCAGAGGAAGAGGGAAAGGACGGGGAAGGTTTCTTTTCTGTCTTTACCTCCAGTGCTTGCTTTCTCTCACTGAGCACTTGTAGTGGAGTTGGATAAGATCTCACCGGTTAGCTCAAGTATCCCATTTGGGTGTCAGTCCCAGCTCTGGTGCTGACTAGCTCTGATGTGGGCAAGTTGTCTAACCCTCTGAGCCTCACTCAAGTCACCCATCTATAACACAGGACTAAATGATCTAGCTCACAGATTTGTTGTGAAATTAGTAGGAGCTAAGTGTGCTCTAAGTGTTACACCCAGGTGCCATCCCTAGGAGATGCTAATGCAAATAAGAGTTGTTGTTGTTATTACCTCATGTAAAATCCTCTACAACTTTCTTCCAAGTGGTCTAACTGGCTTTTGCTCAAACACTGTGGGAAAAGAAAAAGCACACTCTGGGTACTGAGTCAGTTGGGAGCTGCCTGCTCCTGGCCCTTGTGCCCTGCCAGCTTTTCTGTTATGGGCCTGGTTGAGTTTCCATTAGTCTCTTATTCCAGGACAGGAAATGGAAAGACAGGAGGTGGGTGGATAGGATGGGAAAGGCTTCCAAAGACGTAGCCACTGTCCCCCAGCCCAGAGTTTTCCTCCAGCTCTCCAGGGGCCCCTGCTGTTCCAGCTATCAGATTGTCAGAGTCTGCCTAGCTCGTGGTTCTTTTCAGCTTGACCCTGGGTAGATGGTCTCTGGTCTCCCTGAATCCGAATCCGGAACTAGAAACCCGGTGTGTGGGTGGCCTCCCCAAAGGTGACGATGTAAGCATCTCTCGCCAACCCCTCATTCTCTGTGATGAGGGTAGAGGGTGGGGGAAGCCCCTCGGCTGGGCCTAACACCTTCTTGTAGCCTGAAGATTCTGAGTGGGTGATGGTTACTTTCTGTTCTGAGAAGCCCACTTTTTCCAGAGGGTGGCCCCCATTGTATATCTCTGAAATCTAGATGTATCTTTGGATCAACAGTGTCTTAGGTTTGCTGAAATACTGTACAAAATATCAGGTGTTTAGCCTAGCAGTAAAAACTCCCACATTATATATGGGAATACCTGTGTTTGATACCCAGCTCTGGCTCCTGACTCCAGACCCTGGGATGCAGTGGTGATGGCTCGTGTGGTTGGGTTCCTGCCACCCCTGTGGGAGACCTGCATTGATTCCCTGGCTCCTGGCTTTGGCCTGACCTAGTCCTGTTTATCATGGGCATTTGGGTGAGCGAACCAGGGCACACGAGTCCTCCCTTAGCCCAGTAAATAAGTAGCAGGGCTTTAGAGGAATGAGGCTTCCTTGTGAAGCTCTTGTCCATTTGAAGAGACCAAGGCTGCCTCAGGGGTCAAGGGCTTGCCCTGGTACGCTCAGAGAGGCACAGCCACTGGCTGCTCACCCTCAGTAGCAAGGAAGGCAGTCTGCCTTTCCTACCTCCTTGATAACGTGCAAGAAAATGAAACTCTTTGCTCTGTGGGTTTTGCTGTCCCTGAGTCACCGGCAGTCATGTTGAGAGCGGGCCAGGATGGAGCAGCTGCCTACACTTGTGGTTGAACTGCCCCGCCTCCGAACTCCCTCTACCTGGGAACTAGAAAGGGGCCTTCCCTTCGTAAGAACCAAATAGGTCAGAGCTGTTGTCTTTCCTCTCCCAAATGAGCACGCAGATCCAATGTTTCCTGCTTGTCCCTTTGTCCCTGCTTCCAGGGTGGCCCGGTTGAAATCCTTCCCTTCCTCTACCTTGGAAGTGCCTACCACGCCTCCAAGTGCGAGTTCCTGGCCAACCTGCACATCACAGCCCTGCTGAACGTCTCCCGGCGGACCTCTGAGGCCTGCGCCCCCCACCTGCACTACAAGTGGATCCCCGTGGAAGACAGCCACACGGCCGACATCAGCTCCCACTTTCAAGAAGCAATAGACTTCATTGGTAGGTTCGGCAACCCTCCTCCCGCTGCGTTGGGAGCCCTCCTAGAGCCCAGGTTCTTGGCCTTGGGTGTTCATGGGGCCACCTTCCCTGAAAGGGAGGGAGTCTTGTGCACGGAGTCACTGGGAGTTGGAGCCACGAACAAGTGCGACCACTGAAAAGGCAGAGAGGAGGATTTGAGTTGCTATTAATAGGAGCTTTAATGTGTGAGATGAATGAATTAATGTGATTTTATGGCAACGCGCACTTCCAGTCTCGTTGCTGTGTCTCTCTGGGCGGGAGCAGAGTGTGGCCGTGCGTGTGCTCCATGCAGGAGCGCCGGGGGAGGAGCCTCCCTAACTGCTCCTACGTAGGTTGGGATATTTTTAAAAGCAGGCAGAAGGATGGAGAGAGCACTACGTACGCACTGAGCCCCGAGGACTCCAGCAGCTTTCCACAGTTTTGGCAAATGGCTTCGGAGGCAATTTGTTTTTGCATTTTCAGCTAATTTGGGATTAAGGATAGAATTTGACTCAAGCTCCAGGTTTTATGCACAGAAAATTTGGCATCTTCCACGTCCTTCCTGAATGCCTGTGAGGCAGGTAGCGCTTGCTTCACTGAATGAGCCCGAGAAGGCCTTGGCCTCTGTTCCCCGTGCCTGGGCGGGGCTCTGGCCGGAAGGTTTCTGGGTCCTCCATGTCACCTGCATTGCTGCATCATCCCCCTATTGGACGTCCTCATCCTGAGCATTGTGTCTGTGCCTGCCTTTCCTTACCATTCAGAGTCGTTGAAACCCAGACGTGATTTTCCTGTAACTTGTTCCAGTGGAGGTGGAGGCGGGGTGGGGTGAGGGGGCAGGGGTTAGCACAGCCGTAATTAGCACAGGTAGCGATTAAAGGGCTCCTGTTGGGCCACGTGGAGGCCCTGTGTTCACCACAGTTTCTGCTCCACAGGAGACTGCTGGGAAGCTCACCGGAGGCAAAAGGCAGAGCCTGGCCTTTTGTCCCCTGAGCCCCTGGGCTGAGATGATGACTCTGGAGTCTGAGACGCAGCCCGAATGATGGGTTCAGGCTGGGAAACCCTTGACTCGTTCTCTGTCCCTGGGAATGCCCTGCCCTTCTCAGCCTGTTATTTAATTACCTAGATAGCTGCCCTGTGAACTCATGAAACCTGCCCCCGTGCAGTTCCCAGAACCCGCCCTCCCTGTCCTGTGTGTGTTATGTCTGTGTGTGTGTACACAGTCACACTTGACAACTGCGGCATTTTGAAAGCACAGGGTGCTTTTTCCCAGACTCCTTCCCTGCTAGTGCAAGGAGCTGAGTGTGGAAAACAGGCACAGGCCACTTGCAAGGGCAGGCAGGCTCCTGAGGTGTAGAGTGAATTCC